>NC_090651.1:214406163-214715538 GCF_040937935.1 Hyperolius riggenbachi | reverse complement strand
CTAAAAGAAATGTGATCAGGAAACACTCCTAGCGACGCCTCGTTTGTCTTCTGTGAGCAGACTGTACACCGGAGAGGAATAATGGCGTTTTTATCACTTCACGTTTTGTATGCGGAGATTTCCTTCTTTCTGTAAAAAACTGCGGAAAGCGTTCATTACACTATTTCCCTCTAGGAATAAAAACACAACAGAATAATACCTGTCATTATTTAAGCGCTATTCTTTGGCTCTCGCTGCAATTCTCAGCTCTGGGATCCTTTCAGAGGCTGAAAATGTCTTTTACAAAACGTGCTGGAATTTACATCTGCATTTTATAAGCCAGGAATTATCTGTCAGGCTGCACAGAAAATGACTTTGTATGGGAGGAAGACTTCATAAAGTTCTCTCTAGATATAGCAGCTCTTCACTCTTTATGTTGCACAATATATAATGTTAAACCCCCAGCAATCCAGGCTCAGGATTATGCACCATACATACGTTTATGTTATCAAATGTAAACAAGCCCCTTTCAGGGTTTACACTGGTATCTGCATGTTGGTGGGCGGGCAGTTCAACATTTGTTCTGCCTTCTCTCCTGACAAGTACACAGCAGAAATTCATCACCTATCATGTTATTGGCAGGTGACACCGCTCATACCCCAAACATACTATGATAGTGCGGAAGAATACCTTTTTTTTCCAAAGCAATCCACATAGATACAGTAGTTAGAACATATCTGCAACACATTGATGGCTTCAGTATAAAACTCCACTCTTTATTTTGCATTAAGGTAGGACAGACAAAATTAGTTGATGCATTTCTGACAGCAATGTTTCTTTAGTCTTGGCCCACTAAAGACACATTGCTGTCTGGTAGAAAGCAAATCTTCTAGCAGTGTTCTCAACCCTATCCTAAGGGCCCACCAACAGTGCGTGTTTTGTGGAAATCCACACAGGTAGTTAATCAGCTCTAATGAGACACTAATTACCTCACCTGTGAATGTTTGTGGTTTCCTGCAAAACATGTACTGTTTGTAGGCCTTCAAGACAGGATTGGGGTGCTCTGTTCTACTGTTAATGCCATATGGTATATACGCCATGAAAATGATGCTGGGTGCTCAGACAATATAATGACTGTACAACTCCATGTCAATTAAGTAAAAGAATTGGATGTCAGCACCCCAGTCATACGCAGATAGGTATAAAGAACGTCAATGTGCCTCTTTGTTGAGGATAAAAAGTCATCATCCGGGCCATCCTGCAGAACTGATTCTGCAGAATGGTGTACCACAAGGTTTTGTTCTAGGATCATGTTTATTGTTCACACTCATTGTCAGAACAAATTAATACACACCTTTGCTTTTCAGTATCACTTATATGCTGATATAATACAGAATTTTGCCTTCTAAAACAGAAGGTTTATGTGATTCAGGTTGGAGTGAGTATATGAGGTGTCCCACAGTGCATCACTGCTGAATATGCAAATCATCTCTTTGTTGTCCTTAAATGCTGATGACACCCAAATCTCAAGCAGTGGGGATGAAGACAGAGTGCCAGGATAGGTAAATTATTAGAATGAAGCAAAACATTGTGCAGTAGCCCTCTGGTTGTTGGTAGACGGGTCAGGGGCCTCGAGGGCTGACTTTGATGGAGGGGGAAAGGGGGTCAAGAAAGTTACCTATGTCCCATGGCCCACATGCCGCTTTAACCGACTCTGCCTAACATTGATCTCCGTCATCTACACACTTACACCTGTTAACTTACTTTGCCGCCATTATCTCTGCCACCCTGGCAATTTGGCTATATCCAGCGACCAACTTGTCCACTGGGGCTGCTATAGCTGCAATTAGTAATGTGGTTTATGCGGTGCCCAAGTTTCCTATTGGCCACCCAGATTTCCCGCACCAGCTCTGGAGAGCCTGGGCAACTTAATGAGATAGAGAAAGCCATGGCTGAAAGCATTTATAAAGAAGGCTCATTGCAATTCTGAAAGCTTCAACCACAATTATGGGAAAAAAATTGGTTGCTGCTTACATTATCTTCTGTCTCTCTCTCCCTCCTCATTTTATTGCAGCGCACAAAACCTCATTGTCAGCCATTGAAAAAGTGGGCCCAACCGGCGCAGTGTCCAGTACCATACAGCTCGTTGTGCATTATTATAATGGAATGCAGCACACCGTGGAGTCTACTTGACTATGTGAACGAGCCAATTGTGGAATGATCGCAGCACATTGCTATGTGACATTCTGTTATAATGCAATGCAACATGCATAATGTGAATCTAACTAAAGTAAGAGAAATATGGAAGGTGCCATTGCGGACTTCCTAAAAAAATAATACTTGCCTGGCTGTTGTGCAGATTGAACATGCATGTTGTGTCTTCTGACTCCACTGGCTGCATGCTTGTTCCAGGTTTGAGACTGAAGTAGAAACATCAGCATCACAGCCAGGCAATTGGCATTTAAAAAAATAAATATATAAAGATAGCAGCCTCTATGTTACAGTCCAGGCTTCAAGTCTATTCTCATTTCATTCTTAGTGTCAAATTAATTTTTAAATAATAATGTAATAGTAACTTTGTAAGAAATAATAATTCTTCTTCCAGTTCCATCGACAAGATGTCACCCATTTTCTTGTGGACACCTAATACTTCAACCACATGATTACACTATTCAGCCGAAGTCAGGTTTGTTAGCTTAATTTTCTAATTGTCTCTGTTCACAGTGGATGATGCAAACGAGTCTTATTTCATTAGAAAGCGTCCATGTATTGATTCTGTTTCAAATATGATCTATGTGAGGCCTCTGCAAGCAGCAGATAAGAGATAGGATGTGAAGTAAAGATTTGTTTCATTTATTTTACTCATCTACTGAACAGCAGTGGTGCTCAGCAGAGCTCGAATATTCGAGTAGCTCGAATATTCGAGCTCTTTTTCAGCTATTCGAGCTCGGTATTCGAGCTCCGAATAGCTAGAGCTATTCGAATGGGCTATTCGAGTAAACTCGAATAGCCCATTCACTATTCGAGCTATTCGAGCAAACGGCGCTATTCGAGCTCGAATACCGAGCTCGAATAGCGTCATAGCCCAGATTGATGTCCTTAAAGCCAATCAGAGGGCTCCCAGGCCCTCTGACGGCAGCCAATCACAGAGGGGGACCCTGGCCAGCCCCTACCCTATAAATAGCGGCCGCCATGTTCCGTTTTTCCGTCCTTGCCTGAGACTTGTACAGAGAGAGATCTGCTCCTTTGTGCTTTGGCTTAGCAAGAGCTCTATTGTGGTCATTTACCTAGCGTTTTTGCTCACATACACCTCCTATACACACCTATATTGTTGTTAGTTAGATAGACATTGTATTTTAGTTAGTAGCTTTTGTGTTACATAGAGACAGCTGCTGCAGGCTTACAGCTTTAGGCCTCAGGGCCTGCCTGTGTAGGCAGCTGTTCTCTCCTGTCCTCTGTTTATTTCTCATCTATACCAGTATTTCTGCTGTCCTTTACTACTGATTGATTGTATTTTGTATTGTAGTTATATACTGTAACTGTACTAGGACAGTCACTCAGTCACTGTTCATAGGCTACTAGCTCCTGCGTGTGCATGCACTCACTGTCTGTGTACACACACTCTATTTCCTTCTGATTACTGATTGATTATTTTAATTTCTAGTTGTACTTCCTGACTGTTACTACTTACTTACTGTACTAGGGACACTCACTCAGTCTCTGTTCATAGGCCAGCTCCTGCGCGTGTGTGCGCGTGCGTGCACTCACTGTCTGTAGTGTACACACACTCTATTTCCTTGTGATTACTACTGATTATTGTAACTGCTAGTTGTACTTCCTGACTGTTACTACTTACTTACTGTACTAGGGACACTCACTCAGTCTCTGTTCATAGGCCAGCTCCTGCGCGTGTGTGCGCGTGCGTGCACTCACTGTCTGTAGTGTACACACACTCTATTTCCTTGTGATTACTACTGATTATTGTAACTGTTAGTTGTACTTCCTGACTGTTACTACTTACTTACTGTACTAGGGACAGTCACTCAGTCTCTGTTCATAGGCCAGCTCCTGCGCGTGTTTGCACGTGCGTGCACTCACTGTCTGTAGTGTACACACACTCTATTTCCTTGTGATTACTACTGATTATTGTAACTGCTAGTTGTACTTCCTGACTGTTACTACTTACTTACTGTACTAGGGACACTCACTCAGTCTCTGTTCATAGGCCAGCTCCTGCGTGTGTGTGCGCGTGCGTGCACTCACTGTCTGTAGTGTACACACACTCTATTTCCTTGTGATTACTACTGATTATTGTAACTGCTAGTTGTACTTCCTGACTGTTACTACTTACTTACTGTACTAGGGACACTCACTCAGTCTCTGTTCATAGGCCAGCTCCTGCGCGTGTTTGCGCGTGCGTGCACTCACTGTCTGTAGTGTACACACACTCTATTTCCTTGTGATTACTACTGATTATTGTAACTGCTAGTTGTACTTCCTGACTGTTACTACTTACTTACTGTACTAGGGACACTCACTCAGTCTCTGTTCATAGGCCAGCTCCTGTGCGTGTTTGCGCGTGCGTGCACTCACTGTCTGTAGTGTACACACACTCTATTTCCTTGTGATTACTACTGATTATTGTAACTGCTAGTTGTACTTCCTGACTGTTACTACTTACTTACTGTACTAGGGACACTCACTCAGTCTCTGTTCATAGGCCAGCTCCTGCGCGTGTTTGCGCGTGCGTGCACTCACTGTCTGTAGTGTACACACATTCTATTTCCTTGTGATTACTACTGATTATTGTAACTGCTAGTTGTACTTCCTGACTGTTACTACTTACTTACTGTACTAGACACTCACTCAGTCACCTCACCCACCAACCCACTCCATTAAAGTACCCCACTTTTCACCCGCCTTTTTAAAAAACTTTTGTGTTTACGCCCAAAACATCGAAGATGTCTGGAAGTGGCAGCCAGCGCGGTTTGGGCAAGGGGAAGGGCAGCAAGGGAATCAGGAGGAGAGGGAGCAGCATTGTGGCAAGCCGCGGGCGCGGCCGCGCCACCATGCACAGTTCCGCAGCAGCAGCGTCAGTGGCTAACATTCCTCCTATAGCCACTGGCCGTGGACGCCTTGGGCGCCGCCCAGCAGGAGCATCTGCAACTCACGCTGCAGAGACACAGCAGCAGCAGCGTGTAGCACCTGCTCCGATTTTCCTCCAGCCGGGTCGGAAACGTCCCATTGAGGAAAAGGATGCAGACACTGTGGTGCAACTGATGACGGAGGATGAGCAGCCCGCCATCAGCTCTGCATCCGAGGCCTCCACCCTCACCACCACCACCACCACCCCTGTTCGCAGCAGCCGCCCAGCAGGGCCTGGGGAGGAGGCCAGTTCACCGTCAGTCGCCGACCTGTCACTCAGCACTCTTTTGACCCCAGGCATGATGAGTCAATTGTCTGCTGTTGTTGGCGATTTGGAGGAGGAGATGCTGATGGGCACTTTGGGGGATGAGGGATTGGACAGCAAGACTGTGGCGACAGTCAAGCAGCCCATCCATGCATCAGGAGAGGAGTTTGGGGGTCATCATCCCAGCAGGACATGTTTCAGGAGGGGGAGGATGATGATGACACGGTGACAGACAGAGACTGGGTGCCACCAGCTCCAGGGGATGTCGTCATCAGCAGCTCTGAGGAGGAGGAGGAGGATGCGCTTGTGGGCCTTGCAAGGAGGCGCATCATTGCAAGCATTGGCAGCAGTAGGCAGGTCCCACAGCCTGCTGGTGTCTCAGGCTCAGCAGCAGCAGCAGCAGCATCTGCCAGTACCACCACCAGCCGCACCCAAGCCCCCCCCCCAACCACCACAGGGAGACAGGCAGCAGCGGTTCCATGCCGTAGGGGGTTGTTTTTGTCACCAATCTGGCGTTTTTTCACCATGCCCACAGTGTACAGCAAGTACGCCACTTGCAACCACTGTCAGCGGAAGTTGAGCAGAGGTGCAGACCCCTTAAAGTTTAGCACGAGCTCGCTCATCAACCACCTTGCTGCGAAACATTTCCACCAGCATGAGGAGTTCCAGAGGCTGAAGGCATCTGGTGCTGGCAGTGGCACCACACCCATCACTGCACAGCCTTCAGCAGCAGCAGCAGCAGCAACAGCAGCCACCCGCCCTCCTGCTCCTCCAGCAGCACCAGCAGGAGTGCGGAAACGCACTGCTCCTCCCCCCTCTGCAACTCCTGCCGCCGACACTGAGGCCTGTTCTGGCAGCCAGTCCTCAGTGGCCTCCTCTGCTGTGTCTGCTGATTCCCGTGCCAGCAAAAGGCCACGCCAGAGCCTTTTGAGCGAGTCCTTCCAGGGGGTGGTTAGGGCTCTGCCTCCCAGCAGCCGTCGCGTGCGGCAGCTGAACGGCTTGCTGGCACGGGCCATGTGCTCCCAACTCCTGCCGTACACGCTCGTGCAGGAGGGGAGCAACATGCGTGCGCTGCTTGCTTGCGCAGCCCCAGACTGGCAGCTGCCCAGCAGACACTTCTTCGCCCGCAAGGCCATTCCTGCACTGCACCGCTTTGTGATGGCCAATGTGGAGCGAGGGCTGGAGCACGCGGTTGGTGAAAGGGTCCACATCACCATGGACTCCTGGAGCAGCCGCTTCGGGACAGGCCGCTACCTGTCCTTCACTGTCCACTGGGTCAGCTTGGTGGAAGGGGGTGAGGATGGGAGAGCAGCAGCGGGCACAGCAGCAGCAGCAGCAGAAACACAGTGGGTGGTGCCCCCCCGCAGGGTCAGGGGAACTGCAGCAGTTTCCTCCGATCCTCTGCCATCCTCCGGCACACCTGGCCAAACCCCCCGCCTCAGCAGCAGCGTGAAGGCCCGCCACTGCCAAGCGCTGCTGCAGTTTGTCAGCCTTGGGAAGACCAAGCTGACGGCAACCCATGTGTTGGCCAAACTCCGGGAGCAGGAGAGGATTTGGCTGACCCCCAGAGGCCTCAGAGTCGGAGAGGTGGTGGCCGACAATGGGGCCAATCTGGTTGCCGCAATAGACAGGGGAAACCTGACCCAAATCCCCTGTCTTGCCCACGTGCTGAACCTGGTGGTGCAGAAGTTCTTGCGCACCTACCAGGGGATGGGCGAACTGCTGGAAACGGCAAGGGAGGTTGTGCGTCACTTCCGGCGCTCGGCTGCAGCCTGTGCGAGCCTGGAAGACGTGCAAAAGGAGCTGGAGCTGCCACGCCATCGGCTGATCATTGACGTTCCGACTCGCTGGAACTCCACCCTGGCGATGTTGGAGCGTCTGGTTGAACAGAAGCACGCTGTCAACCAGTACCTTGCCCAGGCCACTGTGTCCGCCGCTCAGAGAAGGGACAGGACCAGCAACATCCCGTCCATCGTCCCCGATGATGACTGGAGGCACATGCAGCAGGTGTGCTTAGTGCTGGCTCCCTTTCTGCAGGCCACTAACATGGTGAGCAGGGACCATGCTATGGTCTGCGAGTGGGTGCCCCTGGTTTGTGCTGGAACAGGGAGCGGCAGCCTTGGACCAGCAGGAGCGTCATCATGCAGCTGCACAGTCCACCTCTGAGGGGGAGGAGGAGGAGGACTTGGTGGAGGTCCCTGACCTTGCTGCTGATGAGGGGGATCAGCACAGCGCAGCTGAGATAGTGCGGGGGTGGAGAGAAGATGAGGCTGAGGAGGCAGAGGAGGAGGATGAGGACAGCACTGCCGTCGATGTGCCAGCACACGTGGCCCGCCTCTTCCCAATGGCAGCGCACATGCTGACGTGCCTGCGCAAGGACCCCAGGGTGATCCAGATGAAGCAGAGGGAGGACATCTGGATCAGCATGATGTTGGACCCACGCCTCAAGGGGAAGTTGAGCCAGTTCCTGCCGCCTGCAGGAGGAGACCCAGCGCAACAAATAAGGAGCTTGCAGCAGGCCCTTGTTGAGCGCTTGGAGGAAGCCTTCCCCCAGCCTTCCACCCCCACTGTCCAGCCAGCACAGAGGCAGCAGCAGGTGCCTGCATCCAGCAGCAAGCGCCCCACAGACCTGCTGTCTCTCAGCCACGAGCTCTACAGGACTGTAGAGGCTCCGGCAGCAGTGACTAGAGAGGAGGTGCATGCAGCAGCATCCTCCTCCGGTCACAGCCAGCGCCTGACCCGCATGGTGGCTGACTACATGGGGTCCTACAGCGGGCTTGACAGCGATGCCCCTGTTGATCCCATGGAGTATTGGGTCAAGCGCCTGGAGATCTGGAGCGAGCTGGCGCAGTACGCCCTGGAAGTGCTGTCCTGTCCCCCTTCCAGCGTGCTGTCCGAGCGCTGCTTCAGTGCAGCTGGTGGCGTGGTCACCGAGAAACGCTCACGTCTGTCTCACAAGTCTGTGGACAGACTGACGTTTCTCAAGATGAACCAGGCGTGGGTGGAAGGCGAGTTCCTGGCCCCTGTTGTCGGCGAGAGGGGGACATGAACTGGCTGCCGGAACTTAGAACCATCGTTAATGTGCCTTACCACCCTTTACCACCTCCTGGCTCCTGCTCACTAAGCCAGCCTGGTTCACTTTGACTATTACGTCGCCTGCAGCCACACATTTTACACCTACAGTGGTCTGCTGTGTACTGCCCTTCTGCTGTCTGTCTGAGTTTCCCACTGCCAGGGTACACAGAATTACCTTCTGCTGCCACTCTGCCACCAGCTATTACGTCAAACAATAGCTATATATCTGTGTAATTGGTTTTACAAACAAAACCAAAAAACCATTAAAAAAAAAAAAGGTTTAATTTTTCTGAGGTGCCCGGGTTGAAAACTGTGTTGTCCCAGTTGTGTATTGGACACGATGTGGGCTGCACGACCGCTGTCTGGGACCTCCTGCCTGCTGTGTTTATTTACAGCCCTGGTATCACCGCTAGGTACCAGGGCTATTATGTCACGCTGCCTGCCTGCTGCCACACTCACACTACTCCTCCATTCCTCCTGCTGATGCTGCTGTCTGTCTGTGTTTCCCACTGCCAGGGTACACAGAATTACCTTCTGCTGCCACTCTGCCACCAGCTATTACGTCAAACAATAGCTGCTCACATAATTACTCCTCCATTCCTCCTGCTGCTGCTGCTGTCGGTCTGTGTTTCCCACTGCCAGGGTACACAGAATTACATTCTGCTGCCACTCTGCCACCAGCTATTACGTCAAACAATAGCTGCTCACATAATTACTCCTCCATTCCTCCTGCTGCTGCTGCTGTCGGTCTGTGTTTCCCACTGCCAGGGTACACAGAATTACATTATGCTGCCACTCTGCCACCAGCTATTACGTCAAACAATAGCTATATATCTGTGTAATTGGTTTTACAAACAAAACCAAAAAACCATTAAAAAAAAAAAAAGGTTTAATTTTTCTGAGGTGCCCGGGTTGAAAACTGTGTTGTCCCAGTTGTGTATTGGACACGATGTGGGCTGCACGACCGCTGTCTGGGACCTCCTGCCTGCTGTGTTTATTTACAGCCCTGGTATCACCGCTAGGTACCAGGGCTATTATGTCACGCTGCCTGCCTGCTGCCACACTCACACTACTCCTCCATTCCTCCTGCTGATGCTGCTGTCTGTCTGTGTTTCCCACTGCCAGGGTACACAGAATTACCTTCTGCTGCCACTCTGCCACCAGCTATTACGTCAAACAATAGCTATATATCTGTGTAATTGGTTTTACAAACAAAACCAAAAAACCATTAAAAAAAAAAAAGGTTTAATTTTTCTGAGGTGCCCGGGTTGAAAACTGTGTTGTCCCAGTTGTGTATTGGACACGATGTGGGCTGCACGACCGCTGTCTGGGACCTCCTGCCTGCTGTGTTTATTTACAGCCCTGGTATCACCGCTAGGTACCAGGGCTATTATGTCACGCTGCCTGCCTCATTGACTGCCTGCTGCCACACACTCATCCTCCTCCTCCTGCTGCTGAATTTACCTCCTGCTGTCTGTGTGTTTCCACTGCCAGGGAGCACATACAATGGCGCTTCCAACATGCGTGCGCCACCAGCTATTTGTTACGCTCAAAAATAGCTGCATTTCTTTAAAAAAAAATTGAAAAGAGAAATAAGTGAAGAAGAAGAAGACGATATAGAAAAAGAAGGAGAAGAAGAAGAAGGAGAAGAAGAAGAAGAAGATGAAGAAGAAGAAGAAGATGAAGAAGAAGAAGAAGAAGAAGAAGAAGAAGAAGAAGAAGAAGAAGAAGAAGAAGAAGAAGAAGAAGAAGAAGAAGAAGAAGATGATGATGATGATGATGATGAAGAAGATGAAGAAGAAGAAGATGAAGAAGAAGAAGAAGAAGAAGAAGAAGAAGACAATATAGAAGAAGAAGAAGAAGATATAGAAGAAGATATAGAATAAGAAGATATAGAAGAAGAAGATATAGAAGAAGAAGAAGAAGATATAGAAGATAAAGAAGAAGAAGAAGAAGAAGTATATACAGTACTGAACAAAATTTTGGACACAACTTCTCTTTCCACCTTTTTTTTTTTTAAAGGAACATCCCCACATAATCACTTGCTGTTGTTACTTGGAAAAAAAGATGTTTCTTGCATCATTCACCCTCAAAACAAGTGTTGGAAGCTATTTAAGGCCAATTCGAATAGTCAGCTCGAATAATGAGCTCGAATACCGACTCGAATAGTGAGCTCGAAGTCCGAGGTCGAAAATTATTCGACTCGAATATTCGACTGACCTCGAATAATTTACTATTCGAATTCGACCAAACTCGAATTTTAAAAAGGGGTATTTGAGCACCACTGCTGAACAGTGACAAGTTCTGCAGTGCTTCAAATGCTGCCTCATTCTTTAAACAACATAAGGTACCACAGTAAAGAAGAAAACCTGAACTGACAGGAATATGGGGGTGCTAACTCAATTCTTTTAAGTTCTTCTTGTCTCATGATTATTCGGATTCTCTCACTCAGTCGTGTAGCTAAGGAGTTAGCAGCACAAGTGCTGGTTTTACATTGGGTTCCTCTCTGGAAAGGTTCACATTCGTGCAGGGGAGGACTGGGACCATTTGGCCTGGGGGGGGGGATGCAACCCAGAGGACCTTGGGGAGGAAGGGGGGGAGTGGGTATGACAAATGACAAAAATGGGTGTGACCATGGCTTGATGTGGGTGGAGTCAACTGCATGACACGTCAGTATGGGCCAAAAATCTCGGAGGAATGCCATAAAGAATTAAGGCAGTTCTGATGGCAAAAAAGAATATATTCAGTACTAGCAAAACATACCTAATAAAGTGGCTTGTGAAATACAGGTAGTCCTTGGTTAATGAAGGAAATAGGGAATGTAGGTTTGTTCTTAATCTAAATCTGTTCTTAAGAACACTGTCATTTCTGTGCCTCTTCTGTCCCCCTCTATGTCACCTATTCCCCTGTGCATTTTTGTCCCCCCTCTGTCTCTTTTGTCTCCCTCTGTGTCACCTCATGTCCCTTGTTCCTTTTTTTCCCTGTGTCACCTTTGTTCCCCCCTGTGCCCCACCCCCATGGCTCCTGTATTCCCCCCACTGTGGCTCCTTTGGTTTCCCACTCCCCACAGCGGGAACAGCAGCAGTCAACTCACCTACTCCTGGGTGCCTGCATGATAAGCGTCCTCCTCTTCCTGCTTCCTCCTAATGCCGGTGTCGCGTAATGATGTGATCAATAAAAGCCAGCAGTAGGGGGTAGCAGTGAGGGAGATAGGAGAACTCTTATCATGGAATCGGCCGCACTGGGAGTAACCATAGTACCTGGAGGCTAAGCGACAGGAAAGTCACCATAGTTTTCTCAGCTTGAGGAGAGCAGAGAGATTTGCCATTGGATCGGGGAAATGTGAGTACTTCTCTTAAGGGGGGTCATGGAGCACAGGGAGAGCTCAGCCTGATGCCCCTGCAGAGGGTGAGGGATCAGGCATGGCCACACACCTCCCTGATCACGCTTCCATAGTTGGAAATGTTCCACGCGTGCGCAGTACCAATTTTTAGCAACTTTGCAAATGCAGAATGCTCCTGGCTACGGGAGCGCAATTCAGGAGGCACATGCAACTTTCAGTGGGAACAGCTGCTGAATGGATATCAGAGAGGGACAAGAAGAAAGAGAAGAACAACAGGGAGGGGGAATGGTGAGGGAAACTCGCATGTGCAGAAGCACATGACTGGCTGCGACTGGCCAGATTACCAGAAGGGGGTTGTGTAATATTACAAGACAAGAACGCGGCCAGAGAGGAAAGCGAGGGAGCACCTCAAGGGGCTGGAGGAAGCCCCAGGTAAGTATAAATACACCAGTACACAACTCAGGTACACTTTAAGGTTTCCTTTAAAGGACTTCCGATGCAAAGTAGAAAATCTATTTTTTATTCACCTAGGGCTTCTTCTGGCCCCGAGCAGCAGTCACAGTCCCTCGCCGCAGCCCTGGTCCTCTTCAGTGTCCCTGCTGACCATCCACAATGATGGCTACCCGCCGGCAGGGTCGGGTCTTCTGTGCCTATGAGTCCACATTATCTGGCGCATACTGTGCGTGTGCACAACTAATGCTCAGGCACAGTATGCGCCAGATGACGTGGACTCAAGTGGAGAAGAGCCGACCCGGCCGGCGGGGTGCCATCATTGCGGACGGCCAGCAGGAACACTGAAGAGGCCCAGGGCTGCGGTGAGGGACTGCGACTACTGCCCGTGGCCGGAAGAAGCGCGATTAAAAAATAGAATTTTTTTATTGTGCATCGGAAGTCCTTTAAGTAAAGTGGTAAGTGTTATTGAGATAGTACAATATTTCAGTGTGCAGCCAAACTAGAAGAATATATAAATATGCATGCCTTAAATGCAAAGTGCCAGTTCTGCAAAAAGTTAAATCAGCTAACACTAGCAGACAGCAGTGAAAGGGTTACATGTACACATTAGAGCAGGCCAGTTCAAAACACAGCAAACAAATGAAGAGGAGAGGAGGTGTCAGCTTACAAAAGAACAGTGTCTGGTGTTGATGTCTGGCTGAGGTGATCTGTGTCCATGGGCGTCCGCATGTATGGCAAACAGGGATGCTCGGATGTGCCTCATCCACGAATTCGGCAATCCGCGTGGTTGCAAAAAAAAATCCGCATTCGGCCCTGCCGCATGCGGATTTTCGTCCGCGTCCACGCAACCACGCGGATTTTCTGTCGTGAATGGCGTAATCACGCGTGGATTCCCGCCCGGAGGCGGATTTTCTTTTAACGTTAATAACAAAGCCCCCATACATGCTACAATCCCCCAAATTGCATGGATTATCTAGGTAATAAGGGGCAACATAACTTAAACATAAAAAATTCCAAAAATTTTTTTTATTTTTTTTTAATGGCTTTTAAAGACAAATCACCACTGTAAATGGGGCTATTAACCACCCTGGCGTTCTGATTAAATCGCCAGGGTGGCTGCGGGAGGGTTTTTTTTAAATAAAAAAAAAACTATTTCATGCAGCCAACTGAAAGTTGGCTGCATGAAAGCCCACTAGAGGGCGCTCCGGAGGCGATCTTCCGATCGCCTCCGGCGGCAAGAGATAACACGGAAGGCCGCAATTAGCGGCCCTCCGTGTTTCGCTTCCCTCGTCGCCATGGCGACGAGCGGAGTGACGTCATGGACGTCAGCCGACGTCTTGACGTCAGCCGCCTCCGATCCAGCCCTTAGCGCTGGCCGGAACTGTTTGTTCCGGCTACGCTGGGCTCGGGCGGCTGGGGGGACCCTCTTTCGCCGCTGCACGCGGCGGATCGCCGCGCTGCAGCGGCGATCAGGCAGCACACGCGGCTGGCAAAGTGCCGGCTGCGTGTGCTGCTTTTTATTTGGTGCAAATCGGCCCAGCAGGGCCTGAGCGGCAGCCTCTGGCGGTGTTGGACGAGCTGAGCTCGTCCAGACCGCTCAGCAGGTTAATTGGTAATACGTGGTTTGAAAAAGGGATATATGCGTTAAGCAATCAAAGAGGTGAAGGCGGGTTCCAATGGCACTTGGCGGCGAAGGTCCCTCTGGAGGAGGATGAGTGGCTGACGCCAAAAAGGCCCCAGAGAGGGTTTTGTAATTTTTATTTTTTTTTGCAGCAATTAGCAATGACATCGCAGCAGAGTTGTCAGTGGACACGGGCAGTGTGAACGCAGAGTGCAGTGGTGGTAGCGACTGAGTCAGGAGAAGGACTATGCGGGCGGTCAGTTCAGCAGCACAGAAGGACCACGGCAACATACTGGTAGTGGTAGTAGCAGCACAGCGTCATAGTGCTGGCCAAAAAATTAAATGCACCCGGTGACCCGGGCAGTGTGAACGCAGACAGAGTACATTGGTGGAAGCGATTGAGTCAGGAGAAGGACTATGCGGGCGGTCAGTTCAGCAGCACAGAAGGACCACGGCAACATACTGGTAGTAGTAGTAGCAGCACAGCGTCATAGTGCTGGCCAAAAAATTAAATGCACCCGGTGACCCGGGCAGTGTGAACGCAGACAGAGTACATTGGTGGAAGCGAGTGAGTCAGGAGGAGGAGGACAATGCGGGCGGTCAATTCAGCAGCACAGAAGGACCATGGCAACATACTGGTGGTAGTAGTAGCAGCACCGCGTCATAGTGCTGGCCAAAAAATTAAATGCACCCGGTGACCCGGGCAGTGTGAACGCAGACAGAGTACATTGGTGGAAGCGATTGAGTCAGGAGGAGGAGGACAATGCGGGCGGTCAGTTCAGCAGCACAGAACAGAAGGACCATGGCAACATACTGGTGGTAGTAGAAGCTGCACAGCGTCATAGTGCTGGCCAAAAAATTAAATGCACCCAGTGACCCGGGCAGTGTGAACGCAGAGTGCAGCAGCGGGAAGCGACTGAGTCAGGAGAAGTAGGACAATGCGGGCGGTCAGTTCAGCAGCAGCAGCACAAAAGGACCATGCCAACATACTGGTGGTAGTAGTAGCAGCACAGCGTCATAGTGCTGGCCAAAAAATTAAATGCACCCAGTGACCCGGGCAGTGATAACGCAGACAGAGTGCATTGGTGGTACCGTGGTAGCGACTGAGTCAGGAGGAGGAGGAGGACAAAGCGGGCGTTCAGTTCAGCAGCAGCAGCAGCAGCAGCACAGAAGGACCATGGCAACATACTGGTGGTAGTAGTAGCAGCACGGCGTCATAGCGCTGGCCAAAAAATTAAATGCACCCGGTGACCCGGGCAGTGTGAACGCAGACAGAGTACATTGGTGGAAGCGACTGAGTCAGGAGGAGGAGGACAATGCGGGCGGTCAGTACAGCAGCACAGAAGGACCATGGCAACATACTGGTGGTAGTAGTAGTAGCACAGCGTTATAGTGCTGGCCAGTGTGAACGCAGAGTGTATTAGCGACTGAGTCAGGAGGACAAAGCGGGCGGTCAGTTCAGCAGCTCAGAAGGAGGACCATGGCAACTTACTGGTAGTAGTACCATAACACCAAAAAATTAACCAAGGTAGGCACTAGGAAGGTAGTAACTGTCTTTATAAAGGCAGGCATAGTTAACAACAGCACATGCAGCAGCTACTTCATGTCCCCCTGTGTCCGACAACAGGGGCCAGGAACTCACCTTCCACCCAAGCCTGGTTGATTTTCAGGAAGGTGAGTTTGTCCACAGAGGCGTGGGAGAGCCGAGAGCGCTTCTCTGTGACCACGCCACTGGCCGCACTAAAGCATCTCTCTGAGAGGACACTGGAAGGAGGGCAGGATAGGAGTTCCAGGGCGTACTGGGAAAGCTCGCTCCAGATGTCCAGTCTCTTGACCCAGTACTCCAAGGGGTCCACGGGGCTGTCGGTGTCATTGAGCCCGCTGGATGACCCCATATAGTCAGACACCATGGTGGTCAGTCGTTGCTTGTGCTGGTTGGTGGTGGATGCTGTGGCGGGCACCTCTGTTCTGGGCTGCTGCACTGCATACAGGCTCTTGCTTAGGCTCTTAAGGTCTCCGGGGCGCCAGTTGCTGCTGCTACTGGTGGTTGTTGTTGTGCTGCTAGTGGAAATGGCAGGCACCTCTTGCTGGCTTGGCAGAGCAGTTACAGTGGGGGTGGAAGGCTGGGGGAATGCTTCCAGTAGTCTGCGCAGAAGGGCCTCCTTCAACTCCCTTGTGCGTTGCTCGTTGGTGGATGGCGTCATTAAGTCTCCCAGCTTCCCCTTCAGACGGGGATCAAGCATCAAGGTAATCCAGATGTCCTCCCTTGAACGCATCTGGATCACCCGGGGGTCCCTGCGAAGGCAGCGCAACATGTGCACAGCCATGGGAAACAAGTGGGCCCTGCCAGCAAGATCTTCCTCGTCCTCGCCATTGTCCCATAACGCATGCCTGTCCTCTTCCTGTGCCATGTCGTTGTCCTCCTCAAACCGCCATCCACGTACAACGCCTGCTGCACTCTGCTCCTCCTCTTCCTCCTCCTCATTCAGGTTAGGGACCTTCAACTCTTCCACTACCTGCTGTGAGCCCTCCTCTGAGCTGGACTGTGCTGCCATCTGCTCCTGTTCTTCCAACTGCCTCAGGGCTTCATCCCCACGCTCAATTAAATTGTCCATTGCCTGCTCCAGTAGACAAACCAAGGGCACCCACTAGCACACAGAGGCCCGCTCCTCACTGACCATCTTGGTTGCCTCCAGGAAGGGACTCAGCACCAGGCATACTTGCTGCATCAGTGTCCACTGAGTGGCAGTAATCATGGGGACTTTCTGGTTGCTGGGGACACTTGGGTCTAGCATGTAGGCCCTAAGAGCCAGCCTGAGCTGACACAGCCGCTCCAACATGGCCAGAGTCGAATTCCAGCGAACTGGCATGTCGATGATCAGCCGGTGTTGTGGCCTTCCATACTGCTGCTGTAAGGTGGACAAGAGTGCAGAGGCAGTGGCTGACAGGCGGAAAAAGCGTACCACCGCCCGGGCATCCTGCAGCAGCTCGCTCATCCCCTGGTAGGTGCGCAAGAAGCGCTGCACCACAAGATTGAGCAGGGAGGAGTAGGGAAGCAGCTGTGATGCCATGGCCCGGGCCAGCAAGCCATTTAGTTTGCGGATCCGCCTGTGGCTTGGAGGCAGAGGCTTGGTCAGACCCTGAAAGGTGTCGCTCAGCAGGGTCTGACGACGCTGGGATGCAGGGGAGACAGAGGAGAGAGACGAACACTGGCTGCCAGCCTCAATGTCTGTGTCCTGAGTAGCCGAGGTGGAAGAGCGCTTGCGTGCTACTACTGCTGCTGCTGTGGGGGATTCATGACCCTGAGGGAGGGATGATGCTGCTGCGCTGGTGGGCCTTCTGCTCTCAGGAACCCCTGCCAGCAGTGCCTGCTTCCTCTTAAACTCCGCATACTCGCGGCAGTGGCGGCTTCTCAGGTGGCCCTGGAGGGATGAGGTACCCATCTTGCTCAGACTTTTCCCACGGCTCAATCTTTTGCTGCATAACCTGCACACCGCATACCTTTTGTCATCAGTACATTCATCAAAGCAATCCCACACTGGTGACTTCAATTTACTGCGGCCCCCACTAGCAGAGGGTGCAGCGGAACAATGTGTGGTAGTAGTTGCCGGGGGTTGCATGGTGGTGGTGCCGGCTGAAGCAGTGTCCTGTCTACTTCCTCCACGCCCACTGCTGCCGATGCCCCTGCCCCTGCCTGACATATGGCGATATCCTTGCCTAGGCCGAGGTGACTCGTCATCCTGCTCTGCCTCTGACCATTCTTCCACGGACTCAGCAGGCTGCACATAGTTAGGGTCCACAACGTCGTCATCATCAGCAGCATCATCATAATCCAGCTCTTCCTCTGACTCCCCCGCCTCCTCTTCTGTCCCTACATCCCCAGACACAGACCCCTCTTCTTCATCACCAGAACTCAACAACGCTTGTGATTGTGGCCCGATCTCAATCTCTGCCACATCAGTCCCCAGTAAGTCCTGAGCTTCTTGCATCAGCAGGTTCCCAGATGCCGGACTGAGGGACAGAACGCTGTCATCCTGGGAGGGCTGCTGACCAGTGGGTGCTGGGGTGGATGTCACAACAAGCGTGGGACGTTGGCTGCTGCTGCTGCTTGGAGTGGTGCTCACAGTAGAGGTCTGGGAGGAAGTCATGATGTCCATGAGTACGTCAGGTTCCATTTGCTCAACCACCACACGGGGACCAGAAACTTTAAAATATTTGGACAATGGCGTCCGCTGACTCGGCCCAGGCTTTGCTGCCCCCCTTTCTGCTGCATCACGACCACGTACAGCTGGGCGTCCTCTCCCTGGACGTGGAGCAGTCCCAGAAGTGGCTGAGGCAATTGAACTCCCTTTCCTCTCACCCCGCGAAACCCTGCCAGACATGTTGCTAGTAATGAATCACTGGATGCAGTGGGCACAGTACAAGGTCACTGAAGGATGCACCAGGCACAGTACAACGGCACTGAAGGATGCAGTGGGCACAGTACAAGGTCACTGAAGGATGCAGTGGGCACAGCAGTGGGCACTGGATATACAACTAGGTCACTGAAGGATGCAGTGGGCACAGTACAAGGTCACTGAAGGATGCACCAGGCACAGTACAACGGCACTGAAGGATGCAGTGGGCACAGTACAAGGTCACTGAAGGATGCAGTGGGCACAGCAGTGGGCACTGGATATACAACTAGGTCACTGAAGGATGCAGTGGGCACAGTACAAGGTCACTGAAGGATGCAGTGGGCACAGCAGTGGGCACTGGATATACAACTAGGTCACTGAAGGATGCAGTGGGCACAGTACAAGGTCACTGAAGGATGCAGTGGGCACAGCAGTGGGCACTGGATATACAACTAGGTCACTGAAGGATGCAGTGGGCACAGTACAAGGTCACTGAAGGATGCAGTGGGCACAGCAGTGGGCACTGGATATACAACTAGGTCACTGAAAGCGGAATATAACCCTGCATTTCAACTTTGCTCTAAAACATTATTTACAGCATATAATATGCAAAAAGCATTTTTTTTTTACTAGACCAGCATTGGAAGGGTTAAACACAGAGGTTTTAAGTTCCGTGCAGACGTTCAGATAGTTACATTCTATTTAGTTATATGTATATATTTAGAAATGTTGCACACTCTTTGGCTGTCCTCCAACTCCTTCTCAGTGAGAGAGATGAGTCACAATAAACACTTAGATACATTCATGTAAACAAAAAGTATCTAACTCAAGTTCGGATGCATCTGCAGAAATCTCTAGGGACTTTAAAGCCCTGTGTAAGGCCCCGTTCACACTTGCGGTTCTCTGCCAAACGGACCGGATGACCGGACCGGATCCGAATCGGAACCGTACGGTTCTGATCCGGATCCGATCCGGATCCGGTCAGTTTGCATCAGGTGTTCATCAGGATGCGATCCGGATCCGTTTGGCAAAAGATAGTAGAAAAGGAATAAAAATGTTGGGGTCTGGGAGGTCAGCAGAAGGTGGACCTGTGGAATCAGGCCCTCCGCTGTTTAGCACTCACCTCCACCTCCGACATACTGCCAACATCTCCAGCACGTTTAAAATCACTGCTGCTCCACTCCAAAATGCTTGCCCATGTGTCCCCTTTCAAAATCGCCGCTTCAATACGCATAGGAAGTGGGGTAGAACATCCGGATTTTTAGCCAGTGTGTTGTGCGCTCTCCGGTTCTCATTGGTTTGTATTGGCCGGATGGTGCAGTCCGGCTCCGCTCCGGATACGGCTGCCGGAGGAGCCGGACCAAAAAATAGCGCATGTCGGGTCTTATGCTGGAGTCCGGATCCGGTCCGGATCCGGTCCGGACGAAACGGACGCATGTGAACGGACGCATAGGCTTTCATTGCTATGCCGTGCGTCCAT
The DNA here is from genome assembly GCF_040937935.1 of Hyperolius riggenbachi. Classification (NCBI taxonomy): domain Eukaryota; kingdom Metazoa; phylum Chordata; class Amphibia; order Anura; family Hyperoliidae; genus Hyperolius; species Hyperolius riggenbachi. Next base: position 214,695,780 of record NC_090651.1, on the reverse strand, counting down.
TCCGTCTGTTCTGCATGCGATCCGGCTCCGGCACGGCGATTCCGGACGGCGACCGCTAATGTGAACCGGGCCGTACCCTTCCAATGCTGGTCTAGTAAAAAAAAAATGCTGGTTGCATATAATATACTGTAAATAATGTTTTAGAGCAAAGTTGAAATGCAGGGTTATATTCCGCTTGAAGGATGCAGTGGGCACAGTACAAGGTCACTGAAGGATGCAGTGGGCACAGCAGTGGGCACTGGATATACAACTAGGTCACTGAAGGATGCAGTGGGCACAGTACAAGGTCACTGAAGGATGCAGTGGGCACAGCAGTGGGCACTGGATATACAACTAGGTCACTGAAGGATGCAGTGGGCACAGCAGTGGGCACTGGATATACAACTAGGTCACTGAAGGATGCAGTGGGCACAGTACAAGGTCACTGAAGGATGCAGTGGGCACAGCAGTGGGCACTGGATATACAACTAGGTCACTGAAGGAAGCAGTGGGCACAGTACAAGGTCACTGAAGGATGCAGTGGGCACAGCAGTGGGCACTGGATATACAACTAGGTCACTGAAGGATGCAGTGGGCACAGTACAAGGTCACTGAAGGATGCAGTGGGCACAGCAGTGGGCACTGGATATACAACTAGGTCACTGAAGGATGCAGTGGGCACAGTACAAGGTCACTGAAGGATGCAGTGGGTATAGCAGTGGGCACTGGATATACAACTAGGTCACTGAAGGATGCAGTGGGCACAGTACAAGGTCACTGAAGGATGCAGTGGGCACAGCAGTGGGCACTGGATATACAACTAGGTCACTGAAGGATGCAGTGGGCACACAAGGATGTCACACTGTGTAATGAGATGCTTATATGTCAGCGAGCGAGCAGTGGGCACTGGGCACGGCACAAGGGCACTGACAGAATGAATTAACAGCGCTGGCAGAGAGTGGCGGTGCCGGCGGTGTGACTGGCTGCCTGCAAATAGTACAAGTGAAGTGTATAACTGTCACTGAAATAATATACAAGTGTGTAATGAGATGCTTATATGCAAGCGAGCGAGCAGTGGGCACTGGGCACGGCACAAGGTCACTGACAGAATGAATGAACAGCGCTGGCAAAGAGTGGCGGCGCCGGCGGTGTGACTGGCTGCCTGCAAATAGTACAAGTGTATAACTGTCACTGGAATATACAAGTGAACACTGCAGCTGCACTAACCTGCCTGCCTGCACTACACACAGATAATCCCCACTCCCACTACACTGACTACACTGCAGCACTGAACCTGCCTGCACTACACACAGTTAAATAATCACTAGACTCCCACACTCCCAATACACTACACTGACTACAACTAACTACAGCAATCACTCACTGACTAGCTAACTGTGTACAGTATAAGAGCAAAAAAACGCTTTGTTTTTAACACAATAAATGCACTTGCTCAAACAACAATGGCCTGGAGATAATCCTCTCAGCACCACAGTCTAGCAAGGACAGAGCTTTTCCATCATGGCCGCCGCTTTATATTCAGGAGGGGAGGGCATAGCTCCCCTCCTGTGATTGGTTGCTAGGGCCTGGCTGGGGCCCTCTGATTGGTCTGCATTGTGTCACTTCCGCATAGTTTGACGCATTTCCGCTAACCACGACTTCAGCGCTGGGTTTCACGAGCGTGAATGCGGATTTCTGTCCGCATTCACGCGAAGCCGAAGCAGATTTTCGTGGTTGAAAATCTATTCACGGCTTAGCGTGTCCGAGGCGGAATGCGTCAAAATGGTCGTGAATCCACGCGTAAGCGTGATCACGACCTGGCGGTGAGCACCACTGATGGCAAAATAGGGCATTGGCCCTCCCCTGGCCAGCTGCTGCCCCCCCTAGCCACCCGAACCCGGAAGTGCCACCCTGGGGTAGCAACGGAGAGAGTGACGGTGGCGGCGGTGTGACTGGCTGCCTGCAAATAGTACAAGTGAAGTGTATAACTGTCACTGAAATAATATACAAGTGTGTAATGAGATGCTTATATGCAAGCGAGCGAGCAGTGGGCACTGGGCACGGCACAAGGTCACTGAAAGAATGAATGAACAGCGCTGGCAGAGAGTGGCGGCACCGGCGGTGTGACTGGCTGCCTGCAAATAGTACAAGTGTATAACTGTCACTGGAATATACAAGTGAACACTGCAGCTGCACTAACCTGCCTGCCTGCACTACACACAGATAATCCCCACTCCCACTACACTGACTACACTGCAGCACTGAACCCAGGGGCGTAGGAATAGGCCCTGCAGCCCCTGCGCCCGCGGGGGGGCCCGGCCCCCCCCTGGGGCCCGCTCGGGGCCGTTTTGTGGGTGCTGGAGGGGTGGCAGCATGAGGGGAAAGCCTTGCCCACAGTCGGCGGGGAGAGGGGTAGTTCCCCCCTCTCCCTCACCTCGGGGCTCTCCCCTCTGCGCTCCCCTCCAGCTCGTAAGTGTCTGTGGGGCTGTGGTGGGCAGCGAGCGGCGGGCAGATACATACCTGCTTCCGTGCGTTCCATCGGAGACTTCTCCCTCTAGCGGCTGACGTCACTTCCGGAAGTGACATCAGCCGCTAGAGGTAGAAGTCTCCGATGGAACGCACGGAAGCAGGTATGTATCTGCCCGCCGCTCGCTGCCCACCACAGCCCCACAGACACTTACGAGCTGGAGGGGAGCGCAGAGGGGAGAGCCCTGAGGTGAGGGAGAGGGGGGAACTACCCCTCTCCCCGCCGACTGTGGGCAAGGCTTTCCCCTCATGCTGCCACCCCTCCAGCACCCACAAAACGGCCGCGAGCGGGCCCCGGGGGGGGCCCACTCAGAAAATCTGCAGGGGGGCCCGGTGGGGCCTAGTTACGCCCCTGACTGAACCTGCCTGCACTACACACAGTTAAATAATCACTAGACTCCCACACTCCCACTACACTACACTGGCTACAACTAACTACAGCAATCACTCACTAACTAGCTAACTGTGTACAGTATAAGAGCAAAAAAAAAACGCTTTGTTTTTAACACAATAAATGCACTTGCTCAAACAACAATGGCCTGGAGATAATCCTCTCAGCACCACAGTCTAGCAAGGACAGAGCTTTTCCATCATGGCCGCCGCTTTATATTCAGGAGGGGAGGGCATAGCTCCCCTCCTGTGATTGGTTGCTAGGGCCTGGCTGGGGCCCTCTGATTGGTCTGCATTGTGTCACTTCCGCATAGTTTGACGCATTTCCGCTAACCACGACTTCAGCGCCGTATTTCACGAGCGTGAATGCGGATTTCTGTCCGCATTCACGCGAAGCAGAAGCAGATTTTCGTGGTTGAAAATCTATTCACGGCTTAGCGTGTCTGAGGCGGAATGCGTCAAAATGGTCGTGAATCCACGCGTAAGCGTGATCATGACCTGGCGGTGAGCACCACTGATGGCAAAATAGGGCATTGGCCCTCCCCTGGCCAGCTGCTGCCCCCCCCCCCCCAGCCACCCGAACCCGGAAGTGTCACCCTGGGGTAGCAACGGAGAGAGAAAAGGGAGCGTGTGGATAGCGGTGGAGAAGGGGGGATGTCGGTCGGCGCACAGAGAGAGGGTCACTTGCGCACCTGCTAATAGCGTAGGTGTCTCGCCACTGCCAAGGGGGGAGCGAGAGAGAGAGGGAGCCCCAAAGGTGAGGGAAGGGGGGGAGACTTCCCCCCTTCTCCACCGCTGACACACACACACTCCCTTTTCTCTCTCCGCACTGGGGGGCTCCTGTCACAACCTGAACTGGGGGGCACTGTCACTACCTTAACTGGGGGGCACTGTCACTACCTTAACTGGGGGGGCACTGTCACTACCTAAACTGGGGGCTCCTGTCACCCCCTGAACTGGGGGGCACTGTCACTACCTTAACTGGGGGCTCCTCTCGCTACATGAACTGGGGGCTACTGTCACTACCTAAACTGGGGGGCACTGTCACTACCTAAACTGGGGACTCCTGTCACTACCTGAGCTGGGGGGAACTGTCACTACCTAAACTGGGGGTTCCTGTCACTACCTGAACTGGGGGGCCCTGTCACTACCTTAACTGGGGGCTCCTGTCACTACCTTAACTGGGGGCTCCTGTCGCTACCTAAACTGGGGGCTCCTGTCGCTACCTGAACTGGGGGCTCCTGTCACTACCTTAACTGGGGGCTCCTGTCACTACCTTAACTGAAGGGCACTGTCGCTACCTGAACTGGGGGGCACTGTCACTACCTAAACTGGGGACTCCCATCACTACCTGAACTGGGGGCTCCTGTCACTATCTAAACTGGGGGCTCCTGTCGCTACCTGAACTGGGGGCTCCTGTCACTACCTTAACTGGGGGCTCCTGTCACTACCTTAACTGGGGGGCACTGTCGCTACCTGAACTGGGGGGGCACTGTCACTACCGTAACTGGAGGTTCCTGTCACTACCTTAACTGGGGGGCACTGTCACTACCTAAACTGGGGACTCCTGTCACTACCTGAGCTGGGGGGCACTGTTACCACCTAAACTGGGGGCTCCTGTCACTACCTGAACTGGGGGCTCTGTCACTACCTAAACTAGGGGCTCCTGTCACTACCTGAACTGAGGCACCTGTCACTACCTTAACTGGGGGGCCCTGTCACTACCTAAACTGGGGGCTCCTGTCACTACCTGAACTGGGGGACCCTGTCACTACCTAAACTGGGAGGCTCCTGGTGCTACCTAAACTAGGGGGCACCTGTCACTACCTAAACTATCTAGGCCAGCCAGCCCAGCATCACCACCAGACAACCATCCCAAATTCACAGTCCAAAAGGCCACAGCATCACCGCCAGCCAGGCCACAGCATCACCACCAGCCCGGTCACAGCATCACCGCCAGCCAGGCCACAGCATCACTGCCACGCCTTTCAGCCCACACATCATCCCCAATCCAGCCAAAAACAGTATTGCCAGGCCAGCCAGGCACAGCAGCCAGTAGAGGAGAATTCAGAAGCCAGGTGAGAGGTGTCTACCATATTAAGGGGGCATTCTGCCTATTTATGTGAAATGCTGTCAATTTATGTGCCTCATGGTCCCAACATCAGAAATGTTGGGGCCCCTCACACATCATCAGCCCCCCCCCCCTGGGCCCACCCACCGGTTGCTGTGCCCGCTCACTAGCCACCCCACCCCCATGTCCGTGCACTGCGGTTAAAAATGTGCATGGCTCCGGCACTGAAGAAAGCAGCATGCACAGCGTGATGCGGTAAAAAGTGGGCGTGACCATGGCATGTGGTGGATGGAGCCAAATACTAGCAAAATACAGGTAGTCCCCGGTTAAAAAATGAGATAGGGATTTGTATGTCCATTCTTATCCTTTATCTGTTCTCCAGTGGCGTCCCTACCATAGAGCGCAGGGGGCGGGCGCACCGGGTGACAGACACCCAGGGGGTGTCGCCACGACCCCCCACAGCAGCACAGCAGGAGGGGGAAGCAGGGCTAGAAGGAGAGGCTGTGGAGGCAGCGGTGGGGAGGGGGGACATATCCCCTCCCTCCCTCACCTGGGACCTCTCCTTCTGCCTCTCTCTCCCCCTCCATAAATTAGCGGCGACAAGTGGGGGGCGGCCGGAGGCGTATGGCCAATTACTCACCTGATTTCCGCGTTCCAAGCGTGGAGCGCAGCGTCATGACGTTACAGGTCTCCATCTTCAATGCCGCCCACTGTGCTTCCTGATTAGCGGAAGCACAGTGGGCGGCATTGGAGGCGGAGACCTGTAACGTCATGATGCTGCCAGCGCTTGGAACGCGGAAATCAGGTGAGTAATTTTCTGTACGCCTCCGGCCGCCCCGCACTTGTCGCCGCTATGCTGGAGAGGGGAGAGAGAGGCAGAAGGAGGGGTCCCAGGTGAGGGACCCCTCCACAGCCCCTCCATCTAGCCCTGCTTCCCACTCCTGGGGCACCTACATTGGGGGCAACTATACTAGCTTACTGGGGGCAACTATACTAGCTTGCTGGGGGCAACTATACTAGCTTACTGGGGGCAACTACACTAGCTATACTGGGGGCAACTATACTAGCCATACTGGGGGCAACTATACTAGCCATACTGGGGGCAACTATACTAGCCATACTGGGGGCAACTATACTTGATTACTGGGGGCAACTATACTAGCTTACTGGGGGCAACTATACTAGCCATACTGGGGGCAACTATACTAGCTTACTGGGGGCAACTATACTAGCCATACTGGGGGCAACTATACTAGCCATACTGGGGGCAACTATCCTAGCCATACTGGGGGCAACTATACTAGCTTACTGGGGGCAACTATACTAGCTATACTGGGGACAACTATACTTACTGGGGGCAACTATACTAGCTATACTGGGGGCAACTAAACTATACTAGCTATACTGGGGGTAACTGAACTATACTAGCTATACTGGGGGCAGCTATCCTGGCTGGGGGCAACTATACTAGCTATACTGGCTGGGGCAACTATACTAACTGTACTGGCTGGGGGCAACTATACTAGCTATACTGGCTGGGGGCGACCATACTAGCTATACTGGGGCAACTATACTAACTATACTGGGGCAACTATACTAACTATACTGGGGCAACTATACTAGCTATACTGTGGGCAACTGTACTAGCTATACTGTGGGCAACTGTACTAGTAGCTATACTGTGGGCAACTGTACTAGCTATACTGTGGGCAACTGTACTAGCTATACTGTGGGCAACTGTACTAGTTATACTGGGGGCAACTATACTAGCTATACTGGAGCAACTATATTACCTACACTAAGGGTAACTATACTAGCTATATTGGGGGCAACTATACTAGCTATACTGGGGCAATGGCAGCGACATTCTCCAAGCACCCCTAAAGCACCCCCCAGCGTGAACTGACTTTCGGCGTCTAATAGACGCTGTGTCAGTTCACTGACAGCAGCAGCCCACAGCTGCGGCAGAGCAGGGCTACAGTAAAATGGTGTCTGAAGCCCTGCTCTGGAGACTTTGAGTCTGCATTGCAGGACTTCAGGCGCCATTTTCCCATAGCCCTGCTTTAAGTGTGGGAGTTTCAGTTGCTGGCTGGCTGCAGAGGATTATGGGAGCTGCGCCGGACGGAGGCCGGGACAGGAGGTCTGCTGCTGCTTCAGGTGAGTAAATGTTTTTTTTTTATTTATATTAGCAGGTGTATCGACTGTTCTGGCCAGGTCTGCTACATGATTGAAGTGTTTTCTAGCCAGGTCGGCCACATGATTGCATGTATTTTCTGGTCAAATCTTCCACATGATTGCATGTATTTTCTGGTCAGGTCTGCCACATGATTGCACGTATTTTCTGGTCAAATCTTCCACATGTTTGCATTTATTTTCTGGTCAAATCTTCCACATAATTGCATGTATTTTCTGGTCAAATCTTTCACATGCTTGCATGTATTTTCTGGTCAGGTCTGCCACATGATTGCACGTATTTTCTGGTCAAATCTTCCACATGTTTGCATTTATTTTCTGGTCAAATCTTCCACATAATTGCATGTATTTTCTGGTCAAATCTTTCACATGCTTGCATGTATTTTCTGGCCTGGTCTGCTACATGATTGAAGTGTTTTCTGGCCACGTCTGCCACATGATTGCACGTATTTTCTGGTCAAATCTTCCACATGATTGCATGTATTTTCTGGTCAAATCTGCCGACATGATTGCATGTATTTTCTGGTCAAATCTGCCGACATGATTGCATGTATTTTCTGGCCAGGTCTGCTACATGATTGAAGTGTTTTCTGGCCAGGTTTGCTACGTGATTGTATGCATTTTCTGGTCAGGTCTGCTACATGATTGAAGTGGTTTCTGGCCAGGTCTGCCACGGTTGCATGTATTTTCTGGTCAAATCTTCCACATGATTGCATGTATTTTCTGGGCAAATCTGCCGCCATGATTGCATGTATTTTCTAGGCAAATCTACCGCCATGATTGCATTTATTTTCTGGGCAAATCTGCTCACTTTACGTGTATTTTCTTGAGAAAACCTGAATTATGTGAATTTTCTGGGAAAAGGCTCACCAAAACTTGGGCCCACTGTCTTTGCGTTGCACTTTTAAAGGGAACCCGAGGTGAGAATAATATTGAGGCTGCCATATTTATCTCCTTTTAAGCAATGCCAGTTGCCTGGCTGCCGTGCTGGTCCTCTGCCTCTAATTCCTTCAACCATAGATCCTGAACAAGCATGCAGCAGGTCAGGGGTTTCTGACAATATTGTCAGAACTGACGAGATTAGTTGCATGCTTGTTTCTGGTGTAATTCAGTTCACTACTGCAGCCAAATAGATCAGCAGGGCTCCCTATTGTTTAAAAGGAAATAAATATGGCAGCCTCCATATCACTCTCATCCCGGGTTCACTTTAAATTAGTTAGCTCCTCCCTCATCTGGTCATGGCCATGCCCATTTTTCACCGCAGTGCGCTTCGCGCGCTGCAGGTTATAGCCACACCCATTTTTTTTTTTGGGGGGGGTGTCTTTTAATACCCAGCACCGGGTGTCAAATGCCCTAGGTACGCCACTGCTGTTCTCTTTTGTCCCCCTCTTTTCTTCCTGTGCCTCTTTTGTGTCCCTCTGTATCACCTCAGTTTGTGCCTCTTTTGTGTCCCTCTGTGTGACCTCATGTTTCCGTCTCATCTCTTTTCTCCATGTGCCTCTTTTGTCCACCTCTGTTCCCCCTCTGCCTCTTTTATCCCCCTGTGTTATCTCTTGTCCCCTTCTGTCTCAGCTCGTCCCCCTGCCCTAGCCAGGCATAGGTGCCCCCAGTATAGGTAGCCAGGTATAGTTGCCCCCAGTATAAGAATCCAGCTATAGTTGGTGCCCCGGTATAGGTAGCCTGGTATAGTTGACCCCAGTATAGGTAGCCTGGTATGGGTGATGCACCGGTATAGGTTAGCCAGGTACAGGCGCCCCAGTATAAGTAGCCAAGTATAGGTGATGCCCCAGTATAGGTAGCCAGGTACAGGTGGTGCCCTCAGTAAAAGGTAGCCAAGTATAGGTGGTGCTCCAGTATAGGTAGCCAGGTATAGGTGGTACCCCAGTATAAGTAGCCAGGTATAGGTGATGGCCCAGTATAGGTAGCCTGTAGCCAGATATAGGTGGTGCCCCAGTATAGAAAGTCCGCTGTAGCGGGCTCACTCATCTGCTCCCCACATTCAAGCGCTGATGTCTTTCTTTTCTCAATGCTGGAACGGGTGTGCTGGTTTGTGAGCCACAGGCCCACAGCCAGCACATACCCTTCCAGAGCTTTGGGGGGCCAGGGCCCCCAGAAACCCTGGGCCCCTCACTGCAGTGTCAGTTGTCCCCCCCTGATGGCTGCCCTGCTCATGAATGCTGAATTTGTCTTGTTCAGCGCCTCATGGTCACTGAATTTGTCTTGTTGGGGGCCTCATGATTTGTTGGGGGCCTCAAGATTGCTGAATTTGTCTTGTTGGGGGCCTCATGATTGCTGAGTTTGTCTTGTGGGGGCCTCATGTTTGCTGAATTTGTCTTGATGGGGGGGCCTCATGATTGCTGAGTTTGTCTTGTGGGGGCCTCATGTTTGCTGAATTTGTCTTGATGGGGGGGCCTCATGATTGCTGAATTTGTCTTGTTGGGGGCCTCATGATTGCTGAGTTTGTCTTGTGGGGGCCTCATGATTGCTGTATTTGTCTTGATGGGGGGGCCTCATGATTGCTGAATTTGTCTTGTTGGGGGTCACATGATTGCTAACTGCGAGACTATGGAAAAAGCTGAATCATCATCATATGAGACAATAGCATTAAACAGACCTTTTCAGCTTTTTAAAACAGAAAATGAAACTGGGAGGTTCTTAAAAAATGAATACATTTTTCAGGAGTATGATGGATGAAATTGTTTATCTTCACAGTTTATTTTCAGCTTGGATTTTCCATAATTATCATGTATGAGTTAAAACGTTTGTATTTAGTTTAACCATTTCACCTCGAAGGGTTTTTAAAAAAAATGAAAATGTATTTCATTTTTCTATGGGAAGGTGTATAATAGGGTATTTGGATGTAGTTTTACTTTTTGGCCACAAGATGGAGATACAGAGTTAGTGTGTTCTAAAAATAGAAACAGAACCAAGTGTTTGTATTTGTTTATATTTGTGTAATTACAGGGACGCAGATACTCGTGCTGGGGGAGGTGAAAAGGTTAAATTGCTGTTGGCACTTTGCGATAGATAAGAGACTTATGGGTTGCAGTTTGGGCACTCGACCTCCAAAATGTTCGCCATCATTGTCCTAATCTAATGTCCCACCATTGCTAAGTTCTTGTAAACTTGTCTCCACCCGCGACCACATTCTGGTCCATGACCACGCCCATTTTTTGGCAAAGCGCGCGGTACAACGTGACCCCATTTTTCCGGGGCGCTACGCGCGCCGCACAGCGTAACCCCATTTTTCGCCGCGCGTACTCCCAATTTTCGGCACACCACGCTACTTCTCCCCCCCTTTTTGCCCCCCCCCCCGGAAAATTTTCTGTGGACGCCCATGTCTGTGTCCTATCCCTTCCAGCTTCAAGAGGCTGGGAATCTGGGATTGAGGGAGAAACTGCAGCGTTCCTTTCACCAGGCATGACTGGAATCCTCCGGTAGCCTGGCCACTTCAAATGACGTGCTTGAGCCACTCTCTCCTCACGGGCTGGCTGTTTCTGCAGGGGGCAGGACCTCTGTTGCCTAGCAGCACCTGCAGCAGGAGCGAGGTCCCGCAGCTTAAAAAAGTGCCACTGCGGGAACAACCATTCACCCACACTGCATTCGGGGCCCGGGGGAGGGAGCCGCTTCTATGACAATAGAATAGGAAGAAAACCTGGCGGCCCTGATGAAAGTTGCAGAAGGAGGCCCCTGTCCCCCCAGGCCAGTCCGCGCATGCACTTGTGTCATTGGAAAACACAATAGATTTCTCACATGCAGTTTTACAAACAATATGCGCTTGTGTCTGTGTTTAAACACTGGAATTTTTTTTTACAGAAGCAAAGAAATGTAATGCAGTAATGCATGTTGTCAGTTTTTAAAATACAGAGAAATTGCATTGCCAAATCGCAGATGCTTCCTGAAAATACTGGTAGGCCCAGAGAAATACATTACGTGCATTTTCATTTGCAATTTTCTATTAAATTTAGCCAAAAGTGACCTCCGCCTCAAGCAAAAACTTGCCAAAAACAGCCACAGTGAAAGAGAGGTTTACGTAGGGGAGGGAAACAGTGTGTTAATGATGAACACTATTCAAAGCACATATAAAGGTGATCACATCCAGCCAGGGCTGGGACAAGGCTCTCCAGCACTAGATGCAGAGATTCCAAAGTGTTCCTGGTTTATTGTGCCCGTCTCGGTATAGGGAGCAGATGTGGCCCCAGTATTAAGTAGTTCCCCACAGTAGTGGTAGCCAGATGTGCCCCTAGTATTAGGTAGTCCCCTCCCCAGTTTAGAAAGCCTAACGTTTCCCCAGTATTGGTAGCCTCCACCCCAGTTTAGATAGCCAGAAGTTCCCCCAGTATTAGATACCCCCCTCCCCAGTTTAAATAGCCAGAGGTTCCCACCAGTAATAGGTAACTCCCCCCCCCCATCCCATACACACACACACACACACACACACACACACACACACACACTCCAGTCTAGATAGCCAGACGTTGCCCCAGTATTAGGTGCTTCCCCTCCCCAGTTTAGATTGCCAAAAGTTCCCCCAGTATTAGGTACCCCTCCTCCCCACCTTAGATAGCCATACGTTCACCAGTATTAGGTCCCCCCTCCCAGATTTGATAGCCAGATGATTCCTAAGTAGCCAGATGTACCCCCAAAATTAGGCACCCCCCAACATGCAGAGTACTTCTCACCTCTTCTCTCTGTGAAGGGATCTTCAGCCTGATGCAGGGCTTGCAGAATCCCCTCTCGTATCCCTCTAGTTATGCATGCAGGGCTCTTTACCGCCCAAGGCCATTGTCACCAGCCGCCCCCCTTTGGTATAAGTAGCAAGATGACCCCTCCCTCCACTATAGGTAGCCTGATGACCGATCCCCCCTTCCCTCTTAGATAGGTAGCCAGATGACCCCTACCCTTTTAACTTCAGTATAGGTAGCCAGATGACTCCCTTAATCCCTCCTTTTCCCACCCCCTTTCAGTATAGGTAGCCAGCTCGCCTTCACACTGCAGCAGCCATCAGTGTCACTCATTTCTCCGCTCTTCTCCAGTGCAGAAGCTTCCTCTTCCTTTCCGTCTCTAATGCTGCCCAAGTCCATAGCCGCCGGCCACAATGCAAACGTGCACAGAGAGCAAGATGGCTGCTGCACAGGTGGCTAGCAGCAGAGTACCGCGGTCAGGCACTCGCCTGATCTCCCTGCATTGCAGAATTTGCAAGCTTGCAAATGCTGCACCAGTTTAGCCTGCTGCTTTGGTGCCCTTGCTCCCATGGTGCCCTAGGCCATGGGCTAGCTGGCCTTCGCCTAAATCCGGCCCTGGACGCATGTAATGAGAGATACCACTAAAAGGACACATAGAGATGAGATACTGCAAGCAGTGACAGGCTAAAGATCCCAGCGAGGCTGGGGCACACTTGTCTTTCAGTTTTCTACGCGCATTTTTCTGTATGTGTTTTCTGCACACCATGGGCTTGATTCACTAAGACAAATAGGGTGCCTTATTAGAGTTAAGGGGCCTTACCGGTGCCTTATCAGAGTTAAGGGGCCTTATCAGAGTTAAGGGGCCTTATCAGATTTAAGGGGCCTTACCGGTGCCTTATCAGAGTTAAAAGGGGACTATGGTGAAAAATTTTAAAATTAAAAATTGTGCAAACATAAACAAATAAAATGTAAATTTTTTCCAGAGTAAAATGAGCCATAAATTACTTTTCTCTTATGTTGCTGTCACTTACAGTAGGTAGTAGAAATCTGACAGAAGCGACAGGCTTTGGAGTTCCAACAGTCAAGAGTAGTAGTGTCGTGCTTTTAGTTAGAGTAAGATAAGGTATACTGTTGGAGCATGTCATCACGGCCTCAGCCATGTGTTAATGTTTGTAGTTAGTTGCAGTGAGGTATGAACGCTGCAAGGTCATGATGACCACACTTGTTTTATGACCCTAGTGAGATGGACCCCAAGGCTGTAAGGGGCATCAAGGGTTGGCAAGGGAAAGGGTGTGAACACTGGGAGGGAGCATCAAAGTTTCGCTGAGGGGCCCCATGAATTGTAGTTACACCCAGTGGCGTAGCTAGAAACCTCTGGGCCCCCCCGGCAACAACAGCCCCCCCCCCCCCCCCGGCAACAACAGCCCCCCCTCCCCTGGCAACACCCGACGCACACACATATCCGAATCCCTATAGCCAGCTATAGGTCCTCCCAGTATAGGTAGCCAGGCATAGGTGAGCCAGTATAGTTGCCCCCGGTATAGGTTTGCCAGGTAGGTGCCTCCAGCATAGGTAGCCAGTATAGTTGCCCCCAGTATAGGTTAGATAGGCAGGCGCCGCCAGCATAGGTTAGATAGGTAGGTGCCCCCAGTAGCAGTTGCCGGGGGGGCCCAGAGGTTTCTAGCTACGCCACTGGGTGTAACTACAATTCATGGGGCCCCTCAGCGAAACTTTGATGCTCCCTCCCAGTGTTCACACCCTTTCCCTTGCCAACCCTTGATGCCCCTTACAGCCTTGGGGTCCATCTCACTAGGGTCATAAAACAAGTGTAGTCATCATGACCTTGCAGCGTTCATACCTCACTGCAACTAACTACAAACATTAACACATGGCTGAGGCCGTGATGACATGCTCCAACAGTATACCTTATCTTACTCTAACTAAAAGCACGACACTACTACTCTTGACTGTTGGAACTCCAAAGACTGTCGCTTCTGTCAGATTTCTACTACCTACTGTAAGTGACAGCAACATAAGAGAAAAGTAATTTATGGCTCATTTTACTCTGGAAAAAATTAACATTTTATTTGTTTATGTTTGCACAATTTTTAATTTTAAAATTTTTCACCATAGTCCCCTTTTAACTCTGATAAGGCACCGGTAAGGCCCCTTAAATCTGATAAGGCCCCTTAACTCTGATAAGGCCCCTTAACTCTGATAAGGCACCGGTAAGGCCCCTTAACTCTGATAAGGCCCCTTAACTCTAATAAGGCACCCTATTTGTCTTAGTGAATCAAGCCCATGGTGTGCAGAAAACACATACAGAAAAATGCGCGTAGAAAACTGAAAGACAAGTGTGCCCCAGCCTCGCTGGGATCTTCAGCCTGTCACTGCTTGCAGCATCTCATCTCTATGTGTCCTTCTAGTGGTATCTCTCATTACATGCGTCCAGGGCCGGATTTAGGTGAAGGCCGGCTAGCCCATGGCCTAGGGCACCATGGGAGCAAGGGCACCAAAGCAGCAGGCTAAACTGGTGCAGCATTTGCAAGCTTGCAAATTCTGCAATGCAGGGAGATCAGGCGAGTGCCTGACCGCGGTACTCTGCTGCTAGCCACCTGTGCAACAGCCATCTTGCTCTCTGTGCACGTTTGCATTGTGGCCGGCGGCTATGGACTTGGGCAGCATTAGAGACGGAAAGGAAGAGGAAGCTTCTGCACTGGAGAAGAGCGGAGAAATGAGTGACACTGATGGCTGCTGCAGTGTAAAGGCGAGCTGGCTACCTATACTGAAAGGGGGTGGGAAAAGGAGGGATTAAGGGAGTCATCTGGCTACCTATACTGAAGTTAAAAGGGTAGGGGTCATCTGGCTACCTATCTAAGAGGGAAGGGGGGATCGGTCATCAGGCTACCTATAGTCGAGGGAGGGGTCATCTTGCTACTTATACCAAAGGGGGGCGGCTGGTGACAATGGCCTTGGGCGGTAAAGAGCCCTGCATGCATAACTAGAGGGATACGAGAGGGGATTCTGCAAGCCCTGCATCAGGCTGAAGATCCCTTGACAGAGAGAAGAGGTGAGAAGTACTCTGCATGTTGGGGGGTGCCTAATATTGGGGGTACATCTGGCTACTTAGGAATCATCTGGCTATCAAATCTGGGAGGGGGGACCTAATACTGGGTGAACGTATGGCTATCTAAGGTGGGGAGGAGGGGTACCTAATACTGTGGGAACTTTTGGCAATCTAAACTGGGGAGGGGAAGCACCTAATACTGGGGCAACGTCTGGCTATCTAGACTGGAGTGTGTGTGTGTGTGTGTATGGGATGGGGGGGGGGAGTTACCTATTACTGGTGGGAACCTCTGGCTATTTAAACTGGGGAGGGGGGTATCTAATACTGGGGGAACTTCTGGCTATCTAAACTGGGGTGGAGGCTACCTAATACTGGGGAAAAGTTAGACTTTCTAAACTGGGGAGGGGGCTACCTAATACTAGGGGCACATCTGGCTACCAATACTGTGGGGAACAGTATAGGTCCCCCCAGTATAGGTAGCCAGGCATAGGTGAGCCAGTATAGTTGCCCCCGGTATAGGTTAGCCAGGTAGGTGCCTCCAGCATAGGTAGCCAGTATAGTTGCCCCCAGTATAGGTTAGATAGGCAGGCGCCGCCAGCATCGGTTAGATAGGTAGGTGCCCCCAGTAGCATTTGGCTGGAGGTGTAATGGTTAAGGGCTCTGCCTCTGACACAGGAGACCAGGGTTCGAATCTCGGCTCTGCCTGTTCAGTAAGCCAGCACTAATTCAGTAGGAGACCTTTGGCAAGTCTCCCTTACACTGCTACTGCCAATAGAGCGCGCCCTAGTGGCTGCTGCTCTGCTCTGGCGCTTTGAGTCCGCAAGGAGAAAAGCGCAATATAAATGTTATTTGTCTTGTCTTGTCAGTATAGGTTAGTTAGGTAGGTGCCTCCAATATAGGTAGCCAGTATAGTTGCCACCTGTATAGGCTAGCTAGGAGCCCCCAATACAGGTTAGATAAGTAAGTGCCCCCAGTATAGGTTAGATACGTAGGTGCCCCCTAGTATAGGTTATATTAGGTAGCTGCCCCCCAGTATAGGTTAGATTAGGTAGCTGCCCCCCAGTATAGGTTAGATAGGTAGGTGCCCCCCAGTATAGGTTAGATTAGGTAGGTACCCCCCAGTATAAGGTTAGATTAGGTAGGTGCCCCCCAGTATAAGGTTAGATTAGGTAGGTGCCCCCCAGTATAAGGTTAGATTAGGTAGGTGCCCCGCAGTATAGGTTAGATTAGGTAGGTGCCCCGCAGTATAGGTTAGATTAGGTAGCTGCCCCCAGTATAGGTTAGATTAGGTAGCTGCCCCCCAGGATAGATTAGGTAGCTGCCCCCCAGGATAGATTAGGTAGCGGCCCCCCAGGATAGATGCCCCCCAGGATAGATTAGGTAGCTGCCCCTAGGATAGATTAGGTAGCTGCCACCCCCAGGATAGATTAGGTAGCTGCCCCCCCCCCCCCAGGATAGATTAGGTAGCTGCCCCCCCCAGGATAGATTAGGTAGCTGCCCCCCCCCCCAGGATAGATTAGGTAGGTAGCTGCCCCCCCAGGATAGGTTAGGTAGGTAGCTGCCCCCCCAGGATAGGTTAGGTAGGTAGCTGCCCCCCCAGGATAGATTAGGTAGGTAGCTGTCCCCCCCAGGAAAGATTAGGTAGGTAGCTGCCCCCCCCAGGAAAGATTAGGTAGGTAGCTGCCCCCCCCCCCCCAGGATAGATTAGGTAGGTACCTGCCCCCCCCCCCCCCCCCAGGATAGGTTAGGTAGGTAGCTTCCCCCCAGGAGAGATTAGGTAGGTAGCTTCCCCCGCTTTGCCCCCACATAATGGAGGGGGGAGCCGGAGCCGCGGGGAGGGCAGCCCGACCTCTCCCTCCCTTCCTCTCCCCGGCCCCCCCCCCCCCTCCTCAGATGCAGAGTGAGCGCGCACGGAAGTGCTGTAGGCAGAACTCACCTCCGTCCCTGGTTCCAATCGCCGCTGGTCTCCTCCCGCTCTGCATAGATGCTGTTACACACGCAGCTTCCTGTTTAGCCGGAAGCAGCGTGTGTAACAGCATCTATGCAGAGAGGACATCAGCGGCGAGTGGAACGCAGGGAGGCGAGCTCTGCCTTCAGCGCTTCCGTGCGCGTCACTCTGCATCTGAGGGAGGGGGGGTGGGCCCGGGGAGAGGAAGGGAGGGAGAGGTCGGGCTGCCCTCCCCGCGACTGTGGCTCCCCCCCTCCATTACAGCGCCCCCCTCCCAATAGCGCGCACAGGCCGCACGGCCCTCCACACGAGCATGGGCCCCCCGGGCCCCTCCCCTGCCTCTTTAGGAGCCGGGCCCGGTCGCCAAGGCGACCGTTGCGACTCCGGTCCCTACGCCACTGGTTACACCACTGATCATACAGCTGGACAGCTAAAATGTACAAATATTTCAAGTATTTTCTTTAACAGACAAATGAAGTCCAATATAATAAGTCCCTGTCGCTGCATCCTCCTGTGTCTCTGTGTCCCTGCGTTGTGCCTGGCGCGCATGCTCAATATGAGGATGGACTTCAGAGAGCAGAGGACGGGCACAGGGGGCCAGGCGTGCGCGCATTAGTGTGTGCGGGAGCGCATCCGTGCGCGCATTGTGGGAGGGGGTTCCGGCCGAGGCCTAGAGCCTGTTTTTTAACAGGTGGACCTTTTAACTAATACCAATATAATTTTATCCTATGAGATTGTAGCCCTGACACTACTTTTGTAATTTAGGGCTGGTTCACACGGGCGTCTGCGGAACGCTTTTTAAACGCAGCATTCAGACGCCGGCTTTTAAAAAAAAAATGCCAGCGTTTAACTGCTAAGCTTTTAATGTCTTTTAATAGCTTTTAATAGTTTTCAGATCATAACGTTTGTGAGCGTTGCGTTTTCTGGGCTTTTGCTGGTTTTTACAGGAAGTGGGTGTTTTTAAGGGGAAAGGGCTTGGTTATGTGCCTGCAAGGGAAGCAGCAACATATGGCATGATAGTCCATATTCTGGTGCTGAATACTCTCTTTGTGGGGGGAGGGGGGGGCAATGTTACCTGCAATAGCCACATGCAAGGTCCTGGAAAAATCCTTGGGAACAAGCATGCGGGTACAATGGGCTTTGGGGAAGCAAGACGCATTAAAGTAAACACTGTCATTGTTTTTAAGAATAACATGTTTTTTTTTAACAATTTTTAAACAATAAAGTTACGTCACAAAATGATTTTCTTTTCAATATTTTTAATATCTTAAATATATAATAAAACTTAAAAAAGACATTTTTAAACACAAACGGTGTCTTAACCACAGACAAACATGGTGTATCGCATAACAATTAGTAGCACACGCAGTTGCAGGCAGTGGAGGTCAGCCTGAGAGGAGAGAGGTCTGTGTCTGGTGGAGAGAAAGTCCATCACCTCATGGGGGACCCTCTATCTGTGCCCTGGGGTAGGTAAAACTTCACCCCAAGACACAGACAGATGGTTCAGCCATGAGGGGATGGACCATCTCCGCCACAGCCACACACTAAATAGTAGCACACACAGTTGCAGGCGGTGGAGGTCAGCCTGAGAGAAGAGAGATCTGTGTCTGGTGGAGAGAAAGTCCATCACCTCATGGGGGACACTCTATCTGTGCCCTGGGGTAGGCAAAGCTTCACCCCAAGACACAGACAGATAGTCCAGCCATGAGGGGATGGACCAAATAACATAAAAACAGTTTCATTGTATATCGGGCATACAACTTCTAGACTCCACGTGTAGAGAGGCAGATATAGCCTCTGCTGTGCTCTCTAAACTGATAGTGCTTGATGTTGGTGAACACACTGGAAATGTGGGCTGTCCTTGGGCTTGACCCTGCGTGTTACTGCTTTGTTGTTGCCTTTGACTGTCTGGGTACCAGCTTGTTTGACATGCATTCAACATCTGTGTGTAACTGCCTGGTAATGGTGGAAAATAATAAGATGGCCCTGCTTCCTGTAGTGCGTGACCAGACCAAGTCTCCCTAGATGTTGGCACATTACTACTTTTCATCTGCATTACTAGTGTAAAAGTTTTTTTTTCATATAGTCCCATTTCTCTGTAGGGACATCTCTAGCCTCTTTTTCAAGTGCCCTGAAAAATGTGCCAAGACTGTCTTTAGGCTCCATGTATTTCGCAACATTTTTCTCAACAACTTTTATCATAGACACCACTTCTGCATTATGCTCAGTGCGATGGGCATTTTTTGAACGATTTCTCCTAGGAGCAGGTATGATAGGAGATCTTGGTCTTTGAGAAGCTGAGGGTGTGGAAGAGATAGTGGACTGTGTGCTAAAGTTTTGATTGTCCTCCAATGACTCCTCCTCTGTTTCTTTAGTTTATGAGAATGACTGTGCTGAACAGTTGTGAGAGTCCGCACTTGCAACGTCTTCCTCTTCTTCCTCCTCCTCCTCAGGCTCCTCCTGTACCACAGTTTCCGATGCATTACTGCTAGTTCTGCAATAATATATATATATATATATATATATATATATATATATATATATATATATATATATATATATATATATAGTCCAAGGGGGTTCAGCAGCTCACACCAACAAACTTATAGATCTGTGTGCCCGCAACTGAGGGAGCCCAATCCCTCCAGGTAATATGATAATCAAACGAGGAGTTGCAGCACACGGCTCTTTTATTGAGCAAAATATGATACATGTCAGACGTTTCGGTTGTCCCCAACCTTTCTCAATGTCCATGCAACGTCTTCCTCTTCTTCCTCCTCGTCAGGCTCCTCCTGTACCACAGTTTCCGATGCATTACTACTAGTTCTGCAATAATAATATATATATATATATATATATATATATATATATATATATATATATATACACACAGAATCTTCTCAAAAAATTAGCATATTGTGATAAAGTTCATTATTTTCTGTAATATACTGATACACATTAGACTTTCATATATTTTAGATTCAAATAAACACAACTGAAGTAGTTAAAGCCTTTTATTGTTTTAATATTGTTGATTTTGGCATACAGCTCATGAAAACCCAAATTTCCTGTCTCAAAAAATTAGCATATTTCACCCGACCAATAAAAGAATAGTGTTTTTAAAACAAAAAAAATCAACTTTCAAATAATTATGTTCAGTTATGCACTCAGTACTTGGTCGGGAATCCTTTTGCAGAAATGACTGCTTCAATGCGGTGTGGCATGGAGGCAATCAGCCTGTGGCACTGCTCAGGTGTTATGGAGGCCCAGGATGCTTCGATAGCGGCCTTAAGCTCATCCAGAGTGTTGGTTCCTGCGTCTCTCAACTTTCTCTTCCTAATATCCCACAGATTCTCTATGGGGTTCAGGTCAGGAGAGTTGGCGGGCCAATTGAGCACAGTAATACCATGGTCAGTAAACCATTTACCAGTGGTTTTGGCATTGTGAGTAGGTGCCAGGTCGTGGTGAAAAATGAAATCTTCATCTCCATAAAGCTTTTCAGCAGATGGAAGCATGAACCCACTTTTGAACCAGAAACAGCGGCAGAAGCGCCTGACCTGGGCTACAGAGAAGCAGCACTGGACTGTTGCTCAGTGGTCCAAAGTACTTTTTTCAGATGAAAAATTCGGAAATCAAGGTGCCAGAGTCTGGAGGAAGACTGGGGAGAGGGAAATGCCAAAATGCCTGAAGTCCAGTGTCAAGTACCCACAGCCAGTGATGGTCTGGGGTGCCATGTCAACTGCTGGTGTTGGTCCACTGTGTTTTATCAAGGGCAGGGTCAATGCAGCTAGCTATCAGGAGATTTTGGAGCACTTCATGCTTCCATCTGCTGAAAAGCTTTATGGAGATGAAGATTTCATTTTTCAGCACGACCTGGCACCTGCTCACAGTGCCAAAACCACTGGTAAATGGTTTACTGACCATGGTATTACTGTGCTCAATTGGCCTGCCAACTCTCCTGACCTGAACCTCATAGAGAATCTGTGGGATATTGTGAAGAGAAAGTTGAGATATGCAAGACCCAACACTCTGGATGAGTTTAAGGCCGCTATCGAAGCATCCTGGGCCTCCATAACACCTGAGCAGTGCCACAGGCTGATTGCCTCCATGCCACGCGCATTAAAGCAGTCATTTCTGCAAAAGGATTCCCGACCAAGTATTGAGTGCATAACTGAACATAATTATTTAAAGGTTGACTTTTTTTTGTTTTAAAAACACTTTTCTTTTATTGGTCGGATGAAATATGCTAATTTTTTGAGAAGATCATATATATATATATATATATATATATATATATATATATATATATATATATATATATATATATATATATATATATATATATATATATATATATATATATATATATAAACAAAAAGCTGCCAACTATAAGACATTTTTTTTTAAAGTTTTTTTATTGTTTTTTTTTTTTACCCTCTCCAGGGGCGTAGCAATAGGGGGTGCAGAGGTTGCGACCGCATCGGGGCCCTTGGGCCTGAGGTGCCCCTAAGGGCCCTCCCTCAACTGCAGAATTAGCTTTTTATTGGTCCTGTGCTCATAATAATCACTTCTATAGATACTTTGAATAGTGGTAATCATTAACAGATTGTTCCCCATCCCCTTCTTGCCCCTCTGACACTAGTTGCCATTGGCAGATTTTTGTGCGCCGTATCAATTGTTATGTATAGAGTACTTGGGGGCCCATTGTAAAACTTGCATCGGGGCCCACAGCTCCTTAGCTACGCCACTGACCCTCTCCTCTCCTGTGTACCCTGCAGAAATGCCAGTTGCTCAAATAGGGGATGGTAGAGGTAACGACTGGATGCCTGACCACTTCGACTTTCCTGGCTGTGTTTCAGATCTTTGCCGTAACGATCTCTAATTGACTTCCATTTCTTCTTTAACATTTTCACTGAGGGATAAAGGAAGAAAACATAGATAAAATCAGTTTTATTATACCATAGGTTCCATACACAGATCGTAGTCCTTTTAGTTCCTGCAAGTTGAGCTCATTGGGAGGTGGTAGCAAGAACGGGGCCAGAGGTGAGGTACAAAGCATTCAGTGGGCCACAGGTGAGGTACAAAGCATTCAGTGGGCCACAGGTGAGGTACAAAGCATAAAGGGGGCCACAGGTGAGGTACAAAGCATAAAGTGGGCCACAGGTGAGGTACAAAGCATAAAGTGGGCCAAAGGTGAGGTACAAAGCATAAAGTGGGCCAAAGGTGAGGTACAAAGCATAAAGTGGGCCACAGGTGAGGTACAAAGCATAAAGTGGGCCACAGGTGAGGTACAAAGCATCAAGTGGGCCACAGGTGAGGTACAAAGCATAAAGTGGGCCACAGGTGAGGTACAAAGCATAAAGTGGGCCACAGGTGAGGTACAAAGCATAAAGTGGGCCACAGGTGAGGTACAAAGCATGAAGTGGGCCACAGGTGAGGTACAAAGCATAAAGTGGGCCAAAGGTGAGGTACAAAGCATAAAGTGGGCCACAGGTGAGGTACAAAGCATCAAGTGGGCCACAGGTGAGGTACAAAGCATCAAGTGGGCCAAAGGTGAGGTACAAAGCATAAAGTGGGCCACAGGTGAGGTACAAAGCATAAAGTGGGCCACAGGTGAGGTACAAAGCATAAAGTGGGCCACAGGTGAGGTACAAAGCATGAAGTGGGCCACAGGTGAGGTACAAAGCATAAAGTGGGCCAAAGGTGAGGTACAAAGCATGAAGTGGGACACAGGTGAGGTACAAAGCATAAAGTCGGCCACAGGTGAGGTACAAAGCATAAAATGGGCCACAGGTGAGGCACAAAGCATAAAGTGGGCCACAGGAAAGGTACAAAGCATTCAGTGGGCCACAGGTGAAGTACAAAGCATTCAGTGGCCCACAGGTGAGGTACAAAGCATAAAGTGGGCCACAGGTGAGGCACAAAGCATAAAGTGGGCCACAGGTGAGGCACAAAGCATAAAGTGGGCCACAGGTGAGGTACAAATCATAAAGTGGGCCACAGGTGAGGTACAAAGCATAAAGTGGGCCACAGGTGAGGTACAAAGCATAAAATGGGCCACAGGTGAGGCACAAAGCATAAAGTGGGCCACAGGTGAGGTACAAAGCATCAAGTGGGCCACAGGTGAGGTACAAAGCATGAAGTGGGCCACAGGTGAGGTACAAATCATAAAGTGGGCCACAGGTGAGGTACAAAGCATAAAGTGGGCCACAGGTGAGGTACAAAGCATGAAGTGGGCCACAGGTGAGGTACAAAGCATTTAGTGGGCCACAGGTGAGGTTCAAAGCATTCAGTGGGCCACAGGTGAGGTACAAAGCATTCAGTGGGCCACAGGTGAAGTACAAAGCATTCAGTGGGCCACAGGTGAGGTACAAAGCATAAAGTGGGCCACAGGTGAGGTACAAAGCATGAAGTGGGCCACAGGTGAGGTACAAAGCATAAAGTGGGCCACAGGTGAGGTACAGAGCATAAAGTGGGCCACAGGTGAGGCACAAAGCATAAAGTGGGCCACAGGTGAGGTACAAAGCATAAAGTGGGCCACAGGTGAGGTACAAAGCATAAAGTGGGCCACAGGTGAGGTACAAAGCATATAGTACACTTACAAATCTTGTCTTTGGTGGATGCACTGTAGTGAGGATACTGCTCAAAGAAGTGCTTGCAGATTTCCTGCGAAGCGTGGCTCTTGCGGACATTGTTGCTATAATCCGCACAGGTGTTGTCTCAAACTGCTGGGTGAGCATGGATCTGCTCTACCAGCTCACCCAGCTCCACCGCGCGCTCCACTGCAGTCTCCATTGTTGTCTTCGCCTGTGCCATTTCCTCTCGCAATGTATTGTAGCTCCTTCCTGTTTATACCCTTACTGCCCCTCCTCCAAACGCCTTTACAGACTTGTGAGTGGCTTTTATTGGCTTTCGCTTGCTTTCAAACGCAACGCCACCAGACGCAACTGCCTTCCAGTCTAAATAATTAATCAGGGATATACCAAAGACACGGAAGATCAAAAATTGAAAAATTACTTTTTCTTTTTTATTTGCAAAAAGGTGCAGAAATATGTACACAAAATCTTTAATCACGTAAAAAGTGCTTATAATTGATTGAAAAAAAGGCAACAACATTGATTTGTTTCGGGTTAGTAACCCTTCTTCAGGCCTTTAAATATAGTGAACATCTACAAAATATAAAAACACCACAATTAAAAACTGTAATACAATCAAAAGAACTGTAGTACAATCTAAAAGGACAATTCCCCTTAAGAGTAAGAGAAAGGGGGACACTTCCCCTTTAAGAACAAGTGTGAAAAATAGAGTAGCATGGAGACCGGACATCCAAACAGGGTGGTGACTATTCAACAAATGAATGGGGCTTAAATACCTGCAAAGCTGGAACTGGGCATGCTCCATAGAGAGCACACCTGAACTTAATCTGAACTAATGCAGAGAAGGGGACATGATGTAACTTAAGGCTAGTACACACTAGCAATTTCGATTGACCAATGATTGCTCAATTTTACCACCTCCATGTAGTATGACCATTTACCTATATAATCTGCAATAGAATTGAAAATCTGTTTGGCCCTCATACTACATGGAGGTGATAAAATTGAGCAATCATTGGTCAATCAAAATTGCTAGTGTGTACTAGCCTTAACACACCATCCAATGAGCATGTATTATAGAAACAGGTCAATGCTGCAACACATGCATCATTGGACATGCATAAACTCCGCAACAGCGCGGAAAGTATCTATTAACATACTTCTGACCTAATCCTGACAGAAATCCGTAACCTCTATACCCAATACAGAAGGCTATATAGGGATACTAAAGGGACATAAATAATAACGTCCACATCTAACGCAGAAATAGTATGCGCATAGTAACTGCCAATAATGTTATGAAAAAATATCAGGTAAAAAAGTAGAACACCCATCTCCAGTACTCCTTACCAAAAGGTGATAGAAAAACTTTCACACCAATTAGCTAGAGAAGTTAGAAGAAAAGCTAGAAGAAATGCTAGAAAAAAAAAAAAGCCAGAGAAAAAGCCAGAGAAAATCTAGAAAAAAGCCAGAGAAAAGCCAGAAAAAAGCCAGAGAAAAAGCTAGAAAAAAACTAGAAAAAAGCCAGAGAGGAAGCTAGAAAAAAAAGCCAGAGAGGAAGCTAGAAAAAAAGCCAGAGAAAAGCCAGAGAAAAAGCCAGAGAAAAAAGCTAGAAAAAGCTAGAAAAAAGCTAGAAAAAAGCCAGAAAAAGGCCAGAAAAAGGCCAGAAAAGAGCCAGAAAAAAGCTGGAAGAAAGAAAGATAACAATATCATGATTACATATTCAAGATTGCAAAAACAATCATGGGGAATACAAACAAAATTACATAACAGTGAAGACAAAAAAGGGGGAATTATGGAAGATATTCGAGGTTCATACCATGGGGGGCCAACGTGTTCAAAAATTTTATCCAGAAGGCTTCTCTCTTCAAGAGATACGCCTGTCGATCACCGCCACGTCTGGATCTTTCAACAACCTCCAGGATCAAAAATCGAAGTTGACCTACAGAGTGTTTAGCCTCCCAGAAATGTTGGGCAACTGGGGACACAAGGGCAGATTGAGCTCCATTGCGTTCAAAGGCAACCTTAATAGTTGATCGATGTTTGTTTTTTGTATGTTTTGCTTCTCCCAAATACACTAACTACTGCAACTGCCTTCCAGACGCTGCATATTGCCTTTGAGACTAGACGCGATGCTGGAATCAACCGCCAGGCTTTCATGAAAGCCAGCAAAAGCCAGCCATAAACGCTCCCATTCACTCGAATAGGACGGCGGTAGATCCCAAAAAACGCTGCGTCTAAAACGCCGCGTTAACCGCCGCAAAAGCGTCCGTTTCAACCAGCCCTAAGATTAACAGAATATTCTATTCATACGAATGAACCATTTAAACATGCACTAGGCTCACTACATTAATACATTGGATTTATGTATGCAGGATCTTCTCAAAAAATTAGCATATTGTAAAAAAGTTCATTATTTTCTGTAATGTACTGATAAACATTAGACTTTCATATATTTTAGATTCAAATACACATAACTGAAGTAGTTCAAGCCTTTTATTGTTTTAATATTGATGATTTTGGCATACAGCTTATGAAAACCCAAATTTCCTATCTCAAAAAATTAGCATATTTCACCCGACCAATAAAAGAAAAGTGTTTTTAAAACAAAAAAAGTCAACAAGTCAACCTTCAAATAATTATGTTCAGTTATGCACTCAATACTTGGTCGGGAATCCTTTTGCAGAAACGACTGCTTCAATGCGGCGTGGCATGGAGGCAATCAGCCTGTGGCACTGCTCATGTGTTATGGAGGCCCAGGATGCTTCGATAGCGGCCTTAAGCTCATCCAGAGTGTTGGGTCTTGCATCTCTCAACTTTCTCTTCACAATATCCCACAGATTCTCTATGGGGTTCAGGTCAGGAGAGTTAGTAGGCCAATTGAGCACAGTAATACCATGGTCAGTAAACCATTTACCAGTGGTTTTGGCACTGTGAGCAGGTGCCAGGTCATGCTGAAAAATGAAATCCAAAACACCTGAGCAGTGCCACAGGCTGATTGCCTCCATGCCACGCCGCATTGAAGCAGTCATTTCTGCAAAAGGATTCCCGACCAAGTGTTGAGTGCATAACTGAACATAATTATTTGAAGGTTGACTTTTTTTTTGTTTTTAAAACACTTTTCTTTTATTGGTCGGATGAAATACGCTAATTTTTTGAGATAGGAAATTTGGGTTTTCATGAGCTGTATGCCAAAATCATCAATATTAAAAAAATAAAAGGCTTGAACTACTTCAGTTGTGTGTATTTGAATCTAAAATATATGAAAGTCTAATGTTTATCAGTACATTACAGAAAATAATGAACTTTATCACAACATGCTAATTTTTGAGAAGATCCTGTATATCTATATGTATATTCTTGGCTTATACTCCAAAAGTACAAATCTTAAAAACACCTACTGAGTTTTACAATCGATTATACATTAACATAAAGTGAGTCATAAAATGAATAAAGAGATTACTCTGGGCACACCTCTTATGCTGGGAATACACGTTTCGTTTTTTGCCTTCGTTTTAGCCTTCGTTTCGATTGTGCCTT
The DNA here is from genome assembly GCF_040937935.1 of Hyperolius riggenbachi. Taxonomy (NCBI): domain Eukaryota; kingdom Metazoa; phylum Chordata; class Amphibia; order Anura; family Hyperoliidae; genus Hyperolius; species Hyperolius riggenbachi. The sequence continues at coordinate 214,668,785 of NC_090651.1, read as the reverse complement.
TTGTCCTTTTCGTTCCCGAAATAATCGAATGTACGGTTAATATCACCACTCACGGTTTCGTTTTTTTTTTCCGATTCTGATGGTTTCGTTTTTCCAATAATCGAAGGCTGCAAAGAAACGAAAATCCCTTTTTACAGGGACGGACTAACATAAACGAACATATAATCGATCTGAACAGCCATCAAGCCTACCAATGGCTCGATTAGATGGATAAAGAGAGATAATATCAAACATGTTCGATCACTAGTCGTTCGTTTTTGGGGTCTATTAATTGAAACTATAATGAGATTATGACTATTTTCACATACGTTTTCAACACTCGATTCGTTTACTGAACGAATCGAAGGCTAAACGAAGGCAAAAACGAAACGTGTATTCCCAGCATTAAGGCTGGTGCACACCATGCAGTTTTTACTTCAGATTATCTTTCCAATGGAAAACAAAAGAAAAAACAGGGCACCGAGAGCCCAATAGTGCAATATAGTTTTAACAGAGAAAATCTGTCTAGATAGTTCGTGCAGAAATATACTCACAAAAAAGGGTCACCAGCAGGCAACCACTTGAAAGGCAGGTGGGGAGAATTGGTACCCGACCCCACTCGGGTATAAAAGTCGCTCTCTGTAGACAGGAGAAAAAAGGGGGCGTACCCCTCCACCAAGGGTGGATAAGTAATATGTATCAAACGCAGATAGAACAGAGGCGCCAAAAAGAGTAAAAACACTATTATTTAAAAACAGTAAAAAGAGGGAAGGTAAGGTGGACTTACCTCCCTCTAGCAGTGGAAAACAAAACTCTGAGGTAGAATAGAATGCATTTATTAAACAGAAAGTGCTCATTCAATACTTGGATTGGATACAGCTTTTTTGAACTCCTGTATAGCCTGAGGAAGCGGTGCTGTGGCCCGCGAAACGCGTTGCATCTTTAGGAGTTACACTGTTTAATAAATGCATTCTACTCTACCTCAGAGTTTTGTTTTCCACTGCTAGAGGGAGGTAAGTCCACCTTACCTTCCCTCTTTTTACTGTTTTTAAATAATAGTGTTTTTACTCTTTTTGGCGCCTCTGTTCTATCTGCGTTTGATACATCTTTCCAATGGAGAAAAAGATTAGATTAGGCCCCCCAAAAAAATACAACCTACTGATTGCCATCAAACAATCCCACACTCAAAATTGATCTCTGTTTCTCAATCAGAAGCAGATTGGACATGCTGGGATTCTGGGAATTATCGCTCAAAATATTTGCTACAGTTCTATGTGTACATCTTTTCGATCCATTCCAATCGTTAAGTTGATTGGAATTTGAAAAAATTGCTTATGTGTATATGCTAGGAAACCTTTATATCTGATTAACCACTTAAAGAGAATCTGTACTCTAATATTCTTACAATAAAAAGCATACCATTCTATTCATTATTTTCTCCTGTGCCCCTCTGTGCTGTTTCTGCCACTCTCTGCTGCAATCCTGGCTTGTAATTAACAGTTTTAGGCAGTGTTTACAAACAAACTAACCAGCTTCTAATAGGCTCAGCTAAGCATAGTGTATGAGTCATTCACAGTGTGCAGGGGGCCTGCAGAGGGTGTGTATCGCTTCTACCAATCACAAGCAGTCCTGCACATTCCACACAATCAAGCTTTAGCCCGACAAACAGGACAGAGGAAAGATACATTGATTTATTACAGAGACAGTGCAGTTAGGAAAGACTGCAGTAAGCCAGAGCAGATTAGAACAGGCATAGGAACTTATAGGATAGAAGAACTAAGGCTGAAAAATTTGTTACAGAGTCTCTTTAAGCCTGAAGGGTTGAAATTTTTTTTACATCCGAGCAACTTTCACCCCCCATTCATTTGCCAATAACTTTATCACTACTCATCACAATTAATTGATCTATATCTTGTTTTTTCCACCACCAATTAGGCTTTCTGTGGGTGGTATATTTTGCTAAGAGCCATGTCACAGGAGCCCTAGTGGCTGACCGCACTTAGCCTTCTAAACGGTGCCAGCGCACAGATCGTGCGAACTCTGGTCGCAGTCAATGCGCAGGAACCGTTAAGAATTAGCCGCAGACAACTCAGAAGGGAGCCTGTGAGACACGGGTGATTACCACTTCACCCTCTGGTTCAGAGTAAACTGCCACCACCGCGGTTATCATGGGACCGTGGGGCCCACTAACTGACTGACTAATCCTGCGGATAAAACGGTTAAACACACAATATTCTGTCTAGCCAACAACAAACAAACAGTAGCGTATCTTCAGAGACCCGGGATCATTTCTGTGTGTGCTGATAAGCAGGGTAGCGAAACAGTGAATGACTTGGAGGAAGTCTTTTATTCACAGCAATATACATAATTAATATATACAGACAATTATTAAAATCAACAATTATTAAAACAGTAATAGCCAGTATGAAAAATAAAAGAAGGGAGAAAAATACTTAGTTCCTGGAAAGATGTCCTTATTGTGGGAAGAATCATAAAGTTCTTGGTTTCAAAGTCCAGAGTTCAGAGTTCAGAGTTCAGACCAGGTGGATGCCAGCATATCCTCAAGCTGGCATCTGATGAGTGCAAGATGGTTCAGTGTGGAGGACACTGAGTTTGGGTCCTCAGCCATTCTTATGCCCCTGCTTCAGTAGGAGGGAGTGAGGGCGGGGAGCCATACACCCCGTTCAAAGATGAGATGAGCCCTCCCCTTGTACTGGGGCTAGAAATCATATCTACCCATATATGGGCTCTATCTCACAGAACCGTACAGGTCAGGGCAGATTTATTAACATTTTCAGGTCTGTCTCGATTTACCCAGCGCCCTGATACCAGACATGAGGGGTGGGACCCCTGTGGTATCATCAGGGCATTTTCAAACTGCCTAACTGGCAGTCCTTACCTCAGAATGTTCTGAAACTTCCTCAGAACCAGCACCGGGGCTCATGCTACACTTCCCCCATGTTTGGCGAAGCTGCCATCTCAGGAACCCCAGAAATATGACAGATCTGGGAAGTTATGGATTATGCCATGAGACTGAGGTTGTGTTCTAGCTGCTAACAGCTGACTTTCCTTTGATCTTTACTAGGGAGCAAAGTGTCAAGACCTCCCGTGGATTCGTAGCCTGCTTGGCTGCACCTAGGCATCCTTTGGTTAATTAACATCTCCATGAGATCAGCTAAGTGTCACCTGGATCCCAGAACCAAAAGGGAAATTGTGCCTTCCACAGGGAATATGTCCAAGCTAATTAACACCTTCCCCCCAGGCTGTCACTTCAGCTAAGACAGATCCCCCAGCTGTTCCTAGGCATAGGGATACTACACGTCAAATCTTGGTTCTATTGATCTGAGGCGCAATCGATGCAGGAATCGAGTGCGATCGTTCTTTTCTTCACGGGCGGTTCCAGGACGCGCCTGCGTCCCCGCAACCGTCCGTGACAAGCCACTTTACTGTAAATGCATTTTAACAGGAAGAATAAGAAAAAAATGGAAAAAATTCATTATTTCTCAGTTTTCAGCCATTATAGTTTTAAAATAATACATGCCTCCATAATTAAAACTCACGTATTGTATTTGCCCATATGCCCCGGGTATTTCACCGTTAAAATTATGTCCCTATCACAATGTATGGCGACAATATTTTATTTGGAAATAAAGGTGCATTTTTTCCGTTTTGCGTCCATCACTGTTTAGAAGCCCATAATTTATTAAATCATATTGATATACTCCTTTGACATGAATATTTAAAAAGTTCAGACCCTTAGGTAACTATTTATGTTTTGTTTTTGTTTTTATTATTATTGTAATTTTTTTTTTTTTTTAATTTAAACTTGTATGTGGGTATTTTTTGGTGTGGGAGGTAAACAGGGTTTTTTTTAATATATTTATAGGTTTATTCTTAAAACTTTTTTTTTTTGGGTGTAATTTGCTATTTGGCCACAAGATGGCCAGAATCAAAAAGTCCTGGGAGCGATCAATCTCGCTCCCAGGCAGAAGAAAGGAGACCAGAGCTCAGAAAAGCCGCAGCGTCTGAAGAGACGCTGTCGGCTTTTCTCCGGGGGGGGGGTCCGATCAGCGAAAGGGATTTATAATCCCTTTCACTGATCGGTGGGCTAGCGGCCAGCAGCGGGGGCGCGCACGGGGGGCCCCTTAAGTGGTTAATGTCAGATATGAATATAAGGTCCCTGCACACTGCAAATCCGATTTGCGATTCTGATTGTCCTAGAATGCTAGAAAAACATAGAAAAAACGCAGCATGCGTTACCGATTTAAAATCAAAAATTGGAATGGCATGTAAAATCACGTCAAAATTGCGAATCGTAATCTCATGTAGTGTGCAAGAGGCTGCAATTTTGATTTTTTTATACAATCCGATTTTTTTATGCTGATTAAAAAACATAGCAGCATGCAGTACTTCTTTTAATCTGAATCAAAAATCGGATCATATAAAAAATTGGAATCGAGTGTAGTGTGCAAGAGGCCTCAGTTTGATCACTTGCTCAATTTGATCTGAAATAAAAATTGCATGGTGTGTACCATCCTTTATCTGTACAGTCTTCAGCCCCTTGCAAAATTTCAGCTAATCGCCCAGAAAGAATAGACAACAAATAACATCTCAACCTAAAAAAATGTGTTTCTCTAGGGAATATATTCAACTATACAGTATACAAGGTTCAATTCACATTGGCATAAAAAAAATTTGTTAAGGGGAATAAAATGGAATGGATCCCAACGGATGCGAACAGACCCTAAACCAGTGTTGGCTAACCTTGGCACTCCAGCTGTGGTGGAACCACAAGCCCCATGAGGCATTGCAATACTCTGACAGCTCTAAGCATAACTCAGGGAGGCAAAGGCATGTTGGGATTTGTAGTTTTGTCACAGCTGGAGTGCCAAGGATAGCCATCACTGCCCTATGCTAAGAAATCGGATTTGTTAACTTCAGTCGATTTGGAATGGATCCATTTGTTCCGCTCTGACAAACGGAATGAAGGTTTGGGTAGTCTGCGATAAATACTGAGGGGGTGATGAGGGGGTAACAGAACACAAGGATTAAAAACTGATGCCTAAATGTCACAAACTCATCTGTTTGAAACTGAAAACAGAACAGTTTTTATAGCATCAGGCTTTGATCCATTCAGTGTGAACCCAGCCTCAGTCTTTTCAGGAAGTTCATCTAATTCCTATGGAAAATATAGCGAAAATTGTTTAGCAATATACTTCCTGCGAGTTTGACATACTTAGATAACAGGAGGCCCAGATCCTCAGACTAAGGCTAGATTCACAGTGAGTGTTGCATTCCCTGTAACAGTAGGCAAGCAATGCAGTGGAACAGGAAAACGGCACCACACATTACCTGCACGTTTTGTCGCACATTACCTGCACATTGTGTTGCATACAGTAAATGAAAGGTATGCTTCACTGACGCTGTTCATGTGCACATTTTGCTGTAACGCATGCAGTATGTTGGGATGACGTAATAGTGCATCGACCTGCAAGCTGCATTACAATGCAGCCATTATGCTGCACATCATTTCCTCAACTGACTAGCCTCTCTTGAAATCTTGTGAAAGCTGCAATACCTTCTGCCTCTCGCTGGCACTTCCATGGGGCACACACAGCTTGGGCACAACCTCTCTCCTGCAGCTACCTCAGCATCATCTCTTACCCACCGCCACCAATGCCAGAAGACTGCGTCCAAGCCAGCAACTACCAGCAATACACATGTAGCTGGCCTGCTGTGCTGCAGCTCTCTGGTCTCCTGCTCTTTACAGGGCTACAGCTGTCATGGCGGAGGAGGTTGTAAGAGACTCAATCCAGCACCCTATATGCACTTCTCTGCCTTTATTGGGGGAACAGAAGAGTCAGGGATGCCCCTTCGTGCACTGTGCCCAGAGGCTGGATCCTCACTCTCTTCTGCCTCAGTCCAGCTCTGGTGTGTTATCTGATTGACCACCAGCAAGCAACAGCATCTGAAGACTTTAGACATTTGCCCTAATCTTGAAAGAAACCAGAACTAAGTGGAATATCAAAGCTTCTACTTGAAAAACTGAAATTGCCTGGCTGTCATGCTTGTCTTTTAGCTTCAGCTTTGTCTGAGGCAAAAAGCTGGAAAACGTATGCAGACAGCAGAGACAGAACACATGATCTACATACAGTATATTCATTTCATATCAGTTATTCAGAAAGTATTAAAAGCAGAGGACCAACACAACAGCCAGAAAGCTGCATTTTGAAAAGGGAGTCAGAAATGATACCCTACATATTCCAGTCAGTTTAGGTTTCTATGAATGTGTTCTGTAGAGATGGCTCCATGCTATCAGAGTGGTATGTGGAGGGTAACAGTTACTGAGACTGAAGAAGTTGCAGGCAGTGTAATGACAGTCACTCTTCCGCTATACAAACACTTTTAGAAAGCACTTACCGTACCTCAAGTAAGCCAAACCTTTCACAACAGACACTCGGAACAAATTCCTGATGGAGCCTTTATAAGAGGAAAATTATTTCATAACACTGACTACGCTGTGTCGCCCAGTGAACTTTAACAAAAAAAAGTGATTTTACCATGAACAGGAAACTCCGTCTGTAGAACTCTATGGACTTAGTAGCAGTTTTTTTTTTTTATAGGAGTTCAATGTATTATGAATTGGGTTAACTACATATCATGCAACCAACTGGCAATATTTAAAGGGAACCTAAACTGAGAAGGATATGGATTTTCCTTTTAAAATAATACCAGTTGTCTGACTCTTCTGCTGATCCTGTGTCTCTAATACTTTTAGCCACAGCCCCTCAACAAGCACGCAGATCAGGTGCTCTGACTGAAGTCAGACTGGATTAGCTGCATGCTTGTTTAAAGACAAACGAAGACAAACACTTATATAGCGCTTTTCTCCTGGCGGACTCAAAGCGCCAGAGCTGCAGCCACTAGGACGCGCTCTATAGGCAGTAGATGTTTTAGGGAGACTTGCCTAAGGTCTCCTGCTGAATAGGTGCTGGCTTACTGAACAGGCAGAGCCGAGATTCGAACCCTGGTCTCCCGTGTCAGAGGCAGAGCCCTTAACCATTACACATTCCAGCCACACTGTTGTTTAAGGTGTGTGATTCAGCCTCTACTGCTGCCAAAAAGTTTAGCAGGACAACCAGGCAACTGGTATTGTTTAAAACAAAACATCCATGTCCCTCTCAGTTTAGGTTCCTTTTAAATCTATTCCCCCCCCCCCCCCCCCCCATATTCATTCTCGCCTCCCTCTCCATACATGGTGACCAAGCATGGTGCTAGAGGTATATAGATTTGGCGCCCATGCACTCAAACTATAGATAGGGTATCCCAATTCTGGGGTGCTAGTTTGCCCACCTTAGTGCACCAATTTGAAGTGCTGTTTTCTGTTAACATGGCGCCGTGGCACCAACATACAATGCAGCAGGTTCCTAAAGGAAATAGTCTGCCAGTCTATCATGTGATTAGTACAGTTGATAAAAATAAGTAACAAGGGTCAGTAACCTGTGCATCTACATGCATGCAAAAAAGGGAGATACAGTAATTTGGGTGCCAGGGATAGCTGCTTGCAGAATATCGCTAAAATTACTCCCTCTATTGATGCCTAGCCCTAACCGAACACCACCTTTGCTGCTAAAACTTGCTATGCCAATATCTGCGCCGCCTAAATATGCATAGATCCCAACTGTCCCTCTTTTGGAGGGACGGTCCCTCTTTGGGAGCCCTGCCCCTCTGTCCTTCTCATTTGTCCGTCGTTCAGGACTTTGTCCCTCTTTCTATGTAAATATATATATATTTCTCCACTAAAAAATGTGTTTGAGTCTTTATTCCCATCCTTTAAATTGATAAATTACTTATTTTAAAATGTTAATGTGAAGGAAAATGAACCAGGATAGAAAGGACCAGTGTAGTTTGAATTATAAAACAACATATTTTTCTTATTAAATCTTAATGGTATGTGTGACTAGGGGTGTGATGGGGGCGTGATCAGGTGTGTGGTAGAGGCGTGGCGTAAGTGTCTCTCTTTCTCATCTCAAAAAGTTGGGATGTATGAATATGGAATTATTGGGCGTTGCCCAAATTACTCCCTGGGTCCCGCTATCACCACAGTTAACATTGTGCCCATTTTACCAAAGCGCCACCAGCCCCCAAATTACCTGCTTTGGTGCATCCTACTACCTAGCTCAGGAAGAGGGAGGAATTCTGTGTCCCCCACATACAGCACAGATTCCATGGTTCTGAAAATGTGAAATTTGAGCTAAGGAAATTCATAGCTGGCTGCAAATAGATTATATAAATCAATAACCGCAGTACAAAAAGACTTACATATGTTTACAGCATTTTTCAACATAAGTGGAATTTGACTTTACAAAACATTATGAATCCAGAGATTCATGTTTCAGAACAAAAATAAAGATATTTTTACTGACAGATGTTTGGAATAAGTTATGTACTAGATGTGTTTTCTCAATTCTCCCAACAGACGCAGTAACGCTGTCACCTCCTGCACTTCTCTCCCATTGCAGACCTGCTGTGCAGTGCGGAATATTTAAGAGGATTTATAAGAACATTAGTCTGAGCCAAGAATTTCTAACACAGACAAGTACATCCAGGTCTCTTTGTTGTCTTTATAAAATTAACAGGTCTTATTTTAAGACTCTGTAGCATTATGTTGTTCATTGTCTTGGCTTTACATACCGGTAATTAAAATATTTCTATTTTCTAATATGAATTTGGAAGATACTTTCCAATCTGTCTTGCTAACTCCCAGTGTCCCCATTAACTGTACATAATAGAATAACTAGATGTTTGTGATGTTATCACTACTTAAAGGACTAGTGTGAAAAATTGTAAATGTTTTCTTATGTTGCTCTCACGTACATATGTTGCTGTCATGTACAGTAGATATATATGATGAATGACAGCGCTCCTCTTCTATATCTCTCTCAATGTCAGATGCTTTCCACCTCACATCCAGGTGGATCTAGCGTTTTTTAGTCATCCAATGATCAGGCACCAGACCACTCCTTCTCAAGCACTTAAACTGTTTAATCCAGGTTCCATATAAACATAAGATAAAAACACTCATAGCAGAACTTGTAACAAAACTGATAGACAGCCTGCGCTAATACAGCGCACTTACTCGATCCTATTGGATATAGCGCATGTCGGCCTGCCCAGCCCAGCGGTTATCACCCCCTCCGTGTGGCGTCGGCGTCCCGCTCCTCCACCGCGGTGTGTCCACTAGTATTCCAAGTTCCAGATCCCGGCCGGCCGGCGAACACTTCCGTACCCTGGTGACGTCAGTCGCACCTGACTCCGCCCTACGAGTTTCGTCCTATAGACTCATCAGGGGCTGCCTTTATCTTATGTTTTTATCTTATGTTTTATATGGAACCTGGATTAAACCGTTTAAGTGCTTGAGAAGGAGTGGTCTGGTGCCTGATCATTGGATGACTAAAAAACGCTAGATCCACCTGGATGTGAGGTGGAAAGCATCTGACATTGAGAGAGATATAGAAGAGAAGCGCTGTCATTCATCATATATGTATGGACTTGGCTGGACATTTTGATAGCGAACACTCTGAGTTAAATTAATGCACATTGGAGTTTGAGAATCTGGGGCAGGCGAAGTTTGCTTGTTAAGGTTTATGTACAGTAGATAATGAAAGTCTGACAGACCTGTCAATTTATTTAACTAGTCCCATCTCCTCATGGGGGATTCTCAGTTAATTCTTTATTTACAAAAGCACTTACTGAACTGCTCAGTCCAACTGCCAGAAGAGTTTGCAACCGAATATGGAAGCTTGCTGATGTCTTTGTATAAATCTTTTCTAGGAAGTGCTTTTGTAAAGAATAAAGGAGATATTGAGAATCACCCAAGAGAAGATGCTCAGAATACTTTAATAAGAAATTTCATTTTTTTCAGGTGTTACAAATAATGTAATATATTACTCTAAATGTCTTTGTTAGAGGTGGAATGAATGCACAATTTATTCTAATCTCAATCCAAAAAGGTTCTCGGATATCTCAAACCTTCCAAAACTTGAATCTCACGACTCCTGTGCATAAGAATTGTGTGATCCATGTAAGAAACATAGTAATCCAAATTCATTATTCTCATAATTGAAGTCCTTACTTCTTGAACAAAGTATTCTTCAACACAGAAAGAAAGTAAAACCTTAAAAGGACAACTGAAATAAGAGGTTTATGGAAACTGCATACATGCCCCAGTGTTGATAGCCAGGCATAGGTGTCCCCAGTATAGATAGGTAGCTTCTGGTATAGGTGCCCTCAGTATAGTTAGCCAGACATAGGTGTCCCCAGTATTGGTAGCCAGGCATAGGTACCTCCAGTATAGGTAGCTTCTGGTATAGGTGCTCCCAGTATAGCTAGCCCAGTATTGGTAGTCAGGCATAGGTGCCCCCAGTATAGCTAGCCTGACATAGGTCTCCCCATTATTGGTAGCCAGGCATAGGTGCCCCCAGTATATGTAGCTTCTGGTATAGGTGGCCCTAGTATAGATAGCCAGGCATAGGTGCCCCCAGTACAGTCTGTCCCCAATGTGTCCTCCTATGTCCCCTTGTGTCCCCCTATGCCCCATGTGTCCTTCTCTGTCCCCATTGTGTCTTCCTCTGTCCCCCATGTGTCTTCCTCTGTACCCCTATCCACCTCGTCCCCCCCCCTTCCCCCCCACATAGATACAGGTAGCAGCAGCAGAACCATAGCGACGGCTTCTGCTGATGATGCAGCAGAAGCTGGGCACTAGGGGAACAGTGAGGGAGAAGAGAGGTCTCTGATCACTGCGGGCTCGATGGATTAGGTGAGCCGATGGATTAGGTGAGCGGAGGAGGCGTGGGGACGCAACGTCGGGATTCGTCGGAATCAAATCACACAAATGATGTCAGGATTTAAATCCACAAATCTTTCACAAGATTTTGATTTGTGGATTTGGACGGATTTGTCATCCTACCTCTAGTCTTTGTGTGTTGGGGTAATCCATCCGGATACGATTAAATGATCACTGTTGCTATGAGGACGTACAAACCCGGGGTATTGCTGTGGGTAAATTTGATTTACATTCTTAAAAAATTATGCAAAATAAAGGCTCAAGGAAATGTGGGTGAAGGTAAATAGCCAATAGTAGAATACCTGTTATAATTACTATTTACAGATATTCTACTGGTTTACAGTGGCAATCCTGATAGTAAAATATCTGTAAATGTTACTGATATTTCACTACAGCTAAACCTAACCCTACTCTGGCACTGAATTGCCCCTCCGCCAAACCCTAGCCCAGGGTTATAAACCATAAGCTATCAGAAAAGGATTACTATGAAATGAGGCCCTAGGCAAGATAACACTTTTAGCCGTCCACTGATGGTCACCTGGCTTATTTAGCTAGATTTGGTGGGGGGCTTGCATCTACGAGGTCCTTAGACTCTATTCAGGCCCCTAGACTCTCTCCAGACCCTGGGTCAGGTGCCTAGGTTATATATATATATACAGTGTTGCCCGCAATTATTCATACCTCTGGCAAATTTTTTTTACTTAAAGTTACTTTTATTCAACCAGTAAGTAATTTTTTGACGGGAAATGACATAGGTGTCTCCCAAAAGATAATAAGATAATGTAAAAGAGGTATTATTGTGGGGGAAAAAACATTTCTCAGCTTTTATTTACATTTGAGCAAAAAGTGTCAAGTCCAAAATTATCCATGCCCTTCACAAACTGTCACAGTTTGTGGGAAAATCCAAAGTTCTATTCCATTCCAAATAGTGCAAGCTGTTATGAAAGCATCCTAATTACCCTGATTAATTGGAAACAGCTGTTTTAATCAACTAAACAGGAGAAAAACAGCAGCTCTCTGCAGTTGGTTTGTGGACAGTTATGGCTAAGAGCTCAGTGAGGACCCGCGTCTGGGCATTGTGGCTGCTTACAAGTCAGGAAAGGGCTACAAGGCCATTTCTAAATGTAACAGGGCTCCAGAGGCTCCAGAAGAATAAATATGTCTAAAAAGTTTAAAATTTGTGAAGGCAGTGGTGGACTTACCTCCTCCAAACAGACACAAGATATGCCAACAAAGTTTAGCAGAACAAATGTATTTACATACTCCAGGAGAAAATGCAACATGTTTCGCAGGTATGAACCCAATTCATCAGGCAATAGGTAGGAGTAGGTACAGTGCAGGTGTGTAGCTGGGCCCAGCGCCTCTCATTTCTATATGTTTTCAAGTTCCAGTGGCTAAAGTGCAAAGTATTATTTAAAAATACAAGATATTTCGCCATGTGGAAAATCTCAGAGCATGTGGTCGGAAGCCAAAAGTGACATCTGTGCTGGCCAGGAGGATAGTGAGAAAAGTGAAAAAGAATCCAAGGATCCCCACTAAGGCCATCCTGGTGAATCTCGGCTCTGCTGGTGGCAATGTCTCAAGGCAGACAATCAAACGGACACTGCACACTGCTGGGTTCCATGGATGCAGACCAATAAGAACACCACTTCTCCATTTAAAGAGAATCTGTATTGTTAAAATTGCACAAAAGTAAACATACCAGTGCGTTAGGGGACATCCCCTATTACCCTCTGACACAATTTCGCTGCTCCTCGCCGCATTAAAAGTGGTTAAAAACAGTTTTAAAAAGTTTGTTTATAAACAAACAAAATGGCCACCAAAACAGGAAGTAGGTTTATGTACAGTATGTCCACACATAGAAAATACATCCATACACAAGCAGGCTGTATACAGCCTTCCTTTTGAATCTCAAGAGATCATTTGTGTGTTTCTTTCCCCCTGTTCTCATGCACTGAAGTTTCAGGCTGCTTGTTTCTTCCTGCAAACAGCTTTGCCCTTGTCTGTAATTCATTAGTATGTGAAAGCCCAGCCAGCTCAGAGGAGGATTTATCCAGCTTGTAAAAGATAAGAGAGAAGAGAGAAGCTGCTCTAATCCTAAATAACACACAGGCAGTGTGCATAGAGGGGCCTGGAAGGGGGAGTTCATACAGAACCACAACACTGAAGAACTTGGCAGCCTTCCAGACACAGGCCGACAAGTCTGACAGGGGAAAGATACATTGATTTATTACAGAGACAGTGATAGTATAAAGTGCTGCAGTAAGCCAGAACACATTAGAATAGCTTTTTGAACTTGTAGGATGATAAAAAACAGGATGCAATTTTTGTTACGGAGTCTTTTTAAGGCACACAAAGGCTGGCTTGGCCTTTACAAATGCTTGTCTGGACAAAGAAGAAGACTTCTGGTCTTCTGTGTTATGGTCAGATGAAACAAAAATTTAGTTGTTTGGTCTCAATGATGTTTCCTTCATTTGGCATAAAAAAGGAGAAGCCTTCAACCCAAAGAACACCATACCCACTCTCAAACATGGTGGTGGGAACCTACTGCTTTGGGGGTGCTTTTCAGCCAATGGACCAAGGAACCTAATCACAGTAAATGGCACCATGAAAAAAGAGCAATACATGAGGTTTCTCAACGACAACATCAGGCAGTCAGAAACTTGGCCTTGGGCACCAGTGAACATTTCAGCATTGACCCAACACATACAGCAAAAGTGGTGAAGAAATGGTTAGCAGACAACATTATTAACATTTTGGAGTGGCCCAGCCAGAGTCCTGACTTGAATCCAATTGAGAATCTGTGGAGGGAGCTACATAAAAGGGTGATAGCAAGAAGACCCTCCAACTTGAAAGATTTGGAGCTCATTGCTAAAGAGGAATGGGCAAAATACCAGTGGAGACATACAAAAAGTTGGGCTGCAATTATAGGAAGCGTTTGATTGCTGTAATAGCCAATGAAGGTTTTTCTATTGATTAATGAGAAGAGTTAGAACAACTGTGCAGAGAGCAAAAAGCTTTTTCTCTCCACACCCTCAGTCTCTCAGGACAGGAAAGAAAAACTTTTTTTTCCCTGGACCGATAGAAAATTTACAGCGCCTACCAGACAACTTTGCACTCCAGGTGACCACCTGGTCTGGAAAGTGGTTAAAGAAGCCTCTGCCCTAGCCACCCATCTTCCTGATGCCCAACTTTAATATTCCCCCCTCCCCAGGAATATGCCACACAAAAAGAAAAATACCAGAGACACCATGGAAGTCTGGACTCTGCCATAGGCACCCATACAGATATAATTTACTGGTGGAAATTTGGTTGCCGGAGGCTTCACGCCCACTATTTGTGGCTGCAATTTGCATAGCGGGCGCTTCCGGTGCCCAAATTTCCACGTTAACGATTTGTATTATTTGTATGGGCGCCTATAGTTGCGCCCAAACTTCCAGCAGCGCCTCTGGTGCCCAAATTTTGTACTTCCTTTTTTGAATGTTGACATAAGGTTGTAGGCCTGCAGCATGGAAAATGTGCATCCACAGGGGAGACATACTCCTTATGCCTAAAACACACGGTACAATTTTCAGTGCGATAGATGGATCTGATTGATAAAATCCGTCATGTGCAATATTGCTTCCGATTGTTTCCGCGCTCGATTTCTCATAGCGGTGAATGGAAAAAGATAAGAAAATGAATGAAGATAAGAGAATCAAGTGCAGAATCGAGTGCAGAATCGTGCCACAAAAAACAATCGGGCCGCAAAATCGCATGGAAAATCTTACCGTGTGTACCCAGCATAAGACAATTTTCCAGCAATGTGAAAGTAGGTAGATTATTTTTTTGGACACATGCACACTGAATGGACTTAACGAGCTGTTTAGCCTCAAATTATATTTAAAAGGTCAGGATCATTTAAGATTTTGTGGCCAATGCTGCTTTTTTAAAAACAAAAACATCAGGTGTTTTTTTTTTAAAGCAGATCTACTTACCTGGGGCTTCCTCCAGCCCCTGGCAGCTTATGTGTCTCTCTGCTCTGCTCCCAGCTGGTCTCCCCGGGTCCCCTCCGTAACAACCGCCGACCTGAGCAAGCTTGCTGCCACACCACTCGTTGTCCCACAGCCAGGAGCATTTTGTGCAGGCGCAGGTACTTACGTCTGGTTTTTTTTTTTTTTTTTTTTTTAAATGCCTGGTGTTTCCTTTAAGATTGTGCCAACAAGGATTACATCCTTCAGTTGACAGGGATGGTGACTGGTGGCATGGAAAATGGTATTCTTAGCGGTATATTTACTATATGCTTCCATATTTCAAGGTGAAAGGAAGTGATTTAAACCACACTATAAGTAAATGTAATATTTAGATTGTGAGTGTTTCTTCTTAACTTCAAAACAAAGTAGCAGAGTTCCTCTGTGTCCCACTCAACTTCACGGGCACATCATTCGTGTATTAAAGTCTTTAGCTTTTACATACTTCTGAGAGTAACAGATGGTATACAAATCCCATCTCCCAGAGCATAAGTGAGCATTGAGACAGCACCCATTGATGTGTCATTGCAGATAAAATAAGTGTGGACTATGAAGGACAAGGTATACAATTCTTAAAAAGAATTCCAAGACTACTAAAACCACTCTGCAGGAATTAACATATATCAATTCTCAGTGTCAACCCCACCAAAATATCTCTAAACATTTGGCAATAAATACAAGATATCTCTGCAGTCCCGTGGAAAGCGTGGGAGAGAAAGGCAACAGCATTTTTATCATTTCTTCTATCCGATTACCAAGACTTTCAGTTGGTCCATCAATTGTGCTGAGTGCTGACAATGAACCAGCACAGTGGCTTAATGGAACTATATATATTTTGGGTTTTGGACCACAGACCCCTCTCTCAACTTCTGCATTAGTTCTGTTCTTCACTGGGGGTATAAAGGTGATGATCACCTGTATAATTACTTTGAATTGTGCTAGTCACTAGCAAACTGTTTCCCTTCCTCTGCATGCTTTGGTTGGAAAGCAGACTTTAGACTCATGTGTTTTATATATGGTTCGTGGTGGTGGTGTGAGGCAGATGGGGCAATTTAGAATTAGTATTGAGAGTCCATGGCTCTCTAGTTATGCCACTTCTTGCACACATGAAGACTATCCCACCTGTGATGCATGGACAACTGCAAAACTGTGGTGGTCCAAACAATATTAGACAGGACTGCTGCTGAAATCTTGTCTAGTATGGTGCAAAGTGGAAGAACAGGTAAAATATAAATTCGGATTTTCAGGATTGGTCAGGGGTAGGAACAGTGAGGACACACACAACGATGCATGCTCCCTATAGAGGCTCCAGGCTCTACCGCTTCCAGCATGTCACCACAACACCCAGCATGCCTCATAGAGGCACCACAGCACCCAGAATGGCACCACACAGCACTCAGCATGGCCCATATACAGTGGTGTGAAAAACTATTTGCCCCTTCCTGATTTCTTATTCTTTTGCATGTTTGTCACACTTAAATGTTTCTGCTCATCAAAAAACGTTAACTATTAGTCAAAGATAACATAATTGAACACAAAATGCAGTTTTAAATGATGGTTTTTATTATTTAGTGAGAAAAAAACCTCAAAACCTACATGGCCCTGTGTGAAAAAGAATATTGCCCCCTGAACCTAATAACTTGCCAAAGACGCAAGACAGGAATAGCACGAAGGGAAGAAACGCAGGGCAAGATAGCCCTGAAGGAGAGAGAGCAAAGCGACAGAGGGTATGTGTGTGCACCAATCTAGTCGCCAACCCGCGACAGTACACACACAACCATGAAGAACAGGGGAGAAGGCAATCGCCAGAGATGGCGATTGCTAACAGCGACACAAGACTGAATAAGCACAGATGAGGAATGTATGTATGCCCACCAATCTAGCCGCCACCCTGCGACGGCGGACATACAACAAAGGAAACCAAGTGAGAACGCAATCGCAAGAGAAGTGATTGCAAAAGAGAATGAGCACAGGGACAGATTGTATGTGTGTGCACCAAACTAGTCGCCAACCCGCGACGGTGCGTTTTAAACGGCAGATATGAAGTAGGAATGCAATCGCGAGAGAGGCGATTGCCAGAGGTGACACAAGGCTACAGCAAGGCAGAGCACGAGAGTAGCAAAGGCACAGCAAATCATACAATGAGAAGATAAGGAAAATAACAAACGCTAGCTAAACGCGAACACCGCACTCATTCGCAACAGTGCACGCGTTTATGCGCGGTCCCCGCATGATAAGCACAACAGAGACAAGCACGCCTAACTAGCCACCGACAGACAAACATGAAACAGAGGACGCAAGCACTTGCTTAACGGTTACCTCACCGAGCCTCCAGCAAGCGTTCGTAGCAGACAAGACAGACACACGAAAACAGGAATACGTAAGAGATACGATCCACTGCTCTTTCCGTCAGAGCGAGTGCGATCCAAGTAAGGCAACAACAGAACAGAGGGGCCTACCAGTAACAACCGCTGCTCTGGTTAGCACCCCACAGACAGACAGAACAGGCAATACAAATAATGCAATCCTAACTGCACTAGGGAAACTGCCTAGTGCAGTTCCAGGAATTACTCTAGGCTAATCTTCAAACAAAGAGCAAGGCTGACACTCCAGACGAGTGTTACACAGGAACTAACTCTTATGACCAGCAACTTACTGTGGGAAACATAGCTCTTTATAGAGCAAGCCCACAAAGGATGTGGCTAGGCAATCTGCATGACAAACGTATGCAAATTCCTCAGCAGCAAGCTGCACAACTGACAAAAGGTCTCTCTTCCAGAGACCTGCAGAATGCAGACCTGAACAGTGGTCAAAAGGCTGCCTGCCTGCGCAGGCAGCCGCGCGGATCCTCACACAGACCATCACACTACCACCACCATATTTTACTGTTGGTATGATGTTTTTTTGCTGAAATGCTGTTACTTCTACGCCAGATGTAACGGGACACGCACCTTCCAAAAAGTTCAACTTTTGTCTCGTCTGTCCATAAGGTATTTTCCCAAAAGTCTTGGCAATCATTGAGATGTTTTATTAGCAAAATTGAGACGAGCCTTAATGTTCTTTTTGCTTAAAAGTGGTTTGCGCCTTGGATATCTGCCGTGCAGGCCGTCTTTCTTATGGTGGAGTCGTGAACACTGACCTTAATTGAGGCAAGTGAGGCCTGCAGTTCTTTAGATGTTGTCCTGGGGTCTTTTGTGGCCTCTCGGATGAGTTTTCTCTGCGCTCTTCGGGTAATATTGGTCGGCCGGCCACTCCTGGGAAGGTTCATCACTGTTCCATGTTTTTGCCATTTGTGAATAATGGCTCTCACTGTGGTTCGCTGGAGTCCCAAAGCTTTAGAAATGGCTTTATAACCTTTACCAGACTGATAGATCTCAATTACAGTACTTTTTGTTCTCATTTGTTCCTGAATTTCTTTGGATCTTGGCATGATGTCTAGCTTTTGAGGTGCTTTTGGTCTACTTCTCTGTGTCAGATAGCTCCTATTTAAGTGATTTCTTGATTGAAACAGGTGTGGCAGTAATCAGGCCTGGGGGTGACTACGGAAATTGAACTCAGGTGTGATAAACCACAGTTGAGTTATTTTTTAACAAGGGGGGCAATCACTTTTTCACACAGGGCCATGTAGATTTGGAGGTTTTTTTCCTCACTAAATAATAAAAACCATCATTTAAAACTGCATTTTGTGTTCAATTATGTTTTCTTTGACTATTAGTTAATGGTTTTTGATGAGCAGAAACATTTAAGTGTGACAAACATGCAAAAAAATAAGAAATCAGGAAGGGGGCAAATAGTTTTTCACACCACTGTATTTGTGACATGGCCTATGTCTGTGATATGCTGCATTTTATTTTTTTCTGTATTAATTGAGAGGAGGGTTTCCTCCAACATTTTTCTGGGCAGGCCTACTTAGACCGCTGTTAATTTCATGTAAATGTGACCCCACCCATGACTACACCCACATTCTGGTGCATGGCCACACCCATTTTTCGACTGGAGTGCCCAAAAGTGCCCCAGACTCGATCTCTTAGGATCCTAGCAATGCCCCTGGGTGGGACTCTCTGGGCTTGACAGCTCTCTCAGGATTGCCTGCGGCTCTCAGATGAAGATGGATCCAGAAGGAGGAGCAAAGGAGGAAACTTGCTCTTTTCTTTTAACCTAAAAACACCCTGCTTACTTGCCAGCAAAGGCAGGGGTCGAATGGGGCGTGGACGCGGGTGGACGATGTCCACCTGCTTTTTTCAGAGGGTGGACGTTGCCCACCCTGGCATGTGTGGAGGGGAACAGCGATGAGAAGGAGAGCTGTGGGGACAGCGGGAAAGGGGGAACCGTCTCCCCCTCCTTCCCTCACCTTGGGGCTCCTCCTCTCTCACTCTCCCCTCCAGAACTAAGTCTTGTGTGGCGTCTGGCAGCGGGCGGAACTTACCTCTGTCTCGCTCCAAGTGGCGGAAGTTGTGGTGCCGCTGCTCTGGTCTGGACCAGACTAGCGGCAAATCAATTAGACCATCCCGCGCCTGCAACGAGACGGAGGTAAGTTCCACCCGCTGCCAGCCGCCACACAACACTTAGTTCTGGAGGGGAGAGCGAGGGAGGGGGAGCCCCAAGGTAAGGGAAGGAGGGGGGAATCTTCCCCCCTTCCCCACTGCTGATCCCACAGCTCTCCTTCTCATCGCTGCTTCCCTCCTGCTGGGGGGACACCTGGCTACCTATTCTGGGGACATATACCCCTGCCTATATATACTGGGGACATATACCCCTGCCTACATATACTGGGGACATATACCCCTGGCTATATATACTGGGGACATATACCCCTGCCTACATATACTGGGGACATATACCCCTGCGTACATATACTAGGTACATATACTCCTGGCTATATATACTGGGGACATATACCCCTGCCTACATATACTGGGCACATATACCCCTGGCTATATATACTGGGGACATATAGCCCTGCCTACATATACTGGGGACATATACCCCTGCCTACATATACTGGGGACATCTATACACCTGGCTACATATACTGGGGACTACTATACATCTGGCTACTTATGGCACATATACACCTGGCCACCTTTTCTAGGAACATCTATACACCTGGCAAACTATTCTGGGGACATTATACACCTGGCTACCTATTCTGGGGACAACTGTACTCATGGCCTCTTACACTGGGGACACCTATAGACCTGGCTACCTATGCTGGGGGTACCTATTTTGGGGGAACTGCTGTCAGATTATCTGCATTTTTGGGCAACCGCTGTTAACAGATTAAGTGTATTTTGGGGAACCGCTGCCAGATTATGTGTATGTTAGGGGAATGGCTGCTGCCAGATTACGCATATTTTGGGGAACTGCTGCCAGATTGTGTATGTTTGGGGGACCACTGCTGCCAGATTACATGTCCTTTGGGTGTTGCATGTATTTTGGGTGATCCGCTGCCAGGTTTCGCGTATTTTGGGGAACTGCTTCCAGATTAAGTGTATGTTGGGGGAACTGCTGCTGCCACATTGTCTATTTTGGGGGAACCACTGCCATATTATCTGTATTTTGGAGGAATTTCTACCAGATTACGTGTCTTTTTTGTGAAATGCTATCAGATTACATTTATTTTTGTGGGATAGACTAGAGCTCAGACTTCCCCAGCAGACCTTTTACATCACTGCTAAGGTCATGTATATTTGGCCCCACCCATGACCACGCTCACATTATGCTTGACCACACCCATTTTTTGGAGCGTGGGGTCCACTCACCTCTTTTCCTAGGACTAGAGCCCTGAGCAAAGGTAAATAAGCAGGGTGCATAGAACACTTCAAGAGTGATTCTTTTGACACTTGCAAATCAAAGAGCCTAAACACAAATAAAATCAAGCCCTGTCACTGAATGTGGATACAAGATCAGGGGAATATGCTATTTTTTATCTGTGCATTTTTATAACACAAAACCATAAATAGAAAATAGGTTGGTTACCATGCAAACTAGCAGTTCATATGATAACTGGCTTTTGACAAATAGGCCCCTAAAACTCATGTTGCTTGTAAATAATTGGCTATATAGTATGTGGCTAAAGTAAGTGCTGCAGCTAATAAGCATGTTTCTGGAGCTATCTGCATTTAATGGCAAAAACCCAAATTTGTGTTGTGGATTTAATGATAAATTTATCGGCATAAAAATACCAGCAATGTCAGCAGTGTATCTCCTCACTGTGACATTAATGATATCATCAGCTTATTACATTATCTGCTAATGTACAGCGTGATGTATGGAGTGGAGAGCACCTGTCAGTGAGGAATAACATTATCAATCCATCATCCATAATAAACTATTTATATACAGCAGAAGATAATGCTGGCTGCCCCTTATTGTTTATTTGCTGTTACTGTATCTCTGCTGGTGATGCATCTGTGTCTTGTGTGTTATGAGACAGCCAGCATTATAGTTGTTTGAATGAGCTGTAAAACCTTTAGCATGGGGCTGGGTACATATGGGCATTAAAAAGTCAGGCATTTAGCAGGATCAGTGTACAGTTTAATTTTCCTAATATACGGTGACCATACGACCCGCTTTACCCGGGACGCGTCCCACCTTCGGGGGGCGCTGTCCCAGGCTGCATGAGGTCCCGGGAAACGTCCCGCTTTCAGCACCGGGACGTCCCGGCCTCGGGACTCTGGTCACCGTACATGAACTAGCCGCAGCGTCTCAGAGACGCTGTGCTAGTTCATTCCCCGCAGCCTCGCTCCAGCAGCCTGCGTTGTGCTCCGGCAGGCACAGGCACAGCAGGGCTACGGGAAGATGGCGTCCGGAGGCGGAGCCCTGTACTGGAGACTATTTGTGTCTACAGTACAGGGCTCCGCCTCCGCACGCCATCTTGCCGTAACCCTGCTCTGCCTGTGAGGGGAGAGCGGGAGATTGAAGGAGGATCGTCCGGAGGAGCTGCACACACACCAGAGGCTGGCTGAGTGAGGGGACTTCTATCAGGTGAGTACATGCTTTTTTTTTTCCAGGTGAAATGTGCCCCCATTGCGTTTTTGTGCTGACATGTTTGCCCCATTGCGTTTTTGTGCTGACATGTTTGCCCCATTGCGTTTTTGTGCTGACATGTTTGCCCCCATTGCGTTTTTGTGCTGACATGTTTGCCCCCCTTGCGTTTAATTTGTGCTGACATGTTTGCCCCCATTGCGTTTTTGTGCTGACATGTTTGCCCTCATTGCGTTTTTGTGCTGACATGTTTGCCCGCCTTGCATTTATTTTGTGCTGACATGGTTGCCCGCAATGCGTTTATTTTGTACTGACATGTATGCCCCTATTGCGTTTATTTTGTGCTGAAATGTTGCCCGCAATGCGTTTATTTTGTGCTGACATGTTTGCCCCATTGCGTTTATTTTGTGCTGATATGTTGCCCGCAATGCGTTTATGTTGGCCGCAATGCGTTTATTTTGTGCTGAATTAAATGTTGCCCACAATGCATTTATTTTGTACTGACATGGTTTCCCCCATTGCGTTTATTTTGTGCTGACATGTTTGCCCCCATTGCGTTTATTTTGTGCTGACATGTTTGCCCCCATTGCGTTTATTTTGTGCTGACATGTTGCCCGCAATACGTTTATTTTGTGCTGACATGTTGCCCATTGCGTTTATTTTGTGGTGTCTGAGGTAACTGTTGCTGCATTTATTATTTAATGGTCATAGTTGGCTATGTTTGCTGCTTTGGGGTTACGGTATACTATAAAATAGCATCACACAGTTTCTGCACACCCATGATGCGAATCCTCGTTTGACCACATTATGGCGTAAACACTGCTTTCTTATACCTCGCTGTTACATCATTACGTTAGCTCCGCCCATAGAATGTCATGGCCACGCTCATTTTTTGGCTAGGCGCTGCCGCCCCATTTGTTGGCGCGGCAGCCCCCCATCCCTCCCCCCCTCCTTCCCCCCCACCGCCCTGTCCCAGGTTGAGCCTTCAAAAATCTGGTCACTGTACCTAATATGTACTAGTGACCTTAGCCCGTTAAAAACCGGGCTAGGTCTGTCACTGCGCATGCGCGCCTTCCGCGAGCATGCACACGCCCACCGCGCGCACACACCCCACTGCTTCTGGCCCCGTCCTCCCCTGCAAGCATTCAGTGTTTCAGCGTCCCTGCACATGCGCAGTGCAAAAAAGCACTGAGGCCCAGTGCACACTGAGCGGTTTTAAGTGCGATCAGCCGGCTGCATCCGCCTGTAAAAACGCTTGGCTAATGTATTTCAATGGGATGGTGCACACCAGTGGTTTGAGGTTTTTTCCAAACTGCAAACGTGCCTCCTGCTGCACGTCTGAGGTTTTCTGAAGCGTTTCGTCCTCAATGTAAAGTATAGGAAAAACGTCAACCGCTCTGAAAAACGCTAGATCAGAGCGGTTTTCCAGGCGTTTTTGTTACAGAAGCTGTTCAGTAACAGCTTTTACTTTAACAATATGTGTAATCTGCTACCTAAAAACGCACCCAAAACCGCTAGGTATGTTTAGAAAACATCTCTAAACATGCCTAGAATCGCTCTGAAATCAGCTCTAAAAACCGCTAGCGTTTTGTGGATCTGCTAACGATTTTGTTGTGCACTGGGCCTGACACACGGACAAAGCAGGACGCAGGGACACTTGCAAATTATATATAGAGATTAGAATCACATTTACTGGTTTCCAAAATACCAGAAGGGTTAACACTGCTGGGAGCACACTTAGCTGTGCAGAAAACCATCATTTTTCTGCTGCCTGTTTGTGTTTTTTCCTGCGTTTTGCAAATTTGTTCTGCGTTTTTATATGTGTTTGTAATTGCATTTGAGTTTTTCATGGGTTTGTCTTTTGTGGGTTTTTTTATATTCTCCCCTTCTTAATGTAGAAAAATACAGTCTTATATTTATTTTGTAAAAAATACACATGTAACACATGCATTTTGCAGTGCGGCCCATAGACTTTCATTTTGTGTGATTCTGCATGCGTTTCCGGCTCCCCTGGATAATGAACGCTATTCAAATAAGTGCGCTCCCTGCCTCAAGCTTTTCACTTTATTTAGCTGTGGCTTATTGATAAGATTTGCCACTGTGTTGGAAGTTTGCTAAGCTGTGTAAACAAAACAGGAAAGTTTCTGCTGTATCCAGTGGGGAAGCAGAGGACTTTTTTGTCCTTTATTTGCTCATTAATTACTTAATTACTAGTCTATCGGTTATTTTTTTTTTTGCAGCCAGCAACAATATACATCAGCTAGTTCAGTGAGGGATAAATATGCATTCAAATGACATTAGACCAGTCTTAGAGTATTTCATATTTTTTTTTTTTTTACTGTGTTTAAAGATTTAGAACAAAATTTCAATTTGGCAGTCAATCACACTTAAAGAAATAAACCATGGACAGTTTAACTTTTGGTGTGAAGGTCAGGGACGGATGTAGACCAAGTTGCCCCAAGTTGCGCCCGGGGCAAGGTCAGGTTTTGGCGCCTAAACTGCCATTCCCCATCATCATTTTGCCGCCTTTTTAAGAATTCAACAAACTGCGCCTGGGGCAAGAGACCCGCTTGCCCCCCCCCCCCCCCCCCTAGATCCGTCCCTGGTGAAGGTTAGTGCTTATTTTTTTCTTTTCCGGGCTGTAGGGGCAGATTACAGTATTCCATTGCCAAGATGTGCAACTTCTGTTGTATGTTACCCTTTATTAACCATCTTAGCGGTATGGACGAGCTCAGCTCGTCCATCACCGCCGATGGCTGCCGCTCAGGCCCTGCTGGGCCGATTTTGCTCAAATAAAGAGCAGCACACGCAGCCGGCACTTTGCCAGCCGCGTGTGCTGCCCGATCACCGCCGCTCTGCGGCGATCCGCCGCGAGCAGCGGCGAAAGAGGGCCCCCCCAGCCGCCTGAGCCCTGCGCAGCCGGAACAAATAGTTCCGGCCAGCGCTAAGGGCTGGATCGGAGGCGGCTGATGTCAGGACGTCGGCTGACGTCCATGACGTCACTCCGCTCGTCGCCATGGCGACAGGAGAAGCCAAACACGGAAGGCTGCTCATTGCGGCCTTCCGTGTTACTTCTGGCTGCCGGAGGCGATCGGAAGAACGCCTCCGGAGCGCCATCTAGTGGGCTTTCATGCAGCCAACTTTCAGTTGCCTGCATGAAATAGTTTTTTTTTTATTTAAAAAAAACCCTCCCGCAGCCGCCCTGGCGATCTTAATAGAATGCCAGGGTGGTTAAACAAGGCTGTTTGGTTCCACTTAACTCAAATCTGACTGTGGATACCTAGCCTTTCCCCGACGTGGGTATTTCTTCTCCTTTTTTCTTGCTGAGAGGAACGTAATGGTTGGGCATAAGTGCATGTAATGTTGTTGTTCTTTTGCTCTAGTTGTTTTGAATTCTCCATCAACAGCCCCAACATGGAATGCTGAAACACTTTTGCTGACTGTTCATTGTCGAATATTTCAGTGTCTAAGGGAATCCATGTAAGAGGAAATGTAGGTTCATGGAGAGTGAAGTCTAAGGTGCCAGGACATCTGTGCCTATAGGCTCATGTGAGGTAAATCCGGGCCTGCCTACAGTCAGTGGCCCTTCATTTAAGTCTCCATGACAAAAGCATTATGTTCCTTAGTGTTACTATATACAGGTATGTGCTCCAAATAGGATGATGATGAAGCATTGTGACATTTATTTTTTTATCAATAGTACTGCTCATTTGTAAATCGGGCACAAAATGGCACGTCCCCTTTACATAATAAACAAAGTGATTACATTATATACACACTAAATCATGTGCAGTAGCTTGTTGCTTCAAGTCAGATGCAAAAGAAATGAGACACTACATTTAGAAATGGATGGTGTAAGGCCTGCTAGAATACCAACCTTTTGTCAGTCTCTATGCTCCAATCTAACCTCACAATCCTCACCCTATGTGACTCGTCCCTGCTCGAACAAGAGACAAGTAGCATTTACCTCACTTCGGTTACACCCAGATCTTAAAGGGAACCTGAAGTGAGTAAAATTTATTTAAAATAAACACATGACGTAGCTGCAAATGAATATTACTTACCTCACCTTCAGTTCCTCTCAGAATTTCCCCATTTTCTTCTTACAGTGATCCCTTCCAGTTCTGACAATATTTTGTCAGAACTGAAATATACCAGCTGCTGTGAGTTACAACTGACTGTGCAAGGTAATGTCCACATTTCCCTATGGCTCAAGTGGGTGATATTACAGTTTAACAGCGTGCTGACCAGGAAGCTGTTATGGAGTAATGGTCATTTTTAAAATGGAGGACAGAGAATTCCATTGATCAAGTGGACAAATGGGACGCAGGAGAGGAGAAAGAAATTGAGTAGTAGACTACACAGGAGGTAAGTATGACCTGTGTATGGTTTATTTTTTACTTTTTTATTTTCAGTTCAGGTTCTCTTTAATGTGCAAGGTATAGGGACTGACAAATGAAGACAGAGAAACCAACAGAACCCACAAGGAATACAAGAGTAGTCTAACTAGCCAGGGATCATACACTGTAATATCAAACCAAACCAGGGAGCAAACAGAAACGTAGTCGAAAACAGTCAGGGGTTGATCCAGGCGGCAATCACCATTGCTATAATATCTGGCAGAAGGTCTATCCAGGCAGTGAACAAGGCCAGTCAAGGTACAAGCAGAGGCCAGATCTAGGTAATCAATCCACAGGTCAGAACAGGTAAAAATGTCAGCTCCCAGCAGAAACCCTAAGGCAACTTAATGCTATCACGGCAGTTGACAAATGACACAGCACACCTTTTATAACCAGCATGCTTCACTCAGTGGCCAGCCACACACTCCAATCAACCAATCACAGTAGCCTCACAGACCTGCAGCTGCCAGCATTACTCTCGCCGGCGGCTGAGAGTGTAGGACAGGCACATGATCATATGCGCCCATCCTCTGCACAGAACAGACTGTGCACGCACGGCCCCACCATGAGAAGCAAGGGAACAGCCTGTGCAGACCTAGAAGTCGCAGGAGCTGGCCCAGCCTCAACAGAGAGAGCCGCATCGCTGAACCGAAGAGGTGGGTTCCTGCCGTGTGAGATGAATACTTTATTTTAACAGTAGCTACACTAAGTTGTGTGCTTTCACTTCTTCTCTTTTGTTTGAAACAATAGTAACACTGCCTGCCTGTTCTAATATTTCATAAATGTAATAGAATAAGCCCCATTGCCCACAGCAGTGAACAGTTGTAGTAGTTTATAACATGTATGTACAATTAAGAAAACAGGTAAGGTGGCACTCCCTGGCATAACAGATTGCGAAAAAGTATAAGTAATCAACGATACTCTCACCACAGTGTCAGGCTGCTTCTCTGTATAGACCTCCGGATGTGTTCTCCATTGTTTAGCAGAGGAAGAAAGAATCCCTTGTGTAGGCCATCAGGAATAAAAAAAGATCACATGCACTTTCCATCCGTGCAAAATCGGCATTTATTTCCATCAGCCGCCATACAAAATATGTAGCATCAAATGCCATGAGCAAACCACCTGCTGCATAGGCTATGCTAGTCTTCATGGGAGTGGAGGTGGGGACAAATCTGGAGCTGGCGACGGCCGTTTTGCGTCCTATGGGCGCTTGCTCATGCTGCGTTCCACTATTTTTTAGGGGCAGCAGCATCCAGCCTATGACAGGGACTAGCCCCGCCTCTTCCGAGTGATGCGCCCTGTATGTAGTTGGAGAGCAGCGCCAGGGTGTAGAGGAAACATGGGAAAACAGGGGAAGGAGGAAAGGAGGCGGCTGTTGTCAAGGTGACAAACTAAACACCTGTCAGTTTATGACATGGTCATACTATACTGACCAGGCAGCCTTGGTTCTCAAATATGGGTCTAATATACTTAAAGGATACATGATGTGAAAATAATGATAGCAGATTTTCTTACCTGGGGGCTGGGGCTTCCTCCAGCCCCTATAAGCCTGTGTGTCAGCTACTCTTCATGCATCTGCACAGAACGCTATGGATGGTACTGCGCCATAAAGGGGAGAGCAGCTGAGAGCGGATCTGCAGTGAGGGACACATAGGCTTTTAGGGGCTAGTGAAAACCCCAGGTAAGTAAATCTGCTTTAATTATTTTCACCTCATGTTTCCTTTAAGGTGTAGGTAACCCCGAGAGCACAAAACTGCTGCTCAGTACCTGGTGCATTATGCTAAAATTGCATACAGTATATAGTAGAATAACCCTCCTTCACCCCCTCTACACCACAACAACCACCACCACAAACCAATCAGCAGTAATAGACAGACCCTACCTGTACTAAGTTCTAGTATCCTGCAAATGCTGTAAAGTTTATTCTACACAGCAGTCAGTAATTTCTTCATTCAAGCTTCTTCCCACAAGTTATTATTATAATTTATTGTATTTATAAAGCATCAACATATGATGCAGCGCTGGACAATAGATACATACAATGGTACAGAGGATGGCAGGTGTAACATAACAAGGTGGGACAAAGTTATACAAGGCAGAGTACAAAAAACATGATCATGTGATTTGGGGCTGGTTAGGTAGGTTCAGTAAAAGGAGCACAATGATGGGTGCACACGATCATATAGAATACACTAGGGAGGGGAGGACCCTGCCAAAGGCTTAAATGTCATTCCATGTCCTTGCTCATCTCTGGTCACTGGCTGGCAGAAGAGTAGGCCATAGCATTATAGCCCACTAATTGATTCTGCAAATATCACAGTTGTTTGGTTGGACTGGCTCTGAATCAAATATGCTATCACTGTTAAGTGAAAATTTCACTTTTACCTCAATATATCTGCAGCTTAGAACAAATGACATTCTTAAGTTTCTTTGGCGTACTTTGGAACACTTAGCAGAACTTTCCTCTCCTCTTGGAACATCTGATGGGAAATTACCTTCAAGCTGCAGGAAATCATTATAACCTTCCAGCAACCTCGATGGATTTGAGGTCATTATGCCTTCAAGCCATTGACAGATAACAGAAAAAGTCACTTTAGCAAAAACACATGATGATTCCAGTGCTGCTCATTTTTCATTATAATCTTGATTACCTGAAGATAAAGAGCTATTCTGAGCAACAAGTAAAGCCAGAGAGCAGACTGCTTGTGCAACCCAGGAAGCATCAAAGCTGAGTAAATTATAGAAGGTCCTCTCAGTGTACCTCCATCCATGCTGTATGTAATCTAATGCAGTCAGATTGTGCAGGAATTTGTTGTGTGCTTCTAAAAGAGATTGCAGCCTATGGTAACAAGATTATGCTCACAATTCCCAATTATTCCTTTCTGAAGATGCCACGCTTGCAGGACTAACTAGGTAGCAAGGTTTTGGATTTGTACTTAAAACCAGTGTAAGGGCCTGTTCACACTATCTGCATTTCTTATTTTTTCAAGTGCTGGCGATTTTGCAAATCGCTCTAAAGGCACTTGTGTAATGATTTCCTATGACAGTGATTACATGTAAAAAACGCCATTCGATTTTTTTGTGCTTTTTTTTTGCGTCTTCCGGCGTTTACCTGTGTGCTGCAATTTTTTATAAAGAGCTTTTCTAAGCGCTTTTGCAAAGCGATTCTGTTTTTTCAATTCCTGACGTCAGTCAGGAAGCGAACTTTTTCACCCGGAAATGGATAAATACAATGTATTTATTCATAAAAGCGCTCGGTAAAACGCTATACAAAGCGTTTTTTCAAGCACTTTATGATTTCCCTATACCTTCCATTGAGGCAAATCGCCCCAAAAATGGTACAGACAGCGCTTTGGTGAGCGGATCGGAATTGAACCGCTCAGATGTGAACACTCTCATAGGGACTCATTGCACAAGCGCTTTTAGCGCGATGGTTCCTAAAAATCAGCCTAGTAACTCATCCAAATTCTAGCCTGCTAGCTGCCAGGGGGACTCAACTACTTAGTACTGGCAGACCACACATGCTAATCTAATGGTATTTGGTGTCATCGGATCACACATCGGCCGCAGGTTACGAATCTGCCCTCGGATTCGCTGTGCGCCACTCCGGACAGAAATGGTGTAGGTTATTGGTAAATTGTGTAATTCTGGACTGGGAAAAAATCCTGCCTCTCCTGCTCTGCAGGCGTTAAAAACTCCCCTCTTTGACTAAAGGGCCACCTACTAAGTCAGATTTGATAAAAGTCTGGTCCATTGGCGACCATTTTTAGTCTCCAAAATTCCATCATCTAAGACGTGCTCTCCAGGAGACCAGAGAGCACATGGACTACATGAACATGTTTTGTTTCAAGGACTCTGATATTAATGCCTGCATTTGAACTGGACTTTATTTGAGGAAATATTCCCACACAGACTGCATTTCGGCTAAGTAAACCTTTCACAATTATTCCCTTTTATTTTAAGCTTTGTGTTTATATGTTAATTGGTGTATGTAAATGTGTGTAATGCATTTTTATTAAAACATTTAAAAATCGTTTAGCGGATATGACCTGTTGCTGAACATACACAATCGTACTTACCCCTCCGAAAACGTTACCTTGTGTTCTATAGCATCTTGTATTTACAACCCGTATGCTTGAATCAGGCACAGATAGACAGATCTGGCGCTGATCCCTGCATACCGCTAAGGATTAACTTACAGTGTTCTCAGGGTGCTAATATAGTTACAGTCATGTGCTGACTCACATGTACTTAGTATAGGTAGCCAGCTATACTAAGACACAGACACCTTCCCCAAAGCCTTCAAACAGGCCACCATACTTCCCTGCTGAAAAAACCCTCACTTGACCTATCCTCAACCTCCAACTACCGATCAGTTTCCTCCTCCCCTTTGCCTCTTAATTCCTCAAACATCTTGTCCACTGACGCATTACCTCCACACCAATTGCCTACTTGATCCCCTACAATCTGGATTCTGACCTGTGCACTCAACAGAAACAGCCCTCGCCAAGGTGGTCAATGACCTTACCATATCCCCGCGATATACCGGAAGACCGCAACTCGCTTTGGCTATTGGAGCACAGCGTGACCAAGCATCCACAGAGATGCGAAACGGCCGTCGCAAGCCCCATCTGGTGCCCAGCACCCCCTCCCCCCACCTCCATCACACCATCACTTGAGGATCCGTAATCCGGATGTATCGCAGATGTATCACCTGTACCTAAGCACAGCAATAAAGAAATTGGACGGAAGGTGCCCGGAGGTTTCACTTCTTTTTCTACATATTGGATGTCAATGACCTTACCCTTGCCAGAGCCAAAGGCAGTTACTCCATCCTGCTACTCCTTGACCTCTCCTCGGCATTTGATACTGAAGCACAGGGCAGGATTTACCATAAGGCACTGTAGGCACATGCCTACAGGCGTCTGATGATGGAAAGGAGGCTCACTCCTTTCCCAGAGCGCCTCCCTCCCTCCTTCCTTATGCAGAGTCCTGATGAGAATGTAAATGAGAGGCTAATCACTCTGCTCTTGGCATTCCACTGATGAGATCTCCCTTCAGTTAGGGGCAACTTAATACTGAGGGTACCGCTGGCTACCTAATTCTTTGGGGCACCTCTAGCTACTTAATATTGAGGGTACCTATGGCCTCCTAATACTAAGGGACACCTGTAGCTACCTATGATGGGCAAGGGAAGTAAGGGAGAAGAGACAGATGGGTCTGCTAGAAAACTTGCAGTGTGGTTTTGCGGGGGTTTGCAGGTTCATGGAGGGGGAAATCTAGGGTGCCAGAATATCTGTGCCTATAGGCTCCTGTGATGAAAATCCGGGCCTGCTGTAGCATCACACTTCGAAGCTGCTCATCCACATAGGGCTCAGCCATCCCGATTTTCACGGGACTGTCACTTTTTTTACCCCTCTGTCCCGTCCCCAGGTGGCAAAATCTTGAGTTGACCAACTTTGCAGGACAATTGGGCTTCATTAAAGCAGATAATGGGACACCGCTCTGTCTCTCTGCATGCTGGAGAAAGTATACATGCACAGCACTCACATAGACCTGCCTGATGATGTTTATCACATCATCACCATGCTGCGGGACTCGGGCTTCGATCCATCTACCTCCACCTTTTTCTGAAGACATTCCGCAGAGCCCACAAAGAATAAACAGGAAGGAGGCCAAGGACTGGAGCATGGAGACAATGCAGTGCACTGGAGCCCTGGCAGAAAAGAAGCATTGGATGCTGCAGCTGCTTGCTACCACAACATAGATGTTATTCTATAACATAGTTCTTTGGGTTGAAAAAAGACATATGTGCAACAATTTTGGTAAGTTAGTGCTCTGTCGAGTGTGTTCCCCTGCCTCCTGTGTGTCCCCCTGTCTCCTATCCTCCTGCTTCCTGTGTGTCCCCTTGCCATCTGTGTGTCCCCCTGCTTCCTGTGTGACTCCCCTGACTCCTGTGTGTCCCCCTGCCTCCTGTGTATCCCCGTCTCCTTTGTGTCCACCTGCTACCTGTGTGTCCCCCTGCCTCCTGCATGTGTCCTTCTGCCTGTGTGTACCCCTGCCTCCTGTGTAGCCTCCTGTATGTCCCCTGCCTCCTGTGTGTCCTCCTGTCTTCTATCCCCCCACCTCCTGTGTGTCCCCCTGCCTCGTGTGTTCCCCGTTTCCTGCCCCCTGCCTCCTCTGTGTCCCCTGTCTCCTGTGCATGCGTCTCTTGTGTGTCCCCTTTTCTCCTGTGTGTTCCCCTGCCTCCTGTGTGTTCCCCTGCCTCCTGTGTCTCCCCCTGTCTCCTGTGCCCCCCCCCCCCTCCATGATCATGCCTACATCATCTCCCATCTGGCCTGACCTAGGCCTTGAATCGCATTGACCTGCTTCAATTAGTTATGAATACAGCTGCCAGATATCTATTCCTCTCACAGCTCAGCATCCACATCCACCCTCTGTAAATTCCTGCACTTCCCCCTATCCAATTCAGGATATGTTTCAAGGTTCTGTGCCTGTCCTACAAATATGTATACAAAACCTGTCATACCCACATCTTGGAGCTTGTTCACAGGTATACACCAGGCAGCCCCCTCCAGTCCCCCAATAACCTTCACCTAACTGGGCTGCGTATTTCCCACTCCCTTGCGCACCTGCAGGATTTCTCAAGAGCTGCCCCCACCCTATGGAACTCTCTTCCACCCCTCATCAGACTCGCCCCCTCTTTCAATATATTCAAGCAAGCCCTCAAAACCCACCTCTTCAAGTAACTCTCTCTGCTGAATACTTGCTCTACAGCCCTACCTAGAGTACCCATCTCCCCCTTTATATAGTAAGCCTTTGGCAGGGTCCTCCATTCCCTAGTGTATTTACACGATTGTGTGTTCCCATCATTGTGTTCCTTTCCTATGTCCGCAACGTACTTGTATGACTGGGCCTACCAAACCAGCCCAAAATCGCATGATTATTTATCTTGTAACCTGTTTGCCTTGTATAACTTTGTCCTATGTTGTTTAACCTTGTCATGTTACATCTGCCATCCTTTGAAACATTGTACAGTATGCATTTAATGTCCAGTGCTGCATAATATGTTGCTGCTTTATAAACACAATAAATATTGATAATAATCAGTGATGGCAGAGAGCACCCCATACACATCAGTGATGGCAAACAGCACCCCATACACAAGTATCAATTAAAATGTATATATTACTACATCTAATGTATATCTTTTATTCCATCATTTTTGTTGTGATTGTGTCAAAATCGAACATACGTGTGTGGTACATTGGTTACAAGAGTTTAATTCTTCATTCAAGCAAAAAAATAAATATTTAAAAAAAAGGAAAAAATTGTAACATGTGTGGCCACCATTAGGCTTCTTTTCTATGGACATTTCCTGTGTGGCTTTTAACATTTCAAACACTTACCTGCTTTATTTGCATTAAAGTAGCAGCACTTTGACCATCTTTGCAAAGCACTGAGAGTGAGTAAGCTGCTGAAGCAGGTTATCTGGGCAGACGCACAGAAGTGTATAACACCAGATGACGGCGTGGCTGTAGCTGAAATGCTATAGTCTGCGCCTTGCATAAGGGTAATTAGGGGTTGCGGTGATTGCCGGAACCCAAATTATGGTACTTCTCCCGCCGAGTTGTGATGACTCAGAGGGGGAATACTATTTAAGGCCACCCAGTGATTCAATGACTCACCCTGCGCACTACTGACTATGCAGCATACTACTACATACTCCCAGTTAGGTCCTTTGGAAAGTGATATTGGAAAAGTGATATTGGAATTGTTTGAAGAGAACCAAGCACCACTTTTTTGCCTGGTTTATAATCCCTATAGGGGCTGCCATATTCCCACCCCTTATAGCTGTCAATTATTTATCCACAGGGAAGGTGTGAAGATAGCATCTGTGACTTCTGTAAACTCTTTGAAGCACATTGTGCAATATACATATACTGCTGATCAAAAGCTTTTTGTTTTCCCTATGCTAATGTGTACAATAAAATAATTAGTAGATCTTATCTGCCTGAAACCTCTGCCATCAGCAAGACCATGGAAGTAGGAGGAAATATGGTAATAAAGGCCTGTGCTAAATCTTTAAAGTGGACCCAAATTAAAAATACAAGATTTCAGAAATAAAATCTATTTTCTAAATTATAATAATAAATAGCAGTCTTTTTTCAGCTGCATGATGACAAATATAAAATATTTTACATTTATTGGTGGAACCCCTCCCAGAATCCGGCAAACTGCTGGAGTAGGTGGTGTTTGGCAAAGGAGGAATTGCTAATGGCTGCCCCCTGTATAACCCTAGTTATGAAAAGAGAAGGGTGAAAAGCATGCACTGAAATGCTCATAGGCTTGAAGGAGTGTTTATTTATCTTTGTATGTGTCAGAGTGGTGCAACTAAATATTTTGAATTAAAACAAATTTTGGTTTGGGTCGGCTTTAAATGTAAAAATAAGAGGTACAATTAAAAGTTTTTTTTATTAGATTCGCATTGTTGGCATGCATTTTCAATGTGCTATAGAGATGCTCTGGGTGCTAAAAATGGTGATTGGTTCACGTAAAGCAACATGTGCAATAAAAATGAAAGTAAAACTGATGTAAAAGTGGAGCAGAATGATGCCCAAATGAGGAATTCATATTGGTCACTTTGAGCAACTGCTAAATCTTTGCACCAGTTTTCTTTTAATCTCCCTTGTGCTAGTTTTGCTAAATCTGGCCTATGATCAGACGATGGCAGCTGTTAACTGACAATCTGCTGCAGTGCAACTAGTGAAGTTGGTCAATGTCCTAAGTCCTTAGCAGAAAATATTAAGCATTTCCCCCACATCTTGTAGTCAACCATTTCACAGTATATTTAACGGATAGTTGCTAAATGTATTTTTAATATTTGTAATTACCTATGATCCCTTTTAATAGTGAATTTCCATCATCCCCTGTAGGCCAGCTGGAATGCCAGATAAGGCTGACACTTGGATTGTCCAAAGCAGTTCCTGAAATGACAAAGGAGGCTGTGACCGGGAGCAAGTGGCATGGACCCCTTTTTGTATATGTATCATCATGCACAGCAGTTCTGGCAGCCTCCACGTTTCAGGGATTGAGAGAGGTGAAGACTGTGTCTACTGCCTTTACAATATTATGGTAACTGAGCTACATTTTCCTCATTGCTGTCAAGTAGCCGCTGGCTCTGCTGCCAGCAATTACATTCAATTAAAATGATTTGGAAAAGATTTACTCCTGTTATTAAATATAATCTTAAGCTAAAACGTTTTAGATGGCATTAAATGGCTCTGATACAGCGATAGGGTTTTCTTGCTGGTGACAGAGCCATATATTAACTGCTTGGAGATTTCACTGTACTGCCACGCTGCTGGGATAGAGATTCATGTAATGTTCACATAAAAAGACTAGCAATTTGAGACTGGAAGCACACTTGCATTTTTTTCCCCATAGGAAGGCATTGTATGCAAATCGCATTCAGTTCACATAGCAATAAGCAACAAGTTGTGCATTTTTAAAATGCAAGGATATGCATTTTACTATGTGGCCCATAGACTTTCATTGTAATATCACATGGACAAAACTCTCTCAACCAACTGATTTTTGTCCATTAGTGGCCCCAAAAGATCATTTCCGATCATTCATACGAGGAATCGTTCATAAAATATAATTCGGCAAAGTGGCCACCTGTGCGCCTGCAGCCCACAGGGGTCTTTTGCATATTTCAAAGGAACTTAGGGGAAGAACATGTCCGTCCTATAAAGACCAAAAATGGTTTTGTTTCCACTGAACATTAGCTGTTTGCATGCTACATTTTATTTGTTTTTCTTCTTTATAAAAGTTTGTCATGGAAAGTTGCACTGTCAAACTAATGCTAGCCAAACACTAGACAAGACAAATAACATTTATATCGCGCTTTTCTCCTGGCAGACTCAAAGAATCAGAGCTGCAGCCATTAGGACGTGCTCTATAGGCAGTAGCAGTGTTAGGGAGACTTGCCTAAGGTCTCCTACTGAATACCGTATATACTCGAGTATAAGCCCCCCCCCCCCACTTATACCCTAAAAAACAGGGAAAAATTATTGAGCCGAGTATAAGTCGAGGTATATCCAGTATAGGTAGCCAGGTGTAGATGTATGCAGTATAGGTAGCCAGCCATTGGTGTTCTAGTATAGGTAAGCCATGTGTAGATGTCTGCAGTATAGGTAGCCAGCCATAGGTACTCTAGTATAGGTGGCCAGATGTAGATGTCTGCAGTATAGGTAGCCAGCCATAGATGCTCCAGTATAGGTGGCCAGGTGTAGATGTCTGCAGTATAGGTAGCCAGCCATAGGTGCTCTAGTATAGGTGGCCAGGAGTAGATGTAGGCAGTATTGGTAGCCAGCCATAGGTGCTCTAGTATAAGTAGCCAGGTGTAGATGTCTGCAGTATAGGTAGCCAGCCATAGGTAAAGTGTAGATGTCTGCAGTATAGGTAGCCATCCATAGGTGATCTAACATAGGTTGCCAGGTGTAGATGTATGCAGTATAGGTAGCCAGGCAAAGATCAAATGCCTCCGGGCTCCTCCGTGTCTAACAGAAAGTAGTAATCACACTACTTCCTGTTAGACGCAATGTACACAGGGCCGGATTTGGGGAAAGGCCCCCAAGGCACGTTCCTAGGGCGCCAGAATTCAGCATAGTTAGAGGGGCGGGCGGAGACAGGTTGATTGCACCTGTCACCAGGAATTGCTCAGTATGTCCGCAGTTGCATTCGCCCCTTCACTGGCCTGAGGCGAGCCTGCAGCAGTAATCCAGAGACCAGGCTTAGCAGACGGGCTGCTCATTTTAGAAGTGAGGCTGTTAGCGGCTGCCCTGGCGCCCCCTCCCCTCCGAGCGGCTGCGGGAACTCACCTCACTCCAGACTTCCAGCGCCGAAGCTTCCTCTGCCAGCCGCCGCTATGCATCTCTATCTCCTGCTGTCGATCCCCGCCATGTGACTCGCTGGCACATTACCGGCGAGTCACATGGCGGGGATCGACAGCAGAAGATAGAGATGCATAGCGGCGGCTGGGCGATGTCCGGACTGTACTTCGGCACAGGCGGGGTAGACTATTCTGATCCTCTCCATGCACACTCTATGTTCTTCCTCCTCCAGCAGGACTTCTCGGCTCTCCGCCCCTTTCCTTGCCATCGTGGTAGTAGAGAGGACTGGAGTAGACCTAATACTGCCTGCACGGAGAGGTAAATATATGCCTGTGCAGAGGGGGAGGGAGAATAGGGTCTGGGCTGAAAGGTAATTGAGAGTGAGACCGGAGTGTACAGTATCTGATCTTAATCAGCATTCACACTGTGCACGTGTAATCATGCTGCAAACTTTCTTCCTCCTCAGTTTGTGTAGAACAGCAAGCAGCATCAGGAACGTGTGAGGCTGAGTGCACTGACAGGCTGCTCTGCAGTACGGATCTTCTGTCTGCCTGGGTTTTATTGCTGCACTTTGAAACTTCCTCACAGGAGACAAGGCAATGTTTGGGGGGAGAGAACACTGGGGGAGGGTGCAGTGCAGGCTGTGCTATGTGTGGGGTGTTGGGGGAATGATTATGGCAAATACTGGTAATATACTGTAACTATGGCTGTCATAAAAGTTGTACTATAGCACTATCCACCCTCTCTCTTCTCTCCCTCTGGGCTAGCTCTCCTGTCCATCACTCTCACTATTTCTATGCCCACTGTTCTGTCTCACTTTATCTGCCAATCCTCTCTATGTTGCTTTCTCTATCCATTCTCTCTTTCATGCTTTGTCCGCTCTCTCTATCTGTAAACTTCTGCCAACGTATATAAAGTGTACCCAAAACAGGTACAAAATTAGATCTTTACCTAAAGAGAGGGAAGCCTCAGGATCATAAGACTTCCCTCATTGCTCTGATGCCCCCCCTTGCTGAGCGTGGCCCCCTGGAAGATTGGTGAGGCATTGTCTCAGGGCCACACATCTCTTCCATCAGCCACTCGCGCATGTGCAGTAGTGTTACTGCGCATGCATGGCCATGCTCATAACAGGAGGAGCGCAGCCCCTATGTAGAGGGGGGTCACACTGATTAGAGGGGGGCATGGGAGCACAGAGGGAAGCCTCAATAGAATACTGAGGCTTCCCTCTCTTTAGGTAAATATCTCTTTACACCTGAGCTTAGGCTTGGGTTCCCTTTAATAATGCTGATATTATCTGCAGTACTTCTTATAGTACATAGTCATGTCACTGACTGTCCTCAGAGGAGCTCACACTCTAATCCCACCATAGTCATAGTCTAATGTCCTACCATATTATTATTATGTATTTATATAGCACTGACATCTTCTGCAGCACTTTACAGAGTACATAGTCATGTCACTGACTGTCCTCAGAGGAGCTCACACTCTAATCCTACCATAGTCATAGTCTAATGTCCTACCATATTAATTTTATGTATTTATATAGCACTGACATCTTCTGCAGCACATTACAGAGTACATAGTCATGTCACTGACTGTCCTCAGAGGAGCTCACACTCTAATCCCACCATAGTCATAGTCTAATGTCCTACCATATTATTATTGTGTATTTATATAGCAGTAACATCTTCTGCAGAACATTACAGAGTACATAGTCATGTCACTGACTGCTCTCAGAGGGGCTCACACTCTAATCCTACCATAGTCATAGCCTAATGTCCTACCATATTATTATTATGTATTTATATAGCACTGACATCTTCTGCAGCACATTACAGAGTACATAGTCATGTCACTGATTGTCCTCAGAGGAACTCACACTCTAATCCTACCATAGTCATAGTCTAATGTCCTACCATATTATTATTATGTATTTATATAGCAGTAACATCTTCTGCAGAACATTACAGAGTACATAGTCATGTCACTGACTGTCCTCAGAGGAGCTCACAATCTAATCCTACCATAGTCATAGTCTAATGTCCTACCATATTAT
This sequence comes from Hyperolius riggenbachi, assembly GCF_040937935.1. Classification (NCBI taxonomy): domain Eukaryota; kingdom Metazoa; phylum Chordata; class Amphibia; order Anura; family Hyperoliidae; genus Hyperolius; species Hyperolius riggenbachi. The sequence continues at coordinate 214,629,609 of NC_090651.1, read as the reverse complement.
TATTATGTATTTATATAGCACTGACATCTTCTGCAGCACATTACAGAGTACATAGTCATGTCACTGACTCTCCTCAGGGGAGCTCACACTCTAATCCTGCCATAGTCATAGTCTAATGTCCTACCATATTATTATTATGTATTTATATAGCACTGACATCTTCTGCAGCACTGTACAGAGTACATAGTCATGTCACTGACTGTCCTCAGAGGAGCTCACAATCTAATCCTACCATAGTCACAGTCTAATGGCCTTCCGTATTATTATGTATTTGAATAGTACTGATATAATCGGCAGCACTTTAAAGAGCACATAGTTATGTCTCCAGCTACTTGTCGTCAGAGGAGCTCAAAATGTTATCCCTACCACAGTCAGTTGTGTGGGGGGACCAATTAACTTCACTTTTTCGGGGCTTTAGAAGGTAAATACATATGGCACAGCCTGCTATGTGCTATAATCAAGCACATGTACAGGCTTCATTTAGATGTGTGTTTTTTTTTGGGGGGGGGGGGGGGGGGGGGGGGCGGCTTTTGATAGCAGGCCTAGGGTGTTGAAAAGTAGAAATCCGGCCCTGAATGTACATGGAGGAGCCCGGAGACATTTGATCTTTGCCTGGAACCGCCCGGAAGGTGAGACTCCCTGCTGCCACCGCTGCTGCTGTTATTTCTGGCATGGAGAGGGGACCCGACAAGAGGGAAGAGTCGGCCCATGGCTGAGTCCCGCTAATCCCCTCTCCTTCTATCTAATCTTTTAGCTTGCGGGGAAGGGAGTAGGGGAGAGAGGAGGAGGGTGCGCATTGCCTGCAGGAGAAGTGGGGGCGAACTGCCTGCAGGGGTGGTATGCCTGGCCACCTATACTCTCTCGCGTATAAGTCGAGACCCCCACTTTGGGACCACTTTTTGGGTCCCAAAAACTCGGCTTATACTTGAGTATATACGGTAGGTGGTGGCTTACTGAACAGGCAGAGCCGAGATTCGAACCCTGGTCTCCTGTGTCAGAGGCAGAGCCCTTAACCAGTACACTATCCAGCCACACACAGCCACACGATTAGACGGTCAGTCAATAAACCATCAATCACTTTGTTTTTGTGTTTTTGTTATGTTCAGTTTTAAATCTAATCAAACGTCTAATCAATCAAGTACACTGAATGTATTTCTAGCTTAAAGCCCTAATGCAGCCTCCCTGAAAAATATTCAACAATTGAAAATCGAAATAAGATCTAAAGTAGATTATGATAATGGGCCAGCTTTAAATAAATCAACATGTGCCTATAGAGCACAACTTTAGCTATTACTACAATTTTCAGTGGAAACCATTGTTTAGTTTATGTAAAATTTTATTCAAATAAGCCCCTTTAAAATTGAGAATAATGCAATTCTACTGGCCCAGCACAAAGTCCATTTAAAAGTAAAAAGTGTTGGTGCGCTCACAAATACAAAGTCAAAATATGTTTTAAAATAGTGTTGCACTTGGGCAGTCTGACCACACACACAGGCAATATATTCAGTGGGAAGACAATCTTTAGAATGGTAGATCCTCTCTTGTGTGGATCACCTAGCATGATGTGCGTGCCTCTATCTCGCCCAACAAGAGACTCACTCATCAGATGATGGAGACTCAAGGATGAGTTATGAGGATCAATGCACTTCTGGGGTATTTAAGGGCATCCCCTCGCCTGAGTCGCCTCTATATGATCCCTTCTCCTTTGGCGAACTTTTCTGCAAAGTCCATTCATCTCAAAATAAAATATTGGAGCCAATAGTGTAAAACGGCAAGACAAATTTATTCAACTGGTTATAAAACTCACATTAGCATTAGCAGACCATGGATAGCAGTGGAGAATAGTAGGTAGTAGACTTTTTTTATGTGGGCAATGTTTCCCAATGTATTTTTATTTTATTCTTTTTATTTTTCGGTACGGTGCAAATTCAAGGCCCTCCTGTAACGATTGTGGAATTCTCTCCGTGATCAGCGCACAAGACGTGCGCTGACACTGCGGAAATCCTCCACAAGCGTATAATTTGCGGGAACCCAGCAAAAGGTGCAATGCACCTGTAGAGGAAAATTCCTATCGACAGGGGGAGCTGTAGAGTGCAGAGGAACAGCTCCTCTGCCCTGCCACACACGCCAGACAGGAATTGCACGAAGGGAAGAAAAGCAGGGCAAGATAGCCCTGAAAGAGATTGAGCAAAGGGACAGATTGTATGTGTGTGCACCAAACTAGTCGCCAACCCGCGACGGTGCATACACAACAGCAGATATGAAGTAGGAACGCAATCGTGGGAGAGGCGATTGCCAGAGGTGACACAAGGCTACAGCAAGGCAGAGCACGAGAGTAGCAAAGGAACAGCAAATCATACAATGAGGAGATAAGGAAAATAACAAATGCTAACTAAACACGAACACCGCACTCATTCGCAACAGTGCACGCGTTTATGCGTGGACCCCGCGTGATAAGCACAACAGGGACAAGCATGCCTAACTAACCACCGACAGACAAACATAAAACAGAGGACGCGAGCGCTTGCTTAACGGTTACCTCACCGAGCCTCCAGCAAGCGTTCGTAGCAGACAAGACAGATACACGGAAACAGGAATACGTAAGAGATACAATCCACTGCTCTTTCCGTCAGAGCGAGTGCGATCCAAGTAAGGCAACAACAGAACAGAAGGGCCTACCAGACCGCTGCTCTGGTTAGCACCCCACAGACAGACAGAACAGGCAATACAAATAATGCAATCCTAACTGCACTAGGGAAACCTGCCTAGTGCAGTCCCAGGAATTAGTCTAGGCTAATCTTCAAACAAAGAGCAAGGCTGACACTACAGGCGAGTGTTCCACAGCACTAACTCTTATGACCAGCAACTTACTGTGGGAAACATAGCTCTTTATAGAGCAAGTCCACAAGGGATGTGGCTAGGCAATCTGCATGACAAACGTATGCAAATTCCTCAGCAGCAAGCTGCACAACTGACAAAAGGTCTCTCTTCCAGAGACCTGCAGAATGCAGACCTGGACAGTGGTCAAAAGGCTGCCTGCCTGCGCAGGCAGCCACGCGGATCCTCACAGTAACCCCCCCCCCCCCCTCTAGGGTCGGATTCAAGACGACCCTCTAACCTGATATTTGCAAAAGACTCTAACTGAAGACTCATGAAGGTCAGGACAGCCCGACAAGGCCCAATTCCAGAGTCAGTCCAGCCGAAACCGACCTCATCGGAAGCAAACACCACCGAAACATGCCCATCAGTACTATAAGTCTCAGTATAACACCCATCAGGACAGTGAATGCCCGAGAAGAAGCCATCGACACCCTCCAGACAATACCCACCACCTTCCAAGGAGCGTCCGAAAATACCAAACCTGCCAAAATACCTGTTCGAAGTGTCCCTTACAACACAAAAGCCACTGTTGATCTTATCCAGGGTACCAAGCAAAATCTCTCCCGGAATCTCCCAGAACCTTTTGAAGCTCCACAGAGATCCCAAGAGGGCAGAACAACCATCAGGCTCACATGGAGAACTATCAAGCCCTCCTATGGAACCAATGACTATTCTGGATTCAGAATTACAAGGACACCCATCAAGATCAAGACTTTCAGGGACCACTTCTGGGCATGCAAGCAGGCAGGCCATATCAGAGCATGTCTCTACCGAGGAAGCATCTGAGCATGCTGGTAACCGAGGCACACTTGGGCTTTCTGGGTCACAGCAGAGCACATTGGGGTACACCAGCACAGGAGAAACCTCAGAACATGTCGAGGAACTGCCAACCTCAGAGTCCGACACGACAGGACCAAAACCAGTACCGGGCAGAGAATCATCATGAGCAGTGGTCTCAAGCACTGGACTTTCAAAAAAAAAAACTCGGACTCAGGCTTAGAAGTCTCAGTGACTGTAATGGTATCTGACAAAAACTCATCATTGACTACACACGACTGAAGCTCCACCAGAGCTGAAAAAGTAGCCAGCAAGGCAGCAATGCCTACTGAAGTGGGCAACACCTCAGAAGGACTTGGGGGGCAGGAGACATCTCCTACAAGTTCTGCACCCTTTGGAAGGAACTCGGAGGTCTCCAGGAAATCAGGCAAGACCTCAGAAACATCATTTTTCAAGTTTTCTAAGAAGGATTCTGAACTATCCATGTTACAGGGCAAAACTGGAACTTTATTTTCCTCAAAACAAGAAAGGGACTCACAACTGTCAGTGCGAGTGGAGATCATGTTTTCCTGCATGGTACAGGGCAGATTCAGAGAAACTTTCTCTGGACCCAGCAAAGATGCTTCAGAGTCAGATTCGCAAAACCGAAGCGCTGTCTCACTCTTAGATTCGGCTAACAATGTCAAATCCGAGGAGTCAGAACGCAAAACTTGCGAATCAAAAATCGCTTCAGGTTGTGAAACTGACGCTTCCATAGCGCAAACCTCCGCGATCTGCGGGGCAGACTGTAAGGCGTTCAGGACAGAAACACTGGAGCAACTGTCACCAGGCAACGGACCCTTAAAGGTGTGAACAGGGTGAGACAAAGACGCATCTGCAGTAGAAATAGCGATAACATCAGAAAAAACGTTATTAGACATATTAATTTTACTTTTGATGCTGCATAATTTAGGAATTTTCCCCATAGCAGGATCACAGATGGAAGATCTTAAAGATCTGTCTCTAAATGACAAGGGGTCCCACACATCCTTGAGAAAACTGGCACATTCATGCCGATCACAATCTGCAGGAACATCAGAGAAACAGGCATCAGATCGCACAGATTCAAACTGCATGCAGTCAAACTGCACGCACAGGAATCAACCACAGTGGCACACCCACTCACTTCAGATCGCACAATGTCACGACTCACATGCTTTACCCCAGAAAGGCAGGAACAATCATCCGACAACGATGTCTCTTTATAGGAATCAATTGATTGGTCTGTGTGCAACTCATCCAAAATCGTCTGCCACACATACAACACTGGATCCACAAAACACCTGTCACACTCATCAGAATCTATCAAAGTGTACACGGAATTGAGACAATCATTCAAGACATTTTCGCTTTCTGCGATGTAAAAATCGCAAAAGGCCTTCCAATCAAAATCAAATTCCTCCATCAAGGCCCCAATGTCCCATGAGGCAAATGGAGGTTCAAACAGGCCAGTATCCAGATAAGCTCCATATGGGTGGAGTTCAGGAACAAGAACAGACTTTTTAACTGCTTCAATATAGTGTGCGATCCTACCTATAACAGGATCCACACAAGCTTTGGATTGGGGTAAAAAACCCGGAAACTGAGAAACATCATTGAAAACATCATTATCATACTGAATGGTTTTGCACATTTCAGACTTGACAGAAATAACCTCTTTATTTGTGGTTGCTATGGGCAACGAATCTTTTGGCTGACAAGCCAAATCAGCAGATTGGCCTGCAAGCACCAATTCATTAACATATGACAATGACACTGGAATGTTGCATAACCTAATCTGATCAGCATCATGCTCTGCAGAAAAAAACTCATAGAAATAACCTGGCAGGGGAATTCTAAGCTTACGAGAAAATACATAACTCAGAAATCTGCGAGGGTTATGTCTCAGATTCACGTGTCTGGCACACTCATCCGCCCACACAAACAGATCCCCTTGGAAAAGATTGTAAGCAATCTGAAGCACTCCAAGTGGAAATATTGGTGGCCTGAAATTCAGGATTTGCCAAGAATCTGGAACATTCCGATACAAACTCATCTCTGGTTTCAGAGTCCAGTATCTTAAACCTCTTAAAGATACAGGACCCATCTTTGACAAAATCGTACAAATCGGAAATTCCCTCTACACTGGGAATTTCGGTTGGGCTGGTCATACTGTAACGATTGTGGAATTCTCTCCGTGATCAGCGCACAAGACGTGCGCTGACACTGCGGAAATCCTCCACAAGCGTATAATTTGCGGGAACCCAGCAAAAGGTGCAATGCACCTGTAGAGGGAAATTCCTGTCGACAGGGGGAGCTGTGGAGTGCAGAGGAACAGCTCCTCTGCCCTGCCACACACGCCAGACAGGAATTGCACGAAGGGAAGAAACGCAGGGCAAGATAGCCCTGAAATAGATTGAGCAAAGGGACAGATTGTATGTGTGTGCACCAAACTAGTCGCCAACCCGCGACGGTGCATACACAACAGCAGATATGAAGTAGGAACGCAATCGTGGGAGAGGCGATTGCCAGAGGTGACACAAGGCTACAGCAAGGCAGAACACGAGAGTAGCAAAGGCACAGCAAATCATACAATGAGGAGATAAGGAAAATAACAAATGCTAACTAAACACGAACACCGCACTCATTCGCAACAGTGCACGCGTTTATGCGCGGACCCCGAGTGATAAGCACAACAGGGACAAGCACGCCTAACTAACCACCGACAGACAGACATAAAACAGAGGACGCGAGCGCTTGCTTAACGGTTACCTCACCGAGCCTCCAGCAAGCGTTCGTAGCAGAGAAGACAGATACACGGAAACAGGAATATGTAAGAGATACGATCCACTGCTCTTTCCATCAGAGCGAGTGCGATCCAAGTAAGGCAACAACAGAACAGAAGGGCCTACCAGCAACAACCGCTGCTCTGGTTAGCACCCCACAGACAGACAGAACAGGCAATACAAATAATGCAATCCTAACTGCACTAGGGAAACCTGCCTAGTGCAGTCCCAGGAATTAGTCTAGGCTAATCTTCAAACAAAGAGCAAGGCTGACACTCCAGGCAAGTGTTCCACAGGACTAACTCTTATGACCAGCAACTTACTGTGGGAAACATAGCTCTTTATAGAGCAAGCCCACAAGGGATGTGGCTAGGCAATCTGCATGACAAACGTATGCAAATTCCTCAGCAGCAAGCTGCACAACTGACAAAAGGTCTCTCTTCCAGAGACCTGCAGAATGCAGACCTGAACAGTGGTCAAAAGGCTGCCTGCCTGCGAAGGCAGCCACGCGGATCCTCACACCTCCATCAGGTAGTCTAACAAAAGTCATGTTGTCCATGAAGTTGGACAGGACTGTTCTATGTAAATGATTGGGCTCACTGAGGAATTTGTTCACCTCATGGGTGCCCAATTCCTGGCTGTATATACAGTATTACTCCTGCATTTATCTCAATTGGCTAGAATCTATGAAACGTTCAATATCATTACAATTTTGTTGGGCAGTAACAATTCTTTTAAGCTTTAAATAGTACTGTATATACTGTATAAAAATTATCAACAAAAATGTTTAACTGCTGATTCACACATAGATATTTATACACACAAGTTCCTTTTTGACATCCCATTTGCTACTCTTAAATTGTATTTTGCATCTTTCAAGGAATAATCCGTTTTGTAACTGGGCAAGAGTAGTATATGCATTCTATTTCCCCTAGCCGCCTCTTTTCTTGCACTAGGAGCTTTCATGACTGACTTCCATCTGGAAGCAGGGAAGAAAAATAACATGTTGTCTTATATTTACATTATTTAAATTTACATACTACTGTAATACAAACAAACACAGAACATTTATATCGCGCTTTTCTCCTGGCGGACTCAAAGCGCCAGAGCTGCAGCCACTAGGACGCGCTCTATAGGCAGTAGCAGTGTTAGGAAGACTTGCCGAAGGTCTCCTACTGAATAGGTGCTGGCTTACTGAACAGGCAGAGCTGAGATTTGAACCCAGGTCTCCTGTGTCAGAGGCAGAGCCCTTAACCATTACACTATCCATCCACCGCAATTAATAGAATAATTAAGCTTAGATCATCATAGTAGCTGTTATTTTATGTAATTGCAAACATGTTTTTTGTTGAAAAACTTTTTTATGATGTTGTTACAAATGCTAAGTCCTTTGCAAACTCTAAAAAAAACAAAAAAAACACTTAAAGCGGAATAAAACCCAGCATTTCTTCTTTGCTATAAAAAATTATTTACAGCATATTATATACAACCAGCATTTTTTTACTAGACCAGCATTCAAAGGGTTACACACAGGGCTGGAAAGTCCAGTGCAGAGAGATGTGGATGCATCCGAAGTGTAGTTTATGTTATCTTGTGTTTACTTAATTGTATCAAGTGAGGAATGTGACACATTCTCTGACTGTGGAGAAGCTGCTGGACACAGACAGAGACTCAAAGCATTTCTGAATTCAATACATAATGAATAAAACCAGTTATTAATAAAATGCAAAGTCAGCTCACAAAGCAAAAAACTGTACTTTTGGGAACGTATAACTTCTAAATGAATAATAATACCTATGCACACAGAGCTGCGTAATATGTTGGCGCTTTATAAATACAATAAGTAAATAAATATGATAACCTTATGGCATATAAAAAGTAGGAAAACATGTTTTTATTGAATATTATGTCAGGGTTTTATACTGCTTTAAGCTACCAATAGGCCTATGGAAACTCTGAAGTAGTTAAATGGTTTTATGGCTGAGAATGGTTATTTTGCATGTAACAACACTATCACTATCCACAATATTGCTTGTCTTCCTTGACCCCTCTGCCCTGGCCGTGACCCTATTTTAGTTCACGGCTTTGCTCCATTTCATGTACAAGCATGACCATACTGCGCCTGCATGAGATAATAATAATAATAATAGGTTGCACCTGCACAGTAGCACAGAACCACTTGTGGTTGTGGATGAGTTGCTTCAGCTTGCTGTACAGACATGGGCATTATGCAGTATCGCCCTGCTCGTGCATGGAAAGAAGCTCGGCCATAAGAACATATACAACAAGATCTTGTCGGATATGCTAGAGGGTCCATGTGCAGCAGATTTGGGATCTAGGAGGAACTGGGAAGGCTTCCCTCTATACTAGCTATACTGGGGCAAATATACTACTTATACTGGGGAAAACATACTAGCTATACTGGGGCAACTATACTAGCTATACTGGGGCAAATATAGTACCTATACTGGGGCAGCTATACTCCTTATACTGGGGCAACTATACTAGCTATACTGGGGCAACTATACTAGCTATACTGGGGCAACTATACTAGCTATACTGGTGCAACTATACTACCTATACTGGGCCCGCTGCACCGACAATTCCCCCCCACCGCCCCCATGGGAACCCGCTGTGCACAACATGCCCCCCTTACCGTAACCTCCCCCCGTCCCCGGAGAACATTTTAGTCTGGATAGCGGTCACCAGGCCGAAAAAGGTTGAGGAACCTTGTTCTAGGTGATATATTTACACCTTATCAATAAATGGCTTTAGAGCCTATTTAGTTAGAATCATTTTGGCGGTACTTTTTCTGCTACTGTTTGGTACTTTTTGAATTGCAAAGTTCTGAAAAGTTATTTTAAACAGAAGATGAAAAATGATCACCTAGGACAGTGTTTCTCAAACCTGTCCTCGTGACTCCCCAACGGTGCATAACACATTTCCTCCACAACCTAAACAACCTTTTATCCCACATGGAAGTTAGTATTTTGCATGGAACTTGGAGCCCACCAATCTACGGCTACGCTTCCTGAACCAACATGGATAAAAACATTGGTTGATACTCTGCAAAAGACAGGCAAAAAGCCTTTTGGCTCCCACTCTGCAGGACACTATTGTCCAATAATTAATCCCCACCTCGTGCTTAGGGATATAAGGCTTTTTGGACCTCCTGCCACTCACCTAGTGTTTAGGCAAACATAGCAGCAATAAGGTGAGATACTGCACTGTGCAATTCCTCACCTTAGTAAACCGGGATAGCAAAGTACAGCTACCGGAGAACTACTGTATGCTCCCTATCATATAAGATCCTTAGGAGTATAATTAACTATCACATTTGGGAAATATTATAATCCTTGTTTAGGTGTTTTGCTTTGCCTTTCACTAGAGTTAGCATATCTATGGAATCTGCTTTGCATGAAATTCTACCCAAAACTTAATCTGCCTGTCACTAGAATCCACCTATCACAATGTCTGCTTATCACTATATGGCCAATTAAAATGTTGACTCGCAGTGCACCAAAAGGCCAGTATGATAATAAAAGTGACTGACTGATTAGGATATTAGAGTGTAAGATGCTTTGCAGCAGGTAGAGATATGAGTGGATCAGTGTTCAGGCAGTGCAGCATATCAGAGATATTTAAGCATGTTATAATAATGGTCTCTGCAGAAAATGTCATACATTCCCAGTCAGTAAGAATGTCTGACAACACAGACAAACTGCACACCAATAGTTGTTGCTGTCGGTAGAGACATCTCAGCAGCTGGCAGGGGTGATTGCTGGCAGGGCTGATGTTTTCCATGATAAAATGCTGTCTGCTGTGGCGGGGGTTTATTATTTCTATGTAGACAATGACTGAAGCAGTAACTTGTTACCCCACAATGCAACCACTTATTTGATAAATAGTATTTGAATCTACCAAGAGACAATTAGTGGAGGGCTGACAGCCCATCATCTCATGTCTGGTGACATGTTGATAGTAACACATTGCACGTGCTGACAAATTGGAGCTATTGCAGAGGCAATGCAACAGTTGACAAGTTTCCAGAAAGACATATAGATGACACAACATTACCTGAGCACAGACAAACCACCATATCATGCACAACTCACTGTCATCTTGCTGCACAACCAAGGAGGAGAGAGAAGATATACTATGCTGCACCCATTTGCACAAATTAAAAATGGTTACATCCAGCAAATAAATCATGAGAAGTAGCTCATCGTAGTGTGTCCACAGCATGTCTACAGTACACAGTGGCGTACCTAGGGCATTTGACACCTGGTGCTGGGTATTATAAGACCCCCCCCCCCCCCAAAAAAAAAGTAAAGGGGCAAAAAATGGGTGGCGCTATAACATGCGGCGCAAACAAATGGGCGTGGCCATGACCGGATGAGGGCGGAGCTAACTGTAATTTGACGTGAACCCGGTTGAGAGTGATATGGAGGCTGCCATATTTATTTCCTTTTACACAATACTAGTTGCCCTGCTGATCTATTTGACTGAAGTAGTGAACTGAATCACACCAGAAACAAGCATGCTTGTTCTGGGTCTGTGGTTGAAAGAATTAGAGGCAGAGGACCAGCACGGCCGCCAGGCAATTGGTATTGCTTAAAAGGAGATAAATATGGCAGCCTCAATATTATTCTCACCTCGGGTTCCCTTTAAAAGTGCAACGCAAAGACAGTGGACCCAAGTTTTGGGGCCCCTTTCCCCAGAAAATTCACATAATTGTGCAGGTTTTCTCAAGAAAATACACGTCATGTCTGCAGATTTGCCCAGAGAATACGTTCAATCATGTCTGCAGATTTGCCCAGAAAATACATGCAATCATGTCTGCAGATTTGCCCAGAGAATACGTTCAATCATGTCGGCAGATTTGCCCAGAAAATACATGCAATCATGTCGGCAGATTTGCCCAGAAAATACATGCAATCATGTCGCAGATTTGCCCAGAAAATACATGCAATCATGTCGGCACATTTGCCCAGAAAATACATGCAATCATGTCGGCAGATTTGCCCAGAAAATACATGCAATCATGTAGCAGATTTGACCAGAAAATACATGCAATCATGTGGCAGACCTGTCCAGAAAACACTTCAATCGTGTAGCAGACCTGGCCAGAACATAAACGCTACCCCTGGATGCTAATATAAATTTAAAAAAAACAAAACATTTACTCACCTGCAGCAGAGCTCCTGTTCCGGCCTCCGTCCAGTGCGCAGCTCCCACGATCCTCTGCAGCCAGCAACTCCCAAAGTCTCCAGAGCAGGGCTTCGAACATTTTACTATAGCCCTGCTCTGCCGCTGCGGTGAACTGATACGGCATCTATTAGATGCTGAAAGTCAGTTCACGCTGGGGGGTGCTTGGAGAATTTTAAGGGGTGCTTCAGCACCCAAAGCACCCCCCCCCCCGGTGCCGCCACTGCCCCCAGTATAGGTAGCTAGCAGTTGCCCCCAGTATAGGTAGCTAGTTGCCCCCAGTGAAGGTAGTATAGTTGCCCCAATATAGCTAGTATAGTTGCCCCCAGGATAGGCAGCATAGCTGCTGCCCCCAATGTAGGTAGTGTTGCTGCCCCCAGTGTAGCTAGTATAGTGGCCCCCGTACAGCTGCCCTCCAGTATAGCTAGTATAGTGGCCCCCATAGTTGCCCCAGTATAGCTAGTATAGTTGCCCACAGTTTAGATAGTATAGTTGCCTCCATTGTAGCTGGTATGGTGCCCCCCCCCCAGTATAGGTAATATAGTGGCCCCCATAGATGCCCCCAGTGTAGCTAGTATAGTGGCCCCCCGTTTAGCTGCCCCCAGTATAGTGGCCCCCAGTATAGCTAGTATAGTGGCCCCCAGTTTAGGTAGAATAGTGGCCCCCAGTTTAGGTAGTATAGTGGCCCCCAGTTTAGGTAGTATAGTGCTCCCCCCCCCGTGTAGCTAGAAGGAGGGGTGACAGCAGGGATAGCGGCGGGGAGGGGGAAAATATCCCCCCCTCCCTCCCTCACCTGGGTCCCCTCCTTCTGCCTCTCTTCTCCCCCCAAAAATGCGGGCAGCGGGCCGGGGGCAGCGAGCAGGCTGGTGCGGAGAATACTCACGTTACTTCCGCGTATCAGCCTGGAACGCTGCGTCGCCTTCACGTGCCTCTACTGCGCCTCCAATGATTGGAGGCGTAGAAGAGGCACGTGATGGCGACGCAGCGTTCCAGGCTGATACGCGGAAGTAACGTGAGTATTCTCCGCGCCAGCCTGCTCGCTGCCCACTGCCACCGGCCCGCTGCCTGCATTTTTGGGGGGAGAAGAGAGGCAGAAGGAGGGGGACCCAGGTGAGGGAGGGGGGGTATTTCCCCCCTCCCCGCCGCTATCCCTGCTGTCACCCCTCCTCCTAGCGCTGCTCTTCCCCTCCTTAGTCAGGTGTAGGGGGTCGTGGCGACACCCCCCTGGCTGTCTGGCACCCGGTGCGCCATGCCCCCCTGTGCCCTTAGGTAGGAACGCTACTGACAGTACAGTAATAGCAGATACAAAAGATCACACACAGTACACTGAACTGAGAAAGGACAGTAAGCTGTGTCAGTACTATATCGGGAGTAAGAACAGATGCTGATGCCTAAATACCGTACAGATATTGGCCCTAGTTTATTAAAGCTTGTCTTAAAGGACTTACGAGGCCAAAACGGCTAAAAAAAAGCCAAGTACCTTTAAGATGTTTAAATGCACGGAGGACGCCGTCCGCGCCCTCCGTGCAGTTCCGCCGGGTCCCCTTCCTGTGATCGCCCCCCGTGCCGATCGCGACCCCACAGGCCGGGTCGGGCTCTCGTTCCGCTCCCAATATGGCCGCTTCCTCTGGCCGCGGCTGCGCAGTCCGCCTGGCCGCGGCTGCGCAGCTCTACGGCCAACCCCTTCCGATCCACCCCTTTTGTGTTATATGGGCATAGTCAACAAAATGCAAATAGTTCAAAGTCAACGATCAGGATTATAGAAATGTTGTATTGTAAATGTATGAAGCTTGAAAATCGACCAATTAAATTGAAATAGAATTTGATTGGTACAATTTCAAACTACATAATTTGCATTCAACATCTGCATAATTTGCATTCAACATCTGCATCAGCTTAAAACTATTTGCACCGCATTGACAATCACTACTGAGGATCCTGCAGAAGAAAAAATCCTTTTACATTAAAAGTTTTAAAGAAGTGGCCACTTTTGTGGGAATTTTTTTTACTCTTTTGATACACAATGCACTCTTGTGTGTGCACAGTGCTGTACAAAATGGCATCACGTTCTATCCACACATTTGTCTTGATGAAATCTGTCTACTGCGATGATGCGTATGGAAATTTACATGTGTGCACTGTTTCCTGTTCAGCCCAGTAGAGCCATGTATCGATGCAGCAGCAGTTAGCCACAGCTCCAAAAGTGCAATAACACACACTGTAACATCCACTGTCACTCGTCCAGTAATTAGGTGATTGCAGCAGCGCTAAGGGCTCAAACCCACCAGCAGCCTTTTCTAAGCACTAGTGATTTGTAAAACTCTTGCTAATGCAATGCTATGGGTGATTATTATAAAATCACATTGCTCAAGTGGGATCATACCCATAGCATTACAGTAGCAAGAGCTTTTAAAATCACAAGCGCATAGAAATGGCTTAGTTATGTGCTGCTAGTGGGTTCCAGGCCTAAGGCAAGGCTGTGGGACACCATCCCTCACCTTAAGTCAAGTTCCAAATGTTTTACACGTTTAGGCTTCTTGCACACCAAGACGTTGTGTTAGGTGCCACGTTAAGGTCGCATAACGTGCACCTAACACAACGTATGGTGCTGCAAAAGCCGACGGTAGAGTGAGCCGCGTTCGGCGGCTCGATTCCTATAATGTCTCCCAGAGTGGCGCTGATTGGCCAGCGGGACCACGTGATGCGGAGCGAGACACTCCGCATCACGTGGTCCCGCCGGCCAATCAGCTACCGCCAGTGCAGTGAATATTAAGTAGCCATGTGCGCGGCTACTGTAGCTGGCTCTCCCCGCCTCCTCTCCGCTCCCCACTGCGCATGTGCAAACAGTCTAACGCGGCTATAGCCGCTCCAACGCCGTAGCATGCTGCACTTTGCACCGAACGTGCAGCGTTACATGTAACGCAACGTGGGCTGTGTGAACAGCCCACTTGTGTTACATTGCTGTGCGTTGGGGGAGCGTTACAGGCGCACTAACGTGCGCCTGTAACGTCTTGGTGTGTAAGCAGCCTTAATCTTCCTTCTAGTTCACCTTGTTGTGTTTCCCGCCACCACAAGGTCACTCTGTCTTCTCTCTTTGAATACAATGATGAATGGATGCATATATTAATACACATGGCTGGGTTCTGGGATTTCCATTTTTGTCAAATATGTCACTGAAAGAACCTAGCCACGTGTAGAAAAAAAGCAAGTTAGCAGAATTTCAGTCAAACTGGTGTGACACCTAAAAGGAGAAGCCTAAGACCTTGAGGGGGCAGTGGCAAGACAACTTCTGTTAACAGCTATAGGAGATGTTGAACACTGCTGTTTATGACAGCAGATTTCAATCAATACAAGAAGATATCAGAAGGGGATGCCCAAGGGTTCCATAATGAAGAGTTACAGAAAACTTCAACAGGAGCACAAAAGGGATGGCAAAGGACCCAGTAATCATTGATTGACCAATGACCAAGGAGGGAGACGTTATCTGCTTGCTCTGACAGGGGCAGGACGTCTGCACTTAGCAACTCTACTGCTCCACTAAATAACCACACCAGGATTGCTATGATGTCAAATAAAAAATAAATAAAAACAAATCCAAACATTACATCAAAAGCAATTCCAAAAGCACCCCTTTTCAGCTTAGGTCCATGGGCGTAGCAATAGCCATAGAAGCCAGAGCAACTGCTATGGGGGCCAGTAGAGGAGGGGGCCCAGGTGGTACTTGATATGTTCAATTTGTTTCTCCACCCTCTGATGTCTCATTGCCCATGGACTATACACAGTATACATTGCATGGAAATGAAAATTGCCTAGTCAGCTCATATCCATAGGTTTGGGGCAGGTGGCATTGCTCAAGAGTTCCTAGATCTGATGGCCTCATAAACATTTTGCTATGGGGCCCCATAGTCTCTAGCTACGCCACTGCTTTGGTCATTGGAGAACGTCTGCTATTTGGTAACTGAGTTTATAAACGTATCCAAATCGGATAATAAGCAGTGTAGATGTTTTACCAAGATGGCTGCAAGTGAGATGATTTTGAGTTATGGTAAGTTTAATGAATTATGCATATATTAAGGTGTAATACCAAGCACGTATTAATTGGCATGGTGCAGCAACTTTTTCAAATATGAATGGATCAACCACTGTAAGGGACTCACCTCCGGTATCCGGCGACGCAGCCGTCTCTGCCAAGAGTGATTCACGTCCTGGCACTTCAACATTTTGGCAGCCGTCCTCCGCTGGTGATGCGCCCTGCACATGCTGGGGGGTGGATGTCTCGCTCCTCTCGGGTGCAGTAGGTCTGCGGCGGCAACAGAGGTAGTGTCAGCTGACAGGATAGTCTGCTGACACTTAGGCAGGGGTTGATTTAATAAATATAATGGATGCTGACCCTGGCTGGGATTGAACCCTGGTCTCTTACATCAGAGGCGATGCCCTTAACCAGTATGCTTTAGCTGACACACAGTCAGAATGTTTTGCTGGTCAGTACTGGTTAGTCAGCTGACATGTATTGCTACCTGTGTCAGCTGATCTCGCTGTCATCTGACACTTAAACAGGATTATTGCCTGCGTGTGATTGGCTGCTGTGTGCATGTGGCCGGCCACTGATTGGATGCTGTCAGTATTTAATCCTTGCTGTGCAGTTGAATTTTGCCCGTAATAGCTCTAGCTTGCTGGTTGCTGGGTGCTCTGTTCACCTGCTGTTATTATATTGGATTATCTGGACTTTGACCTCTGCTCATTTACTGAACCTCCCTTGTCTACTGCCTGAACCGACTTTTGCCCAGATTATCGTTACAAGTGTTTGCTGCCTGGTTTGACCTCGGATCCGTTCTTGACCTCTCTTCTGCCTAGCCCTCCTGTACTGCGATATCTCTGTTTACCCATGTATGATCTTTGACTGTTACTGGGCTCTGCTACTGCTCACCCTGCATTCAGCTCCAGTACCTTGCACACTAAAGGCCTGGGTGTAACCGAAGTCGGGTAGGTGTTGTCTCTCATCTCTCGTTCAAGCAGGGACGCGCCACATAGGGTGAAGCGTGTGGAGGTAGATTGGGGCATTGGAGCTCATTTGTGAGTGGATATCCCTACAGGCCTGACAACCACATAGTTGGCAGGTTATTTATACACTTGAGGACTGCAGTGTTAAACCCCCCTAAAGACCAGGCTAATTATTGCTAAATTGCCCCCCCCCTTTTCCCCCCACCAACAGAGCTCTCTGTTGGTGGGGTCTGATCGATCCACAGTTGTTGTTGTTTTTTTTATAAATTTTTATTTCTTTTTTAATAAATTTTGCTCAAAAATGGAAGTTGGAGGAGCACTCATCCATAGGAAGGAACTGATGTTGAAAGCCTCTACATCTCCATCCCTCATGATGGGGGTGTAGAGGCTGTAGAATGGTACCTAATGCAGTATGCATATATGTCTGAACCTCAAAGACAGTTTATTGTTAAATTTTTGAATATCATACTGAGACGTAACTATTTTTCATTTCAGGACTCCTTCTATGTCCAGCGGCGAGGTACAGCGATGGGATCGAATGTGGCCCCGTCCTATGCGGGACTTTTTATGGGTCAGTATGAAGACAGTTTTGTATACACCCACCCACTTTTCCACCGGCACGCTAAGTGTTGGTGGAGATATATCGATGACATTTTTTGTGTGTGGGCGGGGCCACATTCGACCCTCGCTGACTTCATTACTTCCCTTCACTCTTGCTGTCCAGCCATTAGACTAACTGTACATGCTGACAGTCATGAGGCAGTTTTTCTGGATACACATATTACAAGGAGTCATGATACACTAATTACCACCTTATATGTGAAACCCACCGATAGAAACTCATTGTTACATTACCAAAGCTTCCACCCTCCCCCAATTAAAAATGCTATTCCAACTGGCCAGCTGAAACGTGTTGAGAGGATAGTTTCGCGCGACGATGATGCAGTAATTCAGAAGGATATATTGAAACAAAAATTTTTGGACAGGGGTTATCCTGATAGGACCCTGATTCCTAAAACTCGTAAATCTCATCGAGATCTTAAGCAATTTCGTATCCCTTTTGTTTCCACATACAATACGTGCAGCGAGCTGGTTGGACGGGCAATCCGACATCATTGGCATCTTTTACAAGATGCCTTCCCTACGATACCTGAATTCAGATATCCCCCACTAATGTCTTTCAAAAGGGCCCCTACGGTCAGAGATAAGGTTTTTCATCATCGCCAGTTGGGGACACAAACTATACAGAATAGACATGGTACTTTCCCATGCCTTAATTGCCATCTCTGTAGTCATATAGCTAAAGGTGAGACCTTCACGCATCCTACCACAGGGGAAAGATTTACGGTTAAACAAAGATATACACGTGATTCTAGTTATGTAGTGTATCTACTTAAATGCCCTTGTGGGTTGGGATACGTGGGAATGTCCACCAAGGCTTTGAAGGTCAGAATGTCTGGTCATTAGACGGCTATACGTAGCAAGGATATGACTCAGGCTGTGTCATGCCATTTTGTTTCAGCTAGACATAATTTGTCCCAATTTAAGGTTCAAGTCATCGATAGTGTTCCAAGTAACTGGAGAGGTAGGTTAAATAGACAAGATGAGTTGGCTAAACGAGAGGCCTGGTGGATCAAAAAGTTGCATGTGAAGGGAAAAGGAGGACTTAATAGAGAATACCAATTAAGTTTTTGTATTTAAAAATTTGGGTTGCCATACTCCTGTTGGACCTGTAAATAGTGGGGTGGGAGAATTATTACATTAGGAGGCACCGGTCACTTCGTGCTGGGATGGGTGGAATACCGATTGGGAACTTCGTAGTATTTTTGGATATTGTTGCAGTGATATTTACTTTTCACTTCCTTCTTTTTGTTTTTTGTTTTTTCAGCTCCTGCATACTGACAGAGGACGAACATTGTGGCCTGGTGAGAACTATTTTTCAATTATGCGGCTGTTGAGTGGATGTGATGTCCACTTAACTATACTATACCATTTACATGCGTACTGCGCTTTGTGTGACTCTGGTGGAGTTTTGCTGTGATTTTACGCGTTATACGTCTTGTGGTACGCATTTATTGTAGTAATGCATCCGGAGGATGGTTGGCATCGGTTTTTACGCACTGGCCCAGCGTTAGTATGACGCGTGCTATGCGACTATATGTATGTATTTATTGTTACGCATTATGCGTCCTTATATACGCATCCCTTTGATGACTATGCGTTTGGACGACGGGTGACGCCGATTTTACGCTTTGATAACGCGTCTTTGGACACCGCCAGCCAGTTTGTACGCGTTGGCACTGCATTGTTATTACGCGTGCCAAGCGGCCACATGTATGCGTTCATTGTTACGTTACGCATTATGTGTCCTTTTATATGCATCCCTTTGAAGACTATGCGTTTGGACGGAGGATGGCGTCGCTTTTATGCATTGATATTGCGTCTTTCAGGCGCGTATTATGCGTATATATGTACGCGCCCTCCATGCGGAAATTGAGTGGTGGGCTGATAGTGTTTGTTCCCATTGGTGCATGTGATCTTTGTTTACAGTTCACATCGCGTTTTTGCATGCGGAAGTCTCTATGCCTTGCTACAGTGGGCGGTCCTGAGTCAGCTGACTGGGAGGTATGTTTCTATGACATCACACACTGCCTGTTCCCCATCAGGTCCGTCCACACATCCTTGTGCTCTGATTGGTGCTTCTGATTTTGAATTGATTGGCTAATTGATGTATAGATCTGTATATAAAGGTGTGGCCATTGTTGTTAAAGTTTTATGGGCTGAACGACTTGAAAAAGAGCTATAGCAGCTCGAAACAGCGGGCTGTCGCCGCTAGAGCCTATTTTTGACCATGCTGTCATTTTAATGACTGATCAATAAAGAGCTAATTTTTACTTTTCTACTTTGGGTGGTGCCAGCCTTTTTTGCTCTTAATAAATGTTGCTATTTTTTTATTTATTTTCCCCTGCTCCCTCCCTCCCTCCCCCCGCCAGCCAATCAGGGTGATCAGCTGTCATAGGCTTCAGCTTATGACAGCTGATCACTCCCCAGCCTCAGGACTGGACAGCCGTGTCACACGACTGTCCCCAGTACAGCGCTGCTGCCGATCGCAGCGCTGTACATGTAATGAGACGGCGATCACGCTCGGAGACTGAAGGTGGGGCGGAGCTCCGCCCCCCAAGCAGGAGATGCGCGCGCAGCCTGCACGCAATCTCCTGCAAAGTGCAGCCCCAGGACTTGATGCCAATTGGCGTTAGGCGGTCCTGGGGCTGCCACCACAGTCACGCCCATTGGCGTGAGGCTGTCCTAAAGTAGTTAAACACTTAGGGCTCTTTCACACCAGAGACCATTTGTTGCGGTGTAACTCAAAGTCGAAACTTTGCGTTAACCAAGGTAAAATAAAAGTCCAGACTTTAATTTTACTTTTCACACTCAACGCTGCGTTTTGACCCGGGAGCTTTTAATAGTCGGCAGCCAGCGTTTTCCCGTTGGGTTGAATTAATTACTACCGCAGCTTATTACATCGCACTGCTACATCCCGATGACACGCCGCAGGGCATATACATGCAGGAGAACGTTCTAGATGTGAAAGAGCCCTAAGGCCCCGTTCAGACTGCAGAACGCAGACCGCAACGCATGCGGACCGCAACGCGTACGAACGCACGCCATCCGCATTCGTATGTGTTGCGTGGCTGATCCCATCACTGAAAAGTGAATGGGACAGCCATGCGTTTTTACAAAAAATGCGTGCAGCATGCGTTCCCGGACCGCACAGGTCCGGAACGCATGCAGTGTGAACATCAGACATTGCACTCTATGCAATGTCTGATGTCGTGCGTGTCGGCCACCTGCACGCGTTTCCAAAACGCGGCTGAAAACGCGTGCAGTGTGAACGGGGCCTTAGCATGATTTACCACTATTTACACTGCAGCCTTCAGCATCAGCAAGTGTATACAATGTTGCAATCCCTTCAGCATCAGTGTCTCAGATTACAGCTTGGAATCTCTTTCAATGGAGGTGCTGTGGCTATGCAGAATGAACACATTTACTTACATAATACATTATAGTACATAACTTAACCCTCCTGGCGGTATGAAAAATTCCGCCAGGAGGCAGCGCGGCAGTTTTTTTTTAAAATCGGCGATCTCCGATCAGGAAATCCCGTTCAAAGAACGTCACCGTCGTCAGCGACGTCATTGGGAGTCCCGATCCACCCCTCGGCGCTGCCTGGCACTGATTGGCCAGGCAGCGCACTGGGTCTGGGGGGCACGCGCCGCAACGGATAGCGGCGATCGGGTGCAGGCCGGCGGCGATCAGTGTGCTGGCGCAGCTAGCAAAGTGCTAGCTGCGTCCAGCAAAAAAAAAAATTAAGAAAATCGGCCCTGGTTACCGCCAGGAAGGTTAAAGAGAGTCTGAAGCGAGAATAAATCTCGCTTCAGACCTCATAGATAGCAGGGGCACGTGTGCCCCTGCTAAACCGCCGCTATCCCGCGGCTAAACGAGGGTCCCTGTCCCCCCAAATCCCCTCCGTAATGCGGGGGAGCGCTTCCTGGTTGGGGCAGGGCTAACCGCCTCAGCGCTGCCCCACGCGCGTCTGTCAGCGCGTATCTCCGCCTCTCCCCCACCCCTCTCAGTCTTCCTTCACTGAGAGGGGCGGGGGAGAGGCGGCAATGCGCCGCTGACAGACGCGAATGGAGGCAGGGCTGCAGTCGTTAGCCCTGCCTCCAGGAGCGACCAAGTCTGCGACCAAGTGTCGCAGTGGGGGTTTGGGGGTCAAGGGACCCCCGTTTAGCGGTGCTATTGCGGCGGTTTAGCAGGGGCACATGTGCCCCTGCTAACTATGAGCTCTGAAGCGAGATTTATTCTCGCTTCAGAGTCTCTTTAACAGGAAAAAAATAGTATAGTAAAATTAGTAACCCTTAGCCACCCCTCCCCCCCCTTAACCCACAATCGTAACCCTAACCATTCATTAGAGATGGCACAAACCTCTGATTTTAGGTTCGCGAACCTCAAACGCGAACTTCCATAAAGTTCGGGTTCGCAGGAACTTTTGAACCCGCCATAGACTTCAATGGGGAGGCGAACTTTGAAAATTACAAACATTTATGCTGGCCACAAAAGTGATGGAACAGATCAAAAAGGGCAGGCAGTCACATGGCGTGCAGACAGAGATACTGTGCGTGGGGACTGACTTAGTCTTCGGGCAGGCCTGACGGTGCTTTGCAGACAAGGCATCCGTGGTCAGATGGACCCTTGACCCAACGCTGTGTGCCACAGATGACACCACTTACCATTCAACATCACGGTACAGTTTGGGTATCGCTTTTTTTGAGAAATAATTGCATGATGGTATCTTACACTGCGGTGTGTGGCTTCGCTTTTGTGTGCTGCTTTTCCTCAGGTGGTCATCTTCATTGCAGTTTATGCTTTGCAATCATGTGCCTTCGTAAGGTAGTTGTCCCTACGCAGGTCTTGGTCTTTCCACTGCTCAATTTTCGGTAGCAGAGAGTACAGATGGCATTGCTCTCATCTGAGGCAGACACACACAAAAATGTCCACACCCCACTGAGCCCTGGGATGATCGCACTTTGGTGATGGCTGCCGACGGAGTGTTAAGTGGGGTGCCAGAATCAGAGCAGGAGGAGGAAGATATGTCACGCTTCCGTGCAGAAGCTGAGGAAGATGAGGTGTTCTGTGTTAAATAGTCAACTACGTCCTGACAATATTGGGGGTTGATGGCACGTGCCTTCTTCTGAACACAATACTTTGGTCGAGTGCCGCACGAAATCATGACAGTGCGACCTCAAACAGACCTGCCAGGTGGCCTGCCTCTGCCTCTTGTTTTGTCCATATTGGGGGATGAAGTAAAAGGTATGCACTGACTTGACTAATACAATGTGCAGTTACACAGGTGCAGTGAAAAGGTTGCAGTGACTGCTGGTACAACAATGTGCGGTTACACAGGTGCAGTGAACAGGTTGCAGTTACTGCTGGTACAACAATGTGCGGTTACACAGGTGCAGTTAACAGGTATGCACGGACTGGTATATAAAACAGCATGTGGTCACACAGGTGTAGTGAACAGGTATGCAGTGACTGGTATTACAAATGTGCAGCTGTCACACACACATGTACCCTGAACAGGTATGCAGTGACTGGTATTACAAATGTGCAGCTGTCACACACACAGGTACCCTGAACAGGTATGTAGTGACTAGTATTACAAATGTGCAGCTGTCACACACAGGTACTGTGAACAGGTATGCAGTGACTGGTATATAACTCTGCATGCTTCTGTCACTCAAGTGCAGTAAACATGAACAGGTATGCAGTGATTGGTATTACAAAATGTGCAGCTGTCACACATACAAAGGTACCGTGAACAGGTGCAGTGACTGGTATATAACACTGCGTGCTTCTGTCATGCAGGTGCAGTAAACATGAACAGGTATTCAGTGATTGGTATTACAAATGTGCAGCTGCCTGTCACACACGTGCAGTGAAAAGGTAGGCACTGAATGTGCTGGGTCTGGCAGTGGTACAGTAGGACTTAGCAAGGGGCCAAGGGCCAGCTGCGACTGACTGACAGGGCTGTATATGCAAGTGTCAGTGGGACACACACAAAAAAAAATAGATCACAAGAAATATATTAGCTCTCAAAAGAGCTGTTGAAGGGTGTTTTTAGCAATAAGTATCAGCAAGGAGCAAGCCAACAAGCCTAACAAGAGCCTAACTAAGCTTTCCCTGTGTCTACAGCAGGTTCCTCTCCCTTCTCTAATTACTGCAGCCACACCGAGTGAGAGAAATGGCCGATGCAGCTGCCTTATATAAGGGGGGCTCCAGGAGGGGGTGTAGCCTGATTGGTTGGTCTGGTGACTGTGATGTAGAGGGTCAAAGTTGAGCCTAATGATGTAGTATAGGGGGTGGGTCGAACTCGCGTATAGTTCGCGGAACTACCGAAGTTTGCGTGAATTGGTTCGCGGTCGAACCGTTTGGGCCATTGTACCCTTCATCTTCCACCTCCTTAACTCCTAACCTTAACCATAACCCTTAACTTCCCCCTTTCCCGCCTTAACTCCTAACCTTAACCTCCCCCTCAACTACTAACCTTAACCCCTAACCTTAACCTCCCCCTGCCTAACCCCTAACCTGAACCCTAACCTTAACATCTCCCCTCCTTAACTCCTAACCTTAACCCTAACCCTTAACCTCCCTCTTTTTAACCCTAGCCCTTCACTCCTAACCTTAACCTCCTTGACCTCTCCTTAATGCCTAACATTAACCCTAATCCTTAACTCTCTTCTTAACTCCTAACCCTTAACCCCCTCCCCTTTAACTCCTAACCTTAACCTCCTTAACACCTAACCCTAATCCTACCTCCTTAACGCCTAACCTTAACCCTAACCACCTCCCCAAGGTTAGGAGTTATGGGGGGGATGGTTAAGGTTAGGAGCTAAGGAGGGAGGTTAACGTTAGGGGTTAAGGAGGGAGGTTAAGGTTAGTGGTTAAGGAGAGGGAGTTGCTTAAGGGTTAAGATTAGGTGTTAAGGAGGTGGAAGGTTAGGTTTAATGTTAGGAGTTGAGGAGGGGGGTTAAGGTTAGGAGTTAAGGAGGGAGGGAGTAGTTACAGTTAGGCGTTAAGGAGGTGGAAGCGGTTAAGGGTTAAGGCTAAGAGTTAAGGAGGGGGTTAAGGTTAAGGGTTAGGAGTTAATGGTTAGGCATTAAGGGTTAGGTTAAGGAGGAGGGAGGTTAAGGTTAAAAGTCGAGAAGGGAAAGGGGGGGGGGTGATTAAGGTTAGGGGTTAAAGAGAATCTGTACTGTCCAATATACACAAATATGTGTGTGTATGTGTGTGTGTGTATGTAAGTGTAAATATATATAATATATATATATATATAATGTTACAGTGTATTGCAAGTTTTTATTACATAGTGAAATATCTGCACTCCAGTCTGGGATTCTCACAGTTTCTCGGCATGTGACAGGCAGCTCCCTTCCCCCTCAGCCTCAAAACTGCATCAGACAAGCTGAAACTGAGAGCAGAGGGTGAGGAGTAAACAAAGCACACAGAGCCTGCAGGGGGCCTGCATAACTTGTATTCACTACAATAGAGGCAGCCCATTCCTCCTTGGGTCGACAAAGCTTGACAAAGAAAAGAAGATTAGATATAATACAGAGACAGTGCAACTAAAAAAGGCTGCAGTAATGCAGACAACATTAGAACAGGTATAGGATAGAAGAAGTAGGGCTGAAAATGTTGTTACAGAGTCTCTTTAAGGAGGGGGAATTAAGGGTTAGGGTTATGGTTAGGAGTTGAAGAGTAACTGTCATGAAAATGTTTAAATTTAAAACATACAAATAAGAAGTACATTTCTACTAAAGTAAAATGAGCCATACATTACTTTTCTACCATGCTGCTGTCACTTACAGTAAGTAGTAGAAATCTGACAGAACCGACAGGTTTTGGGTTAGTCCATCTCTTCATGGGGGATTGTCAGTATGGCCTTTATTCTTTATAAAGACATGCCCTGAAAAAGATTTATACAAAGATGCTGGCCAGCTTCTCTGCTCGCTGCACACTTTTTTGGCAGTTGGACGGAACACCTGCCATTCACTAAGTGCTTTTAAAAATAAAGAAAACCCTGAGAACCCCCCATTAGAAGATGTGCTAGTCCAAAATCTGTCTGTAATGTCAGATTTTTACTACTTAACTGTTAGTGACAGCAATATAGGAGAAAGGTAATTTATGGTTCATTTTACTCTGAAAGAAACATACTTCTTATTTGTATATGTTTACATGTATTTTAAATTTTAAGATTTTCGAGACAGAGGTCCTTTAACCACTTGCCGACCGCCCACAGCCCATGGGCGGCGGCAAAGTGGATGCCTTAAGGACCGCAATACGCCTGACGGCGGCGGGTCCTTAAGGCGTGTACGGGGAGCGATCGCGTCATCTATGACGCGCGCTCCCCGCGGCGATAGGCCCCGCCCACCTTGCCCGATACCCCGCCGGCCAATTAGCAGCGCCGGCGGGGTTTAAATTTACGATCTGGCCAATAGAAATGTATAATACACTTTGTTTACATGACAAAGTGTATTATACAGGCTGCCTCCTCCTCCTCCTCTGCACGCAGCTTCGCACGGATCGTCCGAGGAGGAGGCAGCCCTGTAGTGAGAGCAGCAAACAGGTTTTTTGCACCCACAGACCCCCCGATCACCCACCCCAGCCCTCAGGACCCCCCCTGACCACCCCAGCACGCCCCTGTGTACACCCAAGCACCCCCTAATAAACCCATCAATCACCCCCTGCCACTATCTGCCGACGCTGATCTGTAGATTAGGTCCCTAACTGCCCCCTAGGGTCCCTTGATCACCCCCCCCCCTACCCTCAGATCCCCCCAGCCCCCCCCCCAGCCCCCACCCCTGTATACTGTATAAATCTGCCTCACCCACTGACCACCTGTCTATCACCTGTCTGTCACTTTTCTATCACCCCTTGTCACCACCACCCATCAGAGCAGACCCTAAACTGTCCCTTGAGGGCACCTGATCACCCACCCAGACCCCCAGATTGTCCTCAGACCCCCCCCTGATAACCTCCCCAGTGCATTGTTTACATCTATTCTCCCCTGTAATCACTCACTGACCTCCCATCGGTCACCCCCTGTGTCTGCCACCCATCAGATCAGGACCCAATCTGCCCCGTGCGGGCACCTAATCAACCCCCCTCACCCTCAGATCGCCCTCAGACCCCCCCCCCCCATCACCTTCCCAGTGCATTGTATTTGATTGTGCTGTCATTGTATTTCATTGTGCTGTCATTGTATTTGATTGTCCCGTGATTGGCCTGTGATTGGCCCGTGATTGGCCTGTGATTGTCCCGTGATTGGCCTGTGATTGTCCTGTGATTGGCCTGTGATTGTCCCGTGATTGGCCTGTGATTGTCCCGTGATTGGCCTGTGATTGTCCCGTGATTGCCCTGTGATTGTCCAGTGATTGGCTGTGATTGGCTTTGATTGTCCCGTGATTGGCTTTGATTGTCCCGCGAGTGCCCTGTGATTTGCTTTGATTGTCCTGTGATTGCCCTGTGATTGCCCTGTGATTGTCCCGTGATTGGCCTGTGATTGGCCTGTGATTGTCCCGTGATTGGCCTGTGATTGTCCCGTGATTGGCTTTGATTGTCCCGTGATTGGCCTGTGATTGCTTCTGATTCCCCACTCGCCACCACCCCCCTGTCACTATCCTAGTGATCTAAAAACAGTGATCAGTGGAAACTGTCACTTTTTTAGTATCACTAGTGTTAGCAGTTAGGCCAGTTAGCTAGGCCCCTTTGTTAGTGTCAGTTAGTGCTCAGCCCACTGCACCACAGTCACTAATTAGCGTCATCACTGTCGCTAATCAACATTGTTACTATATAGTATCTGTAAGTGATCATTACTGATCGCAGTCAGATCTATTAGGATCACTAGGATCCACTAAAAAACGCAGTGTTTGCCCGATCAGGTCTGATCGTTCGCCTGCACTTAAGTTCAGCCCACCCCACCGCAGTGACAGAATTTTTTTTTTCTGATCACTGCAAAAACCACTGTACACTAGCTGTGCACTGTAAACATCAGTTTTGATTTTTTTTTTAATCAAAACTCAGTGATCACAGCTTTCTACCGCTCAAATACTCCCTTTCGCTAAGTAGGTGCTCTTTTTTCTGGGTAGTCTCAGAGGAATACCCCCTAAATTTAGCAGTCCACCATGGCAAGAAAGGGGGATTCCGATGATGAGGTTCTCAGGTACATGGCCCAGTCGGATGAGGACGATTGGGACGAACCATTCGACGAATCATCTGGGTCAGAGTTTGTACCTGAATTGAGCAGTGGCTCACTGACCGATAGTGATGACGAGGTTGAGGTCCCGGCTAGAGCCAGGCGTACCACACCCCATGTCGTTGGACTGCAGGTGGCGCAGGATCAGCCTCAAGGGCAGCAGAGTGGTGCTCGTGCTGGTCTGAGATTTCATGGTGGGGCAGGCAGCACAGCATCTCCTGGACCTAGAACCAGTACTTCCGTACACCCTGGTGAAGTGGCGAGCACCAGCGTGGAAGTTGAAACTGGTTCGGTGGCACGTGTAGTAACACCCCAGTCGCAGCCATCAAGTACACGGGCCCGTACTACCCCTAGTTTACCAGAGGTGCTGGCAAATCCAAATTGGCAATCCCCTGATACCGCCGCACCCGTACTGCCCCCTTTCACCGCCCAGTCTGGAGTCCAGGTGATGACAGATAATCTAGGATCGCCCCTAGACTTTTTTTATCTGTTCATCACCCAGGATCTCTTAGACCTAGTCGTGGCAGAGACCAACCGTAAAGCCACACAATTTCTAACCGCCAATCCGAATGTCTTCCTTGCCCAGCCATTTCGGTGGAAACCAGTCCAAGTTTCCGAACTTAAAATTTTTTTGGGCCTTCTCTTAAACATGGGACAAATCAAACAAAATGTGTTGCGGTCTTATTGGTCTACAGACCCATCACAACATGTTCCCTTGTACTCTGCTGCCATGTCCAGGACACGATTTGAGAACATCCTGCGCTTCCTGCACTTCAATGATGATGAAACCTGTCATGAAAGTGACCACCCTGCTTTTGACCGGCTCCACAAAATTCGGCCCCTCATAGACCACCTGTCATCAAAATTTGCAGATGCTTATACCCCTGAACAGCAAATCTGTGTAGATGAGTCCCTCATACGTTTTACTGGGCGCCTTGGCATCAAACAGTACATCCCAAGCAAGCGCGCCCGGTATGGGGTGAAACTGTATAAGCTCTGTGAAAGAGCCACAGGCTATACATCTTATTTTAGGGTCTATGAGGGAAAAGACTCCAAATTGGAGCCGGTCGGATGCCCTGACTACCTGGGGAGCAGTGGAAATGTTGTATGGGACTTGGCGTCACCCTTGTTCCAGAAGGGGTACCATCTTGATGTGGACAATTACTACTCAAGTGTGGCCCTCTATCAGCACTTAAAGTTAGAAGGAATCCGATGCTGTGGCACCGTGCGGCATAGTCGCCGGGGCTTCCCCCAACGGCTCATTACCACCAAACTTCAACGGGGGCAGAGGGCCGCATTGAGTGCTGACGACCTGCTCGCGGTGAAATGGAAGGACAAGAGGGACGTTTACTTTCTGTCCACCATTCACGCAGACACGACAGTCCAAATTCAACGGCGAACTGAGGTCATTGAAAAACCCCTTGTCGTGCACGAGTATAATACCAACATGGGAGGGGTGGACTTCAATGACCAGAGGTTAGCGCCCTATTTACTTTCCCGCAAAACAAGGCGCTGGTATAAAAAGTGTCCTTTTATTTAATTCAATTGGCAGTTTACAACAGCTTTGTTCTCTACAGTAAGGCTGGGAGAACTGGATCGTTTCTACAATTTCAGAGACAGATCACTATGGAACTCCTGTATCCAGGAGGTGCCCGGGCCCAACCCCAAGATGCAACTAGCAGGCTGCATGGAAGGCATTACGCCTATCCGATTCCGAGTACCCCAGGTCACCGAATCCGAAGAAAACGTTGTCGTGTCTGCAGCAGGGCTGGAACAAGGCGTGACACCACTGTTTATTGTCCCCGCTGCCCTGACCAGCCTGGACTATGCCTAGGGGAGTGTTTTGAGAGGTACCATGAGCAGGTACACTATTAGAGAGTAGGGAACTACAGACACAGCGGTAAGCACACAAGGGTCTCTCAGTGCTATTTCACACTGCTGCGATGCGTTAGGGCAAAATGCCTAGCGAAAGTCACACTTTGCGGTCCCCCCCTACGCCGGAAGTGCTTGACTTAACGCTAGTGCATGCCTACGTTACTGCGTGGCTTCTGTGGCAATTTCGATCGGCCCGGAAGTCATGTTAGTCTATGGCGACGCAGTCCATTACTAGGCTGAATGCTACTCTTGTGGTATTCCCTGAAGGTCTGTTTTGGACGATACGGTGCGGCGGGCTCAACCCACCGGATATGTCAATATGCAGTGTGAAACCAAACATCTGGTTTTGAGAGAGCGTAATACACAGGGCTGCCAGAAACCTCTCCTTTCACTTGGGACAAAATGCGTAATGTACTTCGCCACAACTCTGTGCGATTTGCACTTCGCACATTGTCCCATGGGGGAGGAGAGGTTTGTCCTCGGGAGGTAAGTTAAAAAAAACAAAAAAAAACAAAAAACAGGTAAGCAAAGAAGCTAATGTTTAGTTTGCAATGTTAAGGTTTTTATTAAAAAAGTTCAGTTTTATTAATGTTAATGAAGTAATTGCTTTGCTGCTTGCCTGTTTTTTGTTTTTTGTGTGTGTTTTTTTTCCTTTTTCCATCCAATAACCTTCCAGGTGGACCGAGCGAACGACTAACCAGCTGCAGCACTGATGGTGCATCCTGACAGAACATTGCGCGTCTGTCAGCTTACACATAAGTCGGTGCATGCAGCGCTGCAGGACGAGATTTCTCCTCCGCAGTCAAAAAGATACGTTTGCCGAGGCATATGGGCCGAGAAGTGGTGTTGGGGATTCATATGCTTTGGCAAACACTTTGTATCAAAAAAGAACTCTGGCAATGATTTGTTCATCCACATCGATCGGTGTGAATGGATAAATCAGGTTTGCCAGGGCATACGAGCTGGTGGGTTTGGATTTTTGGGGCGGCAGCTCCTATGTCCTGGCAGACGCCTTCCCCTCCTTTTTGTATTGTTTTGTCTTTTTTCTTCTCTCTTTTCTCTATCCAGACCGACCAATCAGCTGCAGCACTGATGGTGCATCCTGACAGAACATTGCGCGTCTGTCAGCTTACACACAAGTCAGTGCATGCAGCGCTGCAGGACGAGATTTCTCCTCCGCAGTCAAAAAGATACGTTTGCCGAGGCATATGGGCCGAGGAGTGGTGTTGGGGATTCATATGCTTTGGCAAACACTTTGTATCAAAAAAGAACTCTGGCAATGATTTGTTCATCCACATCGATCGGTGTGAATGGATAAATCCGGTTTGCCAGGGCATACGAGCTGGTGGGTTTGGATTTTTGGGGCGGCAGCTCCTATGTCCTGGCAGACGCCTTCCTCCTCTTTTTTTTTTTTTTTTCCAAATTTTTTTGGCAGATATTTTTTCATCCACATTGATTGATTGTTTGACGTTCATTTTTCCTTTCAGCCCACAGTGCATTACCCTTATGCCCAATATAAGGAGTATAGCAGAAACTCCTAATACTGGCCATACATGTAATGATTGCAGAGACCCTAAAATGCCAGGACAGACCCCACGAATGATGCCATTTTGGAAAGAGGACACCCAAAAGTATTCCATGAGGTGCATGGTGAGTTCATAGAATGTTTTATTTTTTGTCACAAGTTAGCAGAAATTGTGGTTTTGTGTTTTTTTTTTTTTTTTTTCCCACAAAATGTCATTTTCCGCTAACTTGTGACAAAAAATAAAATTTTCTATGAACTCACCATGGCCCTCATGGAATACCTTAGCGTGTATTCTTTCCAAAATGGGGTCATTTGTGGGGTTTGTTAACTGTCCTGGCAAGTGGGCGGGGTGCTAAATTTTGAGCACCCCTGTAAAGCCTAAAGGTACTCATTGGACTCTGGGCCCCTTAGCGCAGTTAGGGTGCAAAAAAGTGCCACACATGTGGTATCGCCGTACTCGGGAGAAGTAGTACAATGTGTTTTGGGGTGTATTTTTACACATACCCATGCTGGGTGGGAGAAATACCTCTGTAAATGACAATCTTTTGATTTTTTTACACACAATTGTCCATTTACAGAGTTATTTCTCCCACCCAGCATGGGTATGTGTAAAAATACACCCCAAAACACATCGTACTACTTCTCCCGAGTACGGCGATACCACATGTGTGGCACTTTTTTGCACCCTAACTGTGCTAAAGGGCCCAAAGTCCAATGAGTACCTTTAGGATTTCACAGGTCATTTTGCGGAATTTGATTTCCGGACTACTCCTCACGGTTTAGGGTCCCTAAAATGCCAGGGCAGTATAGGAACCCCACAAATGACCCCATTTTAGAAAGAAGACACCCCAAGGTATTCCGTTAGGAGTATGGTAAGTTCGTAGAAGATTTTATTTTTTGTCAAAAGTTAGCGGAAAATTGATTTTTATTGTTTTTTTCACAAAGTGTCATTTTCCACTAACTTGTGACAAAAAATAAAATCTTCTATGAACTCACCATACTCCTAACGGAATACCTTGGGGTGTCTTCTTTCTAAAATGGGGTCATTTGTGGGGTTCCTATACTGCCCTGGCATTTTAGGGGCCCTAAACCGTGAGGAGTAGTCTGGAAATCAAATTCCGCAAAATGACCTGTGAAATCCTAAAGGTACTCATTGGACTTTGGGCCCTTTAGCGCAGTTAGGGTGCAAAAAAGTGCCACACATGTGGTATCGCCGTACTCGGGAGAAGTAGTATAATGTGTTTTGTGGTGTATTTTTACACATACCCATGCTGGGTGGGAGAAATACCTCTGTAAATGACAATCTTTTGATTTTTTTACACACAATTGTCCATTTACAGAGTTATTTCTCCCACCCAGCATGGGTATGTGTAAAAATACACCCCAAAACACATTGTACTACTTCTCCCGAGTACGGCGATACCACATGTGTGGCACTTTTTTGCACCCTAACTGTGCTAAAGGGCCCAAAGTCCAATGAGTACCTTTAGGATTTCACAGGTCATTTTGCGGAATTTGATTTCCAGACTACTCCTCACGGTTTAGGGCCCCTAAAATGCCAGGGCAGTATAGGAACCCCACAAATGACCCCATTTTAGAAAGAAGACACCCCAAGGTATTACGTTAGGAGTATGGTAAGTTCATAGAAGATTTTATTTTTTGTCAAAAGTTAGCGGAAAATTGATTTTTATTGTTTTTTTCACAAAGTGTCATTTTCCACTAACTTGTGACAAAAAATAAAATCTTCTATGAACTCACCATACTCCTAACGGAATACCTTGGGGTGTCTTCTTTCTAAAATGGGGTCATTTGTGGGGTTCCTATACTGCCCTGGCATTTTAGGGGCCCTAAACCGTGAGGAGTAGTCTGGAAATCAAATTCCGCAAAATGACCTGTGAAATCCTAAAGGTACTCATTGGACTTTGGGCCCTTTAGTGCAGTTAGGGTGCAAAAAAGTGCCACACATGTGGTATCGCCGTACTCGGGAGAAGTAGTATAATGTGTTTTGTGGTGTATTTTTACACATACCCATGCTGGGTGGGAGAAATACCTCTGTAAATGGACAATTGTGTGTAAAAAAAATGAAAACATTGTCATTTACAGAGATATTTCTCCCACCCAGCATGGGTATGTGTAAAAATACACCCCAAAACACATTATAGTACTTCTACTGAGTATGGCAATACCACATGTGTGGCACTTTTTTGCAGCCTAACTGCGCTAAGGGGTCCAAAGTCCAATGAGCACCTTTAGGCTTTACAGGGGTGCTTACAATTTAGCACCCCCCAAAATGTTAGGACAGTAAACACACCCCACAAATGACCCCATTTTGGAAAGTAGACACTTCAAGGTATTCAGAGAGGGGCATGGTGAGTCCGTGGCAGATTTCATTTTTTTTGTCGCAAGTTAGCAGAAATGGAAACTTTTTTTTTTTTTTGTCACAAAGTGTCATTTTCCGCTTACTTGTGACAAAAAATAATATCTTCTATGAACTCACTATGCCTCTCAGTGAATACTTTGGGATGTCTTCTTTCCAAAATGGGGTCATTTGGACTCTTCTCCCATGCATCCTTATTGGCCTGCCAGAGTCTCTCCTCGCCGCCTCTTCTCCCCTGCATCCTTATTGGCCAGCAGCCTGCCTGCCAGTTCCAGGAGTCCAGAGGACCTGGCTAACCTATGCTGCAGGTACATAAATCTGGCTACCCTACACTGAGGGCCCATATACCTGGCTAACCTACACTGAGGGCCCATATACCTGGCTAACCTACACTGAGGGCCCATATACCTGGCTAACCTACACTGAAGGCCCATATACCTGGCTAACCTACACTGAGGGCCCATATACCTGGATAACCTACACTGAGGGCCCATATACCTGGCTTACCTACACTGAGAGCCCATATACCTGGCTAACCTACACTGAGGGCCCATATACCTGGCTAACCTACACTGATGGCCCATATACCTGGCTAACCTACACTGAGGGCCCATATACCTAGCTAACCTACACTGAGGGCTCATATACCTGGCTAACCTACACTGAGGGCCCATATACCTGGCTAACCTACACTGAGGGCCCATATACCTGGCTAACCTACACTGAGGTCCCATATACCTGGCTAACCTACACTGAGGGCCCATATACCTGGCTAACCTACACTGAGGGCCCATATACCTAGCTAACCTACACTGAGGGCTCATATACCTGGCTAACCTACACTGAGGGCCCATATACCTGGCTAACCTACACTGAGGGCCCATATACCTAGCTAACCTACACTGAGGGCCCATATACCTGGCTAACCTACACTGAGGGTCCAGATACCTGGCTAACCTACACTGAGGGCCCATATACCTGGCTAACCTACGCTGCAGGTACGTATACCTGGCTAACCTATACTGAGGGCCCATATACCTGGCTAACCTACACTGAGGGCCCATATACCTGGCTAACCTACACTGAGGGCCCATATACCTGGATAACCTACACTGAGGGCCCATATACCTGGCTAACCTACACTGAGGCCCCATATACCTGGCTAACCTACACTGAGGGCCCATATACCTGGCTAACCTACACTGAGGGCCCATATACCTGGCTAACCTACACTGAGGGCCCATATACCTGGCTAACCTATACTGAGGGCCCATA
Source organism: Hyperolius riggenbachi (assembly GCF_040937935.1). Classification (NCBI taxonomy): domain Eukaryota; kingdom Metazoa; phylum Chordata; class Amphibia; order Anura; family Hyperoliidae; genus Hyperolius; species Hyperolius riggenbachi. The sequence continues at coordinate 214,595,071 of NC_090651.1, read as the reverse complement.
TACCTGGCTAACCTATACTGAGGGCCCATATACCTGGCTAACCTACACTGAGGGCCCATATACCTGGCTAACTTATGCTGCAGGTACGTATACCTGGCTAACCTATACTGAGGGCCCATATATCTGGCTAGCCTACACTGAGGGCCCATATACCTGGCTAACCTACACTGAGGGCCCATATACCTGGCTAACCTACACTGAGGGCCCATATACCTAGCTAACCTACACTGAGGGCCCATATACCTGGCTAACCTACACTGAGGGCCCATATACCTGGCTAACCTACACTGAGGGCCCATATACCTGGCTAACCTACACTGAGGGCCCATATACCTGGCTAACCTACACTGAGGGCCCATATATCTGGCTTACCTACACTGAGGGCCCATATACCTGGCTAACCTACACTGAGGGCCCATATACCTGGCTAACCTATACTGAGGGCCCATATACCTGGCTAACCCATACTGAGGGCCCATATACCTGGCTAACCTATACTGAGGGCCCATATACCTGGCTAACCTATACTGAGGGCCCATATACCTGGCTAACCTATACTGAGGGCCCATATACCTGGCTAACCTATACTGAGGGCCCATATACCTGGCTAACCTATACTGAGGGCCCATATACCTGGCTAATCTATACTGAGGGCACGTAACCTATGCTGCAGGCACATATACCTGGGTAACCTACGCGGGCGGGGCGGGGGGGGGGGGGGGCGTGCTTAGCATTTGAGACGTTGGTAGATCTCCTGGCCTCTGCAAATTTTAAAGTAGCTCACGAGCCGAAAAAGTGTGGGCACCCCTGGTGTAGTGAACGATTTTTCTTCCGATCAGAATTTCTGATCGCTCAAACGATTTTTCGCTTGAAATTTGATCATTAGTGGCTACCTTTAGACATTGTAACTTTTTCCCGAGTGTGTAACTGCCTGGACGGCATAATACCTATATCTTAGCATTAGTTTACAATAGCTTACATACCATATTCATTATTTATTTTTAATTGTATTCATTATAATGTTTTCACAACAGTTTCTCTTTAAGCTTGCCCTGGTAATGGAGGATTCTGCAGTGCCACTTAGCACTACAAACCTCCCTCATGTGATCATGCTTCCAGCTGTTCACTCCCCCAACGTGAAAGCATATTTCAAAATTGCAGAGGGCCTGGTGAAAGTACCTGACAGCCTGGTTGTCCTGCATCCTCCCCCTTTGTGCCACATAATGTGTCTATGTTGGAACCTGGAGGCTGGTAAGCAGGGGGCACAGCCACGAGGGGGTGTACAATAATACTGCACAAATGCTGCCTTACTGTTATTTCATTTTTTAATTCATTTCTACTTGGCATATCTCCAGCATTTATACCATGACCTGGATAAAGGAAAACCTTTACAGACAGACTGAACTGTGGCATAACAAGAAGCAATTACTTTCCCGATGTTTATAAACAAGTCACCATACCTCTTCTAATATATCTGAAGTAACATCGCCATCTAAAGGCTGTGATCACTTATAGCTGCATTCTTGTGGAATTGTAAACTTGTTCCAGTTTACATAACATGCTGAGATCTGTGAGTTCAACTCTAAGGCATTATTATTTGGGGTGTGCAGAGCACCCCTTTAATTCCCCCAGCTCTGCAGTTTGGGAAACTCATGCTCATTTGGTGACTACTGAAACTTTAAGTGCCAGTTTAATTGCTTGTTCCTCCTGCATCTTGTCGCTTCATTACCTGCCCGGCGCCATGGAGTAGCACGGATCAGCACATCGTGGCTGTCACACTGTAATTGCAGCGGGATCTATGACAATAAACTTGCATCTGCTTCTGCTGGGCCTATTGTTTCATCCACGTGATGCGGGCACAGCTGTCGGCCTAATTCAAAGCTTTTCCGCAGCTTGAGCTGATGTTCTGCACTCGGCATTCATTTACAGGGTGATGGTGTCATAAAATATTAAAGTTCCTACATCTCTTCGAATTAACACAGAACACACTGATCCTCCATTTTCTCTTTTCATCTCTGTAGCAAAAAAGGAGCTGGAATTCCTCTAAAATCTCCCCTACGAGAGGGGAACGCTTTGCTTTAATATGCAATCTTTCCTTGATTTCTGAAAAATATCACATGATCAATATTCCCATCTCAAAGGCACCTTCATCTGCATGAGTCTATGCAACACCAGTAAACGCTCATTGATATGCGAGCGTGCATGCGTTGACATTTGCCGGCTACCCGGAGCGCTGTTTGTAACACACTTACTTAGCACATCACACGCGATTATTCCTGGGAGCCGTGCAATGCGCCTGACAAATTTCAGCATAGCAACGCTAAAAAAAAAAATGTGCTGTGTGCAGTCAGACTGCATTTAGGTGATTGATGCAGCTTGTTAGAAAAAACCCATATCAGTTTAAGATGTTTTTATTTATTTATTTGTCTCAGGAAAACGCTTTGGTGTACTATGGCGGGATTTGACGGCTGTCTGGGACCAATTTGCATGGAGGGGGAGGATGAAGTGATGAACACCACACTCGGGTCAGACTGCTGGGGTGATATTTGGATGGAAAATTGCATTTGCATTCTGACGTTTGAAATGTTTAAAGTAATCCACTTTTTCATTTTTTTACACTTTAGAATAAGAAATATGCATTCCATATGTATGCATACCAATGCAATATTAGCCTCATAAAAAAACAGCTGTCTATCATGTTTTAAATTGTTCCAGATTCTTTATTGTACTTGTTAAGCTTCATGTTACTAACATAAAGAGGCAGTTACTACCATTCCTGGAAGATTTATTTCTATTTTAGTTCTGAACAGTATGGAAAGGGGTTAGAAATATGAGGAGCGTTTATTGCTGTCTGTGTCACCCTTGGAGAGATTTCGCCTCACTTCCTGTCCTTGGAACTTTCATGAAGATTTATGCCGCCTTTCTGGGTCATCCTACCTGAGCCAGACCAACCTCTGGTTCCCATGCTCCACCCCCTCCGTAGTGCGCTGCACAACATCCATCAGCCTCCTCAATAGTGACGTAATGAGTTGCTAGCTTGCAGGTTAGCAATGTGTTTTTACAGCTTCAGTTACGAGCTGTCGCCCAAAAGGAGCATGTCCTGCCATGAAACAGTAGTCTCAAGTGTGTATGAATCTTTTACCACCTCTGAACCAATTCATGGCACAAGACAGCAATAGAAATTCAAAAGCAGAATGCAGTGCCTGTGATGGCAGATACAGTATATTGACTGACTGACTGACTGTCTGATTGTATGTCTGGCTAGTTTGGAGCAGTGTTTGGCTTTATTGTCTCAGATGTAGTGTGCATATTGAGAAAATGGCCACACACAAACAGACCTTAAAGAGAACCCGAGGTGGGATTTAATTATGTTAGTGGGGCACAGAGGCTGGTTGTGCACACTAACACCAGCTTCTTTTGCCCCATGGTGTGCCTCCAGGACCCCCCTGCGCGCCGCTCTCCGCTCCGCAGAGGCTGGTTGTGCACACTAACACCAGCAGCGCTACCCGCCCGCGTACCTTCCCTCCAATCAGCGGGAGGGAAGGGACGCTGGCGGGTAGCGCCGATACAGAGGAGGCGGGGGAGCGGCGCTAACAGACAGGCGAGAGGTAAACATTGCGCTGGCGCCACGCTGCGTGTAGCTAGCACTGTGGAGGGGATAGCGGCGCTTGGGGGTCCTGGAGGCACACCATAGGGCAACAGAGGCTGGTGTTAGTGTGCACAACTAGCCTCTGTGCCCCACTAACATAATTAAATCTCACCTCGGGTTCTCTTTAAAAAGTTTTTTTTTTAAAATAATCATAACCATTGATAAAACAAACTACACGCCAGTTACTCTTGATTTTCCTTACAATCAGTCAAAAGGTTTCTGTTTCTCAATTCCATTTTTCAGATTAGTTTAATCTTTGAAACAGTCCAATTGTTTAATCCAATTTAAATTATTTCCAATTTAATAGGATTCACATTTTTACAAATTAAACTTAAATATAAAACATCAATCCTTTAAAGCCTTGCTAAATTAAAAACGAAATAAAAATTAAACACATGCAAGGCTAGTGCTGACTAGTTCAGCACGGCTTGCAATTCTTACTGCTCCGACCATTGGTTTACTTAGTCTAGTAGGGTGTGGGGCTTCCTTATCCTGCCAAGAGTCCATCCTCTCCTTTTTGCTAGGACAGGGGTGTTGTAATCTAGTCCCTCATGTCCTTGATTGCATAGAGCAGGGGTGTCAAACTCCAACCCAATAATCGCATAAGGGCAAAAACACAGTCTAAGCCAAGGGCCAAATTGATTGCTTATTAAAATGTATTGAACAGACTCATACTATCAATGCTGCAACCAGAAATATACATTTCAACAGAGTGTAGCAACCAAATAAAAAAATACGAATATATATATATATATATATATATATATATATATATATATATATATATATATATATATATATCCGCTTCAGCCTATCTGGACGAGCAAGGTCGTCCAGACAGCGGCAGTTTAAGCCTATGCGGACGCGAATGGCCGTCCAGGCTTACTTCTGCGTGTACGCGCGCATGCGCGAGCACTGCGCTCGCACCCGGCGGCTTACACGCCGCTCTGAATGGTGACGAGGAGCCAGCGCTTCTCTGAGCCAATCAGTGAATAGAAAGTATAGAAATCACATAGTTACATCCAGTAACAATGTGAATTCTTAATAATGTTTATAAATAAAAGGTTTCCCTCTCTCTGTCTCTCAGCTCCTGTCACACAGATCAATAACTGTTCTGTGGTGACAGGAGCTGAGAGACAGACTGACAGATAACTGGTAGGACAAATGTTTTAATAAAATGTGCCCTATCCCTGAGTTTTTAACCCCATAACTGCCTGGAATCCTTGATTCTCCCTCTCCTTAGCCATTTATTCCCTCTGATCTTTTTCTTTCTATCTTTCTATCCCTTTATTTTTTTCTATCTATACTCTACTGTTCTTCCCCCCCCCCTTTCTACCCCCTCTACACCTCCCTCTGCACCCCTCTCTTCCCCCCCCCCCCCTCCAAAAAAAAAGTCACTTTAAAACAAAAAATCTTTCTATCTCTTTCTATTTTTCATCTTTATCAATCCCTTTTTATAATGGCGAAGAGGCTGTATTCTGTGGTGGTGGCTGCCGCCATCCTCCAGCAGAGCAGCAGCGAGGATGAGTCAGGTAGTGATTGGCTCCCTGCGTCCGGCTCTGGTTCAGGGTCTGAATCTTCAGAGTCCCAAGGGCCGCCATCACACTGCTTGAGGAGGGACCCGAGTCCTGAGTCCGCTGATGAGGGACCATCAGGACTGTCCACAGCAGGGGGCTTCATGGGCAACCCAGCAGAGGGCTCCGTGGGCAACACAGTAGAGGGCTCCATGGGCAACCCAGCAGAGGGCTTCGTGGGCAACCCAGAAGAGGGCTCCATGGGCAACCCAGCTGCTGCTAGCAGCAATGCGCCAGGGGGAGCTAGGCGCAGACAGGGTGGGCGGCCACAGGTAACTCGCAGGCAGGAGGTACCACCTCATATACTAATTGGCAGCTGGGAACCTCCTAATTATGCTGCACCCAACATCCCACCCTTCACAGCCACTGCTGGCGTGTCAGTGCCTATTGTCAATCAGGCACCAATTTACATTTTCACGCTTTTTATGACGAAGGCAATGTGGCAGCATTTAGTAGAGCAAACTAATTTATTTGCTCTACAATTTTTAGCTGACTATCCCACCAGCTATATCGCCAGAAAATGGCACCCCACCAACGTGCCCAAAATGAAGGCCTATGTAGGCCTCACGCTCAGCATGAGCATCACCCCAAAGCCACAGATAAAAATGTACTGGTTCAGGGACCTTTATCATAATGCACCCCTCTATCCAGCAATAATGCCCAGGCAGCGTTTTGAGCTGTTGTCAAAGTTTTTCCACCTAAATGACAACACGCAAAGTGTAGAACATACCGACCCTGCCCATGATAGACTGTTTAAATTGAGACCCCTGTTGACCCACCTAAGTGCAGTGTTCATAGATGTGTACACCCCACACTGCGAAATTGCTGTGGATGAATCCCTGGTACCGTTTCATGGGAGACTTTCCATGAAACAGTACATCCCTAGCAAAGAGGGCAAGATGTGGGGTGAAAATTTATAGGGCATGCGAGAGCGGCACTGGCTATACCTTCACCTTTAAAATGTATGAAGACAAAGACTCCATTTTGCAGCTAGCTGAGTGCCCTGAGTACATTGGCACCAGTGGGAAAATAGTGGTAGACCTTTTAAATTCACTTCTCCACCAAGGCTACCACATCTACTTGGACAACTTTTAGACCAGTGTGCCATTGTTTAAGTTCCTCTTCTCAGTCCAGACTGGCACACGTGGGATGGTGAGAGCAAACCACAAAGGCCTCCCACCACATGTAGTAAATAAAAAAACTATGCAGAGGAGAGTCCTACACCCTTAGATGTGAAGAGCTTCTGTCTAATAAAGTACCACGACAAGCGGAAGGTGATGATGCTATCTACCATCCATGCCGAGGCCACAGTTCTTGCCACATCAAGAATGGAAGAAACTACAAAGCCAGAGGCCATAGTCGACTATAATAAAAATATGGGAGCTGTGGACTTATCAGACTAAGTCTTGGCGTCTTATTTGCTAAGAAGGAGGAAAGCATGGTACAAAAAGATACCGTTCTTATTGTTGCAGATGACCATGCACAATGCATTTGTGGTCTATCAAACAACAACAACAGGCCAACAGATGACCTTTTTTGAGTTCCAAATTCAACTCTACAAGTCCCTAATGTATAACCCTGGCCAAATCGCACAACAGGATCCTATTCAGTTGGAGAACACCATTAGACTGAGGGAGAGATATTTTTGTTCACGCTCCTCCACAGCTTGATCCACCACTCTACGCACGGCACGCTCCAGGAAGTAAGGATCAAGTTGCTGATGGTGCCTTCACTGCGACTCACCAGGTTGGTCACCTCCTCAAACGGCCACATGAGCCTGCATGCATTTCGCATCAGTGTCCAGTTGTTGGGCCAGAACATCCCCATCGCCCCATTTTGTGTCCTTTTACTGTAATTGTAAAGGTACTGGGTGATGGCTTTCTCCTGTTCTAGCAAGCGAGAGAACATGGCCAGGGTGAATTCCAGCGTGTCGGGCTATCAAATATCAAGCGTCTCACCGGCAAGTTGTTTCTCCGCTGAATGTCCGCAAAGCGTGCCATGGCCGTGTAAGACCGCCTGAAATGCCCACACAACTTCCTGGCCTGCTTCAGGACGTCTTCTAAGCCTGGGTACTTTGACACAAATCTTTGAATGACTAGATTCAGCACATGTGCTATGCAGGGTACATGAGTCAGCTTTCCCAAATTCAAAGCGGAAAGGAGATTGCTGCCGTTGTCACACACCACGTTGCCGATCTCCAGCTGGTGCGGGGTCAGCCACTGATCCACCTATTTGTTAAGAGCAGCCAGAAGAGCTGGTCCAGTGTGACTCTCCGCTTTGAGGCAAAACAGGTCTAAGATGGCGTGACACCATCGTACCTGGCATGCAGCATATGCCCTGGGGAGATGGGGCGGTGTAGCTGGAGAGGAGATTGCAGCACCAGTAGAGTTGAACTGCTACTCAGCCGAGGAGGAGGAGGATGATAGTGAAGAAGATGTAGCAGGAGGAGTAGGAGGAGAAGAACAGGAGGTGGCAGGAGGTCTGCTTGCAAGCCGTGGAGGTGTCACAAGTTGGTCCGCTGCACAGCCACGTACTCCCTGCTTGCCATCGGTCACCAGGTGGGCTGTGTAAGTAATGTACATGCCCTGACCATGCTTGGCAGACCAGGCATCCGTTTTTAGATGGACCCTTGACCCAACACTGTGTGCCAGAGATGACACCATTTGCCTCTCAACTTCACGGTACAGTTTGGGTATCGCCTTTTATGGAAATAATTGCGGCCTGGTATCTTCCACTGCGGTGTCCCAATGCCCACAAATTTATGGAAGGGCTCAGAGTCCACCAGCTGGTATGGTAACAGCTGGCGAGCTAACAGTTCCGCCAAGCTAGCTGTCAGACGCCGGGTAAGGGGGTGACTGGCAGAAATTGGCTTTTTCTGCTCAAAGATTACCTTCACGGACACCTGGCTGCTCTTGGCAGAGGAGCAGGAACCGCTCAAGGGCAGAGGCGGAGTGGAGGAGGGTGGCTGTGAAGGTGCAAGGAAGAAAGTGGCTGAAGATGCTGCACCTGAAGGAGGAAGAGAAGGAGGGTGGCTTTGCTTTTGTGTGCTGATTTTGCTCAGGTGCTCTTCCCATTGCAGTTTGTGCCTTTTCTGCAGGTGCCTTCGTAAGGCAGTTGTCCCTACGTGGGTGTTGGTCTTTCTACGGCTCAATATTTGGAGGCAGAAAGAACAGATGGCATTGCTCTGATCTACAGACGACACACTAAAACATTTCCAAACCGCTGAGACCCCTGGGGTGATGGCAGTATGGTGGCATCAGCAGCTGACGTTGAAGGGCATGTTGGCTGGCGCCGGACACTGCCACCAGCTGCTTCTGACGACGAGCTCCCCCTGCTTCTTTCAGCAACTCATCTCCTCCTACTCCTCTCTGGCTCCCCCTCTGAACTGTCCCCTTGGTCATCTTGTCACTTAGGATCCCACGTGGTATCCGTATCATCGTCATCATCATAATCATTCTGCCCAGCTTTGATTGCCTCAGACACCTCCAAAACTGCACCAACAGCAGGTTCTTCATCATCCTCATCCTCACACGTTACGTCCATAGTGTCGCCGCCTAACTCAGACAGCGCCTTCATCTGGTTGTAACAATAATGGCTGTGAATCAGTTAATTCCCCACCAAATAACTCCTGCGAAGTATCAAATGCAGCGGCTGTGGTGCTTGTAGTAGCACTGGAGGCTGCAGAAGATGAGGTGTTTTGTGTTAAATAGTCAACCATATCCTGACAATCTTGGGAGTTGATGGGCCGTGCCTTCTTCTGAGCACTGTACTTTGGGCCAGGGCCGCACAAAATCACATCAACACGACCTCGCACAGACCTGCCGGGTGGCCTTCCTTTGGGTCTGCCTCTACCTCTGCCTCTACCGGTTTTGTCCATATCGTGGGGGATGAAGTGAAAGGTATGCACTGACTTGACTAATACAATGTACAGTCACACAGGTGCAGTTAACAGGTATGCACGGAGTGATATATCACACTGCGTGCGCTCACGTAGGTGGGTGGGTGCACAGTGAACAACAGGTAGGTATATGCAGTGGGTATTACAATGTGCACCTGTCCCACACAGACAGGTACTGGACAGGCACAGTGACACTGCGTGCGCTCACGTAGGTGGGTGCACAGTGAACAACAAGTAGGTACAGGTACTGGACAGGCACAGTGACACTGCGTGCACTCAGGTCACGTAGGTGGGTGGGTGCACAGTGAACAACAGGTAGGTATATGCAGTGGGTATTACAATGTGCACCTGTCACATACAGACAGGTACCAGACAGGCACAGTGATACTGCGTGCACTCACGTAGGTGGGTGGGTGCACAGTGAACAACAGTTAGGTATATGCAGTGAGTATTACAATGTGCACCTGTCCCACACAGACAGGTACTGGACAGGCACAGTGACACTGCATGCGCTCACGTAGGTGGGTGGGTGCGCAGTGAACAGATAGGTATATGCAGTCGGTATTACAATGTGCACCTGTCATACACAGACAGGTACCGGACAGACACAGTGACACTGTGTGCACTCACGTAGGTGGGTGGCTGCACAGTGAACAACAGGTAGGTATATGCAGTGGGTATTACAATGTGCACCTGTCCCACACAGACAGGTACTGGACAGGCACAGTGACACTGTGTGCGCTCACGTAGGTGGGTGGGTGCACAGTGAACAAAAGGTAGGCATATGCAGTGGGTATTACAATGTGTACCTGTCACACCCAGACAGGTACCGGACAGACACAGTGACACTGTGTGCACTCACGTAGGTGGGTGGCTGCACAGTGAACAACAGGTAGGTATATGCAGTGGGTATTACAATGTGCACCTGTCACACACAGACAGGTAATGGACAGGCACAGTGACACTGTGTGCGCTCACATAGGTCGGTGGGTGCACAGTGAACAACAGGTAGGTAAATGCAGTGGGTATTACAATGTGCACCTGTCAAACCCAGACAGGAAGCGGACAGGCACAGTGACACTGTGTGCGCTCACATAGGTGGGTGGGTGCACAGTGAACAACAGGTAGGTATATGCAGTGGGTATTACAATGTGCACCTATCACACACAGACAGGTACTGGACAGGCACAGTGACACTGCGTGCGCTCAGCTCACGTAGGTGGGTGGGTGCACAGTGAACAACAGGTAGGTATATGCAATGTGCACCTGTCACACACAGACAGGTAATGGACAGGCACAGTGATACTGTGTGCGCTCACGTAGGTGGGTGGGTGCACAGTGAACAACAGGTAGGTATATGCAGTGGGTATTACAATGTGCACCTGTCCCACACAGACAGGTACTGGACAGGCACAGTGATACTGTGTGCGCTCACGTAGGTGGGTGGGTGCACAGTGAACAACAGGTAGGTATATGCAGTGGGTATTACAATGTGCACCTGTCACACCCAGACAGGTACCGGACAGGCACAGTGACACTGTGTGCGCTCACGTAGGTGGGTGGGTGCACCGAAGTGAACAACAGGTAGGTATATGCAGTGATGGGTATTATAATGTGCACCTGTCACACACAGACAGGTACCGGACAGGCACAGTGACACTGCATGCGCTCACGTAGGTAGGTGGGTGCACTGAAGTGAACAACAGGTAGGTATATGCAGTGATGGGTATTACAATGTGCACCTGTCACAGGTAGTCACTGGATGTGCTGGTCCTGGCAGTGGCACACACAGTAGGAATTACCAAGGCTGTCTATGCAACACAAGTGTCCGCGATCGCGAACCCCGGAAGTTCGCCGTAAACCGTTCGGGCCATCTCTAGTCACTATGAAGTTATTTATGCTCAGATCCTTGTCATCAAGCAAAAATGGGTGGTTGGATGCAAGCAATCTATTATATCTGCTGGACAGGGAGAGCTGCTCTGACTTTTCAGATACTATAATTATTTATTTGTTTGGAGACATCTCTGGTAACTTCGTGAAGAGATTACAGAGGCGCCAAAAGGATAAGAACAGATGATAAAAGCATTTAAAATTGCTATTGAGGCAGTGGTGGACTTACCTCATACAAGCAGACACTGAAACTGTCTTTTCAGAACAAACACAAATTTATTTAGCATACTCCAAAAAAGGGGGACTGCAGTCCCCCTTCTTTGGAGTATGCTAAATAAAGTTGTGTTTATTCTGAATAGACAGTTTCAGTGTCTGCTTGTATGAGGTAAGTCCACCACTGCCTCAATAGCAATTTAAAAAGTTCTACTATGGATAAAATCCGATCATTTTATTTGCACATTTGTTCCAACTATTACATTTATAATATTTCACTAGTACAATGCATGACGCCAACATTTTTTGGGAAAATAAAGGTGTATTTTTTAGGGGTCCATCACTAATTACAAAAATAACAGTAATATACCCCATGACATACATATTAAAAGTTCAGTCAGTAACGTAACGTAATTTTTTATTGTCTTGGCAGATCTCTCAGACTTTCAAAGAGGCCAAATTGTTGGTGCTTGTATGGCAGGTGCTGCTTGGCACTTCAAGAGGTACTGTCTCAAAAGTAATGACTGCCTTTGAAAGAGAAGGAAACACATCCTCAGCAAAGCACACTTGTGGCCGAAAGTCGAAGTTGTCTGAGAGAGACCGTCGGACTCTAAATTGAATTGTTAGAATAGCTCGCAAGACCAAGGCTCCTAAAATCACTGCAGAGCCGAATGGACACCTACAGAACCCAGTTTCGCCAAAAACTGTTTATCGGGAGCTGCACAAATCTGGATTCCACGGAAGAACTGCAATTAGAAAAGCTCTGCTCTCAAAGACATGTTTCAAAGCGTTTAGAGTGGTGTAGAAACTACCAGAATTGGTCCCTCGAGCAGTGGAAAAATGTAATTTTCTCGGAGGAATCATTGTTTACCTTATTTCTGACCTCTGGCCGAGTGTACGATTGGAGACAGCCGAAAGAAGCATTTCATCCAGACTGCCTTCTCCCAACCGTAAAACATGGTGGGGGTTCTGTGATGATCTGGGGTGCTATTTCTTGGAAATCCGTCAGACCAATGATTTTCCTTTATGGAAGAATTAACAGCCGAGGCTATTTAGGAATTTTGGGCGACCAAGTTCATCCTATGTATCAATTGTAATATAAGTCCAGGCTCGCACACCAGGTCAAGTTGCAATAATCTTCTTTATTGCTTCATCAGCACATTAAATGTGACAATGTAAGGAAACGCGGAAAAGCTGCCGTCTCTCGAGGTGAGGCGGCTGTTTCCGCGTCCAGCATGGCGTCACAACGCGGAAAAAACGCCGCATGCCGCATGGGCAGTGCGGCGAAATCCGCATTGGTAACGGCGGAATCCACATCAGAGGCGACCCCCGCATTAGATACATTGCAAAACAGTACTGGTGTGGCTGGGACTGATAGTCCACCAAGATTCAGACTTACACGCGCGCGAGCACAGAGGCAGAGTTTAAATAGCAGTTAGAAGGGTGTCGGCTGACCAGCTGGGTCAGCTGACAAATTCCACTGCTCTCATTGGACCAGCAATTAGGGAGGTCCTGGAAAGGTCCTAGAGTATATATACTGCTGGTTGTTCACTTGCTCTTTGTCTGGCGTGCGATCACATATGTGGGAGCACCCAGATCCGTAGTCAGATCCGTTAGTGTGCCGGGACCAGCTGGAGCTGTAATCCTACACTAAGATAGATTCTGTTGATAGCTAAAGTACTAGTTTGATTGTGATTATCTGTTATGACTTCCTGCCTGCCTTGACTATCCTCCTGAACTCTGATCTTGTACCTCGATATTTCTGATTCTCTGTTGCCGAACCCCGGCTCGTTCCTTGACTCTGCTTCTGCCTCCTGATTTTGTACCCCGATATTTCTGATACCCCGTTGCTGAACCCTGCCTGTACTTTGACTCTGCCTTTGCCTCCTGATCCTGTACTTTATCTGTCCGTGTGTGTAAGACCTGGCTTGTCCGACCTCGAGAACCGACCTTACCGTTAGAGGCGGTTCCTCGCTCTGTTAGCGAACCTTCCTCCTGAGGGTCACTTTCAGATATCCCTTCCTACTGTCAGTCTGACTCCTCCCGTCTTGGAGAGCTCAGGTCTGCGGAAGGAATCTGTGCAGTACTCCTTACTGCATTGAGGCCTTGTCCTCTTAGTGTTACAGTTACACCAAACACTACACTCTACTCGGGTGATCAGAGGTTAGTTTGTATATCGGATTATCGGTGAGACTGCAGTTCACTTATAATCTGGTATATATCTGTATTTTCGGTGATACTGCAGATCACCGGTAATCAGATACTCTCTGCGCCCACCGATCGTTACAGAACGCCAGACCCAAAAAATGCAAATGGACGCACACACTGACCGTCTGGGCGCACTTGCCACTTCGGTGGAAAACATCAACCAAGTGCTGGGTAGCCACAAGACTATGATTGATGTCCTATCAGGCTCTGTGCGAACCCTCCAGACGTCAGTTGATTCAGTGCGATCCCCTCCTAGTGCTGACATACGTATGCCCGTACCAGAGAAATTTTCCGGCCACAAGTCTGACTTCCGGAATTTTCAGAGTAGAGTGTTATCGTACTTCGAGTTGAGACCCCGATCCTCGGGGACTGAGACCCAACGGGTCACCTTTATTAAAACTTTGCTGACTGGTGACTCCCAGTCATGGGCATACAACCTGCCTCCTACCGATACTGCTCTGACCTCGGTAGAGGAATTCTTTAAGGCCATGGCCGTAATTTACGACGACCCTGACCTTGCGGCAACCTCTGAGCGGAAGCTCAAACTGTTGCGGCAAGACAGGGGTTCAGTCGAGGATTACGCGGCAGAATTTCGCAGATGGTCAGTCACGGCCAGATTTGATAATTTTGCCCTCATGGATTACTTCTTGTCTGGGTTGTCGGAGGAGGTCTCCGATTTAATGCTAACCTTGCCCGAGCCCAGGACAGTCGATGAGGCCATCACATCGGCCATTCGAGTCGACCGTCGATTACGCCATCAGAGGCAGATTCGGGGCAGTCACCGTGCCAGGGTAACATCATATGTGGCACCCTCCGCTGCACCCTTAGTAACGCCATCTCCATCTGTCTCATCTCCTCCGGCCTTGCCTCCACCCGAACCAATGCAGATTGGTTGTTCGAAATTGACCCAGGTGGAGCGAAGGCGGAGAATGATGGATCAACTGCCCGAACAAGTCGGGAAACGAATTTGCCTAGGAGTAGTGGGGGGTGACACCCTAGGCACGCCACTTGCACCCCTTAAAGAAAAGAAATTGCTTCTCCCTTGTACAGTTACATGGGAGAAGAAATCTGTGGTCACTGAGGCTTTCATTGACTCAGGCTCAGCGGCCAATTTTATGAACTTTAAGTTTGCTCAGGAGTTGGGTATTCCGCTCACTCCTGTGACACCCCCCATTCAGGTCACGGCAGTAGACGATTCCCCTCTACAACGGAATAGTGCTCTGTCGCAGACCCCGGAGGTGAAGGTCACCATAGGGGTACTGCATGGGGAACAATTATCGTTTTTTGTACTGCACATGTCTACCTCAACTATTATCCTAGGCATGCCGTGGTTGCAACTTCATTCACCTCAAATAGACTGGGCCACGGGTCAGTTAACCACTTGGTCACCTCGTTGTTTTCAGCGGTGTTTGGGGAAGTTGACCTTGGGGCAAACCAGATTTCAGGTGGAAGGGGTACCATATCAGTATTCTGAATTTTCCGATGTGTTCTGTCCCAAGGCAGCTGATAAATTGCCCCCACATCGTCCTTTCGATTGTCCCATTGATCTCCGTTCAGGTTGTGTTCCCCCCCGGGGTCACTTGTACAATCTATCAGGGCCCGAAAAATTGGCCATGCAGGAGTACATCCGTGAAAATTTGGCCAAGGGTTTCATTCGCCCGTCCCGGTCACCTGCAGGGTTCTTTTTTGTCAAAAAGAAAGACGGAGGCCTGCGACCCTGCATCGATTATCGCGGTCTCAACAAGATTACTATAAAGAATCGCTATCCGTTGCCACTGATAGATGATTTGTTCACTCAGGTTACTGACGCTAAGATTTTTTCTAAGCTAGATTTGCGGGGCGCGTACAATCTGATACGTATAAGAAGGGGCGATGAGTGGAAGACGGCCTTTAATACACCAGACGGGCATTATGAGTACCTGGTGATGCCCTTCGGGTTATGTAATGCTCCGGCCGTTTTTCAGGAACTCATTAACGAGGTATTCCGGGAGGTGTTGGGGAAATTTGTACTAGTTTATCTTGATGATATTCTTATCTTCTCCAACAACCTCACTGAACATAGAAACCATGTGAGGTTTGTGTTAAATCAGTTAAGGCAGAACTCGTTATACGCAAAGCTTGAGAAGTGCATCTTCGAAGTAACATCTGTTGCGTTCTTGGGGTACATAATTTCCACCACAGGCCTGTCTATGGATCCTGCCAAGGTCTCCGCTGTTCTGGAGTGGCCACAGCCGGTTGGGTTGAAATCCCTTCAGCGCTTTCTTGGCTTCGCCAACTACTATAGACGGTTTATAAAGGGGTACTCCACTGTCATTGCTCCCCTTACCTGCCTCACTAAGAAGGGGGCAGATACCACTCACTGGTCTCCTGAGGCTTTACATGCTTTTGCCACCCTGAAGGGCCTATTCTGTTCAGCACCCATCCTCAGACATGTGGATGCCTCTTTCCCGTTCATTGTGGAGGTGGATGCCTCGGAGGTTGGGGTGGGGGCTGTGCTGTCACAGCGGTCAGGCTTGCAGGGTAAAATGCACCCGTGTGCGTATTTCTCTCGCAGGTTCTCCCCTGCAGAGAGGAATTACGATATTGGCAACAGGGAGCTCTTGGCCATCAAATTGGCTTTCGAGGAATGGCGACACTGGTTAGAGGGAGCTGAGCATACCATCACGGTTTACACCGATCACAAAAACCTAGAGTACATCGAGGGGGCTAAGAGGTTGAGCCCTCGCCAGGCTCGATGGTCGTTGTTCTTCTCCAGGTTTAGTTTCATTATTACGTACACCCCAGGGAGCAAGAATGTTAAGGCGGATGCTCTATCCAGATGTTTTGAGTCAGAGACAGCACAGCCCTCCATTCCAGAGACCATTATTCCCCAGAAATTAATACTGGCAGCCACTGAAACTTGGGAGGATTGGAGGGAGACATTGGCTCCCTTTCAGCAAGACATTCCGGAAGGGAAGCCCGCAGGGGTCCTGTTCGTTCCTCTGCCTTTTCGCCTGCAGGTTCTTGAGATGTTTCATGCACATAAGAACGCAGGGCATCCTGGGGCATCCAGAACACAGGATCTGATAGCCAGATGCGCCTGGTGGCCTTCCTTGGCAGCGGATTGTAAGGAATACGTAAAAGAGTGTTTGATATGTGCCAAGAGTAAACCCTCCCGGCTGGCACCTGTCGGTACGTTGCAGCCTTTGCCCACCCCGAATGAGCCGTGGACCCACCTGTCCATGGATTTTGTGGGCGAGCTTCCCAGGTCTGAAGGTATGGCGGTCATTTGGGTGATAGTCGACCGCTTTAGTAAGATGGCCCACTTTGTGCCTTTGAAAGGACTCCCCTCGGCTCAGGAATTGGCCGAGTTGTTTATCACTCATGTCTTCCGTTTACATGGCATTCCCGAAGACATAGTTTCAGACAGGGGAGTCCAATTCGTCTCACGGTTTTGGAAAGCTTTTTGCCACCTCATGGGCATAAAGCTGTCTTTTTCATCGGGCTATCACCCACAAACCAACGGCCAGACTGAGAGAATAAATCAGTCTTTAGAGCAATTTTTAAGGTGTTATGTGGCAGAGGCGCAGGACGATTGGGTCAGATTTCTGCCCTTCGCAGAATTTGCCCAGAATAATTTAAAAAACTCGTCCTCCGGATTCTCTCCCTTTCAGGTGGTGACGGGGAGATCACCCAAATTTTGCCCATTACCTATAGCCTCCACTCCTTTCCCAGCCCTGGAGGCCTGGCAAAAGTCATTGAAGGACCTTTGGGGGACGGTTAGAAGTAACCTGGAGAAGGCCTTTTTGAGTCAGAAGGGTCAAGCTGACAAAAGACGGTCGCTGGAGTGGAAGTTCCGACCAGGAGACTTGGTCTGGGTGTCCACACGTCACTTGACCCTAAGACAACCTTCGAATAAGCTTGGTCCCAGGTTTGTGGGTCCATTCCCGGTTGTCAGGAAAGTCAATGATGTTACTTACACCGTTGATCTTCCCTCTAGCATGCGGGGGGTGAGGTCTTTCCACGTGTCCCTTCTTAAGCCAGCAGTCCAGGTGGGTCCCACTCCTCCTCCTCCTGTCTTGGTAGATGCCCAACACGAATATGAGGTGGAGAAGATTCTAGATTCACGCTCTGTACAAAACTCGGTACAATACCTCGTGCACTGGAAAGGGTACGGCATTGAGGAGAGGCAATGGGTACCGGGGACGCGCATGCATGCAGACGAATTAAAAAGGGAGTTTCATGCCTTACACCCCGAGAAACCTGGCGGGAGTTGTCCGGAGTCCACTCCTCGGGGGGGGGGGGGGGTACTGTAAGGAAACGCGGAAAAGCCGCCGTCTCTCGAGGTGAGGCGGCTGTTTCCGCGTCCAGCATGGCGTCACAACGCGGAAAAAACGCCGCATGCCGCATGGGCAGTGCGGCGAAATCCGCATTGGTAACGGCGGAATCCACATCAGAGGCGACCCCCGCATTAGATACATTGCAAAACAGTACTGGTGTGGCTGGGACTGATAGTCCACCAAGATTCAGACTTACACGCGCGCGAGCACAGAGGCAGAGTTTAAATAGCAGTTAGAAGGGTGTCGGCTGACCAGCTGGGTCAGCTGACAAATTCCACTGCTCTCATTGGACCAGCAATTAGGGAGGTCCTGGAAAGGTCCTAGAGTATATATACTGCTGGTTGTTCACTTGCTCTTTGTCTGGCGTGCGATCACATATGTGGGAGCACCCAGATCCGTAGTCAGATCCGTTAGTGTGCCGGGACCAGCTGGAGCTGTAATCCTACACTAAGATAGATTCTGTTGATAGCTAAAGTACTAGTTTGATTGTGATTATCTGTTATGACTTCCTGCCTGCCTTGACTATCCTCCTGAACTCTGATCTTGTACCTCGATATTTCTGATTCTCTGTTGCCGAACCCCGGCTCGTTCCTTGACTCTGCTTCTGCCTCCTGATTTTGTACCCCGATATTTCTGATACCCCGTTGCTGAACCCTGCCTGTACTTTGACTCTGCCTTTGCCTCCTGATCCTGTACTTTATCTGTCCGTGTGTGTACGACCTGGCTTGTCCGACCTCGAGAACCGACCTTACCGTTAGAGGCGGTTCCTCGCTCTGTTAGCGATCCTTCCTCCTGAGGGTCACTTTCAGATATCCCTTCCTACTGTCAGTCTGACTCCTCCCGTCTTGGAGAGCTCAGGTCTGCGGAAGGAATCTGTGCAGTACTCCTTACTGCATTGAGGCCTTGTCCTCTTAGTGTTACAGTTACACCAAACAGTACACTCTACTCGGGTGATCAGAGGTTAGTTTGTATATCGGATTATCGGTGAGACTGCAGTTCACTTATAATCTGGTATATATCTGTATTTTCGGTGATACTGCAGATCACCGGTAATCAGATACTCTCTGCGCCCACCGATCGTTACAGACAATTGTTTCGGGGCCTATCAGGTCCCCTTCCTCAGACAGTGCAGACAAACAAGTTCATCCTATGGTTCAAGAACTGTTTCCGGGTGGAATGCCATCTTTCAAGATGATAATGCCCCAATCCATACAGCTAGAATTGTTAAAGAATGGCACAAGGAACATTCTAATGAAGTTGAGCATCTCATCTGGCCACCACAATCCCCAGACCTCAACATTACTGAGCATT
This sequence comes from Hyperolius riggenbachi, assembly GCF_040937935.1. Classification (NCBI taxonomy): domain Eukaryota; kingdom Metazoa; phylum Chordata; class Amphibia; order Anura; family Hyperoliidae; genus Hyperolius; species Hyperolius riggenbachi. The sequence continues at coordinate 214,576,009 of NC_090651.1, read as the reverse complement.
TATGGTCGTTATTAGAGATTCAAGTAAGAAGTCGATTTCCGCCACCATCGTCTCTAAAAGAACTGGAGGGTGTTTTAACTGAAGAATGGGCTAAACTTCCTTCGGAAACAATTCACAATTTGTATGAATCAATACCTCAAAGAATTGAGGCTGTAATTGCCGCAAAAGGTGGACCTACACCATATTAAAATATATTTTGTTGATTTTCGAGGCGTTTCCATTATTTTGTCCAACCCCTGTATATATATATATATATATATATATATATATAGTATATATGCATATATTTTATTTGGGTAACTATGGGAGAGTGGGGAGGTAAGGGGTGAATTTAAATTATATATATATATATATGTGTCGTCTTTTTATTTTAAAAAAAAAAGTACCATATGTAGGCCATAAGATGTCCTTACGCATTTTCTTCCTGTGAGTACTGTTAGTACGTGAACAGGTAGTAATGCGTAACTTTGTTTGTTACAATGATCATAGGCATTTTATTGATTATTATTTATATAGCGCCGTTATCTTCTGCAGTGCTGTACAGAGTATATTGTCTTGTCACTAACTGTCCCTCTGAGGGGCTCACAATCTAGTCCCTACCATAGTCGTATGTCTATGTATGTATTGTGTAGTGTACGTATCATACTCTAAGGCCAATTTAGGGGGAAACCAATTAACTAATCTGTATGTTTTTTGTATGTGCGAGGAAACCAGAGTACCTGGAGGAAACCCACGCAGACACGGGGAGAACATACAAACTCCTTGCAGATGTTGACCTGGCTGGGATTAGAAACAGGGACCCAGCGTTGCAAGGCGAGAGCGCTAACCACTACACCACCGTGCTGCCCATTGATGCCAGCAATCATTGACACAGGGATGTGGATCAATGAATGAGAACTGCGTTCCTATTCACAGACCCCCGACTAACGGGCAGGGACAAGAACGCGTGGGAGTGAGCGCAGAAGTGTGCGGCAGCCATTCACCGCAACAATTCCCTGGACAGGAACTAAGTCCTGCAGGACGTAGATATACCCGTTTGGACCACATAAGTGGTTAAGAAGGCAAACCACACTAAGCTAAACTGGCAACATTTTATCCTGCCCTTAGATTACATGAATTTACCTGGTATTAGAGTCTATAAAACATGTTTTTCCTAGTGCTGGGGGTAAAGTCTGGGTTATTTCATAGTGTGACCACGTAGACGGGAGATATTGACTGCAATTCCGATTTGATCAGAGAGGGCATTTCCAGGAATATTACCTGAGATGTTAACCACAATGCCAGCAGGATTATGCCTATTGATGTTAACTAATATCCAAGCAAGGACATTTCCAAGGACGCTTGTCTGTATAGGTAAATATTCATGGCAAAAGTAAAGGATGTTATGTGCTTACTGGAGTGTGTTATAAGCCACCACACATAAATGACACTGAGCAAGTACAATTACTGCAGCAAATCGAAAAACCTACAAGAAATAAATAGGGTCATATTTATGGATGATTTCAACTATCCAGACATCAACTGGGATATTGAAGCTACTCATTCTAGTAAAAGTAACACATTCGTATTGATATTACATGAGAAATACTTGGCTGAAATGGTAGATGAGCCAACTAGGTGGAGTACTCTGCTAGATTTAGGCATTTGAAACAGACCAGATATTGGACCACATTCAATTCAATTTATATACGGGAGTTGTTTTTTCATCTCATCTACATGATGTTTTTTTTAGCACTTAGCAAATTAAAAAGCAGTAAGAAAAAAAATTAAATAAACTATTGCTTTATGTACTGTATACGTTTTATAAAATAGTGCTTTATGCTTGCCAGGGCTAACAAGCCAGGTTTGTACAGCTTAAGAATTGAATAAGGTGTGCAGATTAGAATGGGAATAGCAAACTACAGAAAAAAAGACTCCAAAAATATAAGGCCTAGTAGATCTCCCACCATCCTTGACAGAGGTGCTCTGCTTGCTATAACTGAATTGCTGTTGTTTATCCCCTGCTTATTGCCTGAAGAAGTGGGCTGTGCCCGCGAAACGCGTTGCATCTTTGGGGTATTTTCAATAAATGTGTACAGGCCCGCCATCAGGGGGGGACATCCGTGACTCCCGTCACGGGCCCGGGGCCTGCAGGGGGGCCCCATCCCCGCCGCGGCGCTGCGGGTGCCGCCCGGCCGCCGCTCAACCCCTCTGGCCGCTGCTCCCTCCCTCCATCCCTATAGCCGCCGCCGCCGCCTCCGCCGCGTCAGACCTCGATCAGGCGGCGACAATAGTGCGGGCGCTAGGACCCAGCGCCCGCACTGATATGCGGAAGTGACATCACTTCCGCATATAGAGCGGGTGCGTCCGGTGCCCGCTCTTACTGGTCGGGTCGCCGCTGATCTTGAGGTCTGACGCTGGGCTGCTGGCTGCAAGGTAGGGGAAGCGGCGGCGGCGGCGGGCGGCAGGGGGGGTTGCTCCCTGTCACTCACTCACTTGCTAAAGGGGCTCCCTGTCACTCACTCACTTGCTAAAGGGGCTCCCTGTCACTCACTCACTTGCTAAAGGGGCTCCCTGTCACTCACTCACTTGCTAAAGGGGCTCCCTGTCACTCACTCACTTGCTAAAGGGCCTCCCTGTCACTCACTCACTTGCTAAAGGGCCTCCCTGTCACTCACTCACTTGCTAAAGGGCCTCCCTGTCACTCACTCACTTGCTAAAGGGCCTCCCTGTCACTCACTCACTTGCTAAAGGGCCTCCCTGTCACTCACTCACTTGCTAAAGGGCCTCCCTGTCACTCACTCACTTGCTAAAGGGCCTCCCTGTCACTCACTCACTTGCTAAAGGGCCTCCCTGTCACTCTCACTTGCTAAAGGGCCTCCCTGTCACTCACTCACTTGCTAAAGGGCCTCCCTGTCACTCACTCACTTGCTAAAGGGCCTCCCTGTCACTCACTCACTTGCTAAAGGGCCTCCCTGTCACTCACTCACTTGCTAAAGGGCCTCCCTGTCACTCACTCACTTGCTAAAGGGCCTCCCTGTCACTCACTCACTTGCTAAAGGGCCTCCCTGTCACTCACTCACTTGCTAAAGGTCCTCCCTGTCACTCACTCACTAGCTAAAGGGCCTCCCTGTCACTCACTCACTTGCTAAAGGGCCTCCCTGTCACTCACTCACTTGCTAAAGGGCCTCCCTGTCACTCACTCACTTGCTAAAGGGCCTCCCTGTCACTCACTCACTTGCTAAAGGGGCTCCCTGTCACTCACTCACTTGCTAAAGGGGCTCCCTGTCACTCACTCACTTGCTAAAGGGGCTCCCTGTCACTCACTCACTTGCTAAAGGGGCTCCCTGTCACTCACTCACTTGCTAAAGGGCCTCCCTGTCACTCACTCACTTGCTAAAGGGGCTCCCTGTCACTCACTCACTTGCTAAAGGGGCTCCCTGTCACTCACTCACTTGCTAAAGGGGCTCCCTGTCATCACTCACTTGCTAAAGGGGCTCCCTGTCATCACTCACTTGCTAAAGGGGCTCCCTGTCATCACTCACTTGCTAAAGGGGCTCCCTGGCACTCACTCACTACCTAAAGGGCCTCCCTGGCACTCACTCACTACCTAAAGGGGCTCCCTGGCACTCACTCACTACCTAAAGGGGCTCCCTGGCACTCACTCACTACCTAAAGGGGCTCCCTGGCACTCACTCACTACCTAAAGGGGCTCCCTGGCACTCACTCACTACCTAAAGGGGCTCCCTGGCACTCACTCACTACCTAAAGGGGCTCCCTGGCACTCACTCACTACCTAAAGGGGCTCCCTGGCACTCACTCACTACCTAAAGGGGCTCCCTGGCACTCACTCACTACCTAAAGGGGCTCCCTGGCACTCACTCACTACCTAAAGGGGCTCCCTGGCACTCACTCACTACCTAAAGGGGCTCCCTGGCACTCACTCACTACCTAAAGGGGCTCCCTGGCACTCACTCACTACCTAAAAGGGCTCCCTGTCACTCACTGCCTAAAGGGCTCCATGTCACTCACTACCTAACCTGGGGGTCCCTGTCAGAATCCAGGTGAGAGGTGTCTACCATAAGGGGTCATTCTGCCTATTTATGTGAAATGCTGTCTATTTATGTGCCTCATGACTGCTGAATTTGTCTTGCTGGGGGCCTAATGATTGAATTTTTACTTGTTGGGGGCCTCATGATTTGTTGGGAGCCTCAAGATTACTGAATTTGTCTTGTTGGAGGCCTCATGATTTGTTGGGGGCCTCATGATTGCTGAATTTGTCTTGTTGGGGGCCTCATGATTGCTGAATTTGTCTTGTTGGGGGCCTCATGGTTTGTTGGGGGCCTCATGATTGCTGAATTTGTCTTGTTGGGGGTCACATGATTGCTAACTGCGAGACTATGGGAAAAGCTGAATCATTACCATATGAGACAATAGCATTAAACCTACTTTTTTTTAGCTTTTTTAAACAGAAAAGAAAACTGGGAGGTTCTAAAAAAATGATGGAGCACTTCCTCCTTCCGGCTTGAAGGAGGAAGTGCTCGATATCGAGGCTTGCAACGCGTCCATTCGGACACTTGCACCTCGTTGAAACGCTGGGCGGAGAGTGGCGTTCTGGGTAATTAACCCCGCCGCATCTAGCCGCTCAGCTGTGGCAATTGGAGCTAACTTGAATCACGAGTATCCACCGTGGTTATTCGTGATTAATTTGTGGACAGCAAGCCTCCAACTAGCTCTGCCAACATGTAATGGCTACGCACATTTCTCAGTTTGGGGGGGGGGGGGGGGGCCCGGACTGATGATTTGTGAGGGGCCCCAAAATTTCTGATGGCGGCCCTGAATGTGTATATCTATATATTTACAGTCCTTGGTGTCTGCTTTAACGGAGGCGAGTCCACCACTTCCTCCCAGCAATTTTTTAAAAATTTTATGTACTTTTATCCTTCTGGCGCCTCTGTTCACCTACCAATATATTTGAGTCCACCCCAGGTGGAGGGGTGATCTACCCCCTTTCTTCCTATCTACAGAGAGCGACTTCTTAATCCTGAGTGAGGACAGGTCTAATCTCCTCACCTGCCTAATGAGTGGTTACCTAGGTGGTAACCCGTGTTTGTGAGTATTACCATCTCACTGTTTCATTTATCCAATCAATTTTAACATACTACACCATATTGGGCTCTCGATTTCTCTTCAACCTTTAAGAATTGAATAAGGTGTGCAGATTAGAATGGGAATAGCAAACTACCGAAAAAAAGACTCCAAAAATATAAGGCCTAGTAGATCTCCCACCATCCTTCAGTCCCTATATTCATATCTCCACTGCAGTCTTCTTCCTTCATGGTGCATCCTTGCTCAGCTAAAAGATGATTTTATGCATTACCCCAGCACTCGGTTACAACCAGGCCTTAAAGTGACACCGAAGTGAAAAAAAACCCCAAAACTTTTCATATAATGAATTGTATGTGTAGTACGGATAATTAATAGAACATTAGTAGCAAAGAAAGATGATTGATATTTTTATTTTCAATTATATAGCGCTTTTTTTTATAACATTGCATCATTTGGTCATATTTGTAGTTTACAAACCACACTCTGTATTTAAGCTATAAAACAGAGCAGAGTTAATGTATTTTTTTTGCAGTAAAACCTTATCTCAAGTTTTCTCTCACTGTTTTATGGCTGTTTAAGTGCTTCAAAAATCAGGACTGTATTTAACTCAAGTTAGATCGGAGATCTCCACTAGTCTACTACACTAGACACTAGACTACTGTACCACTTCCTAATTTGGGGTGGAACAAAATCTGACAGCCACTGCAAGCTGAGTACCGAACCACATTAAGGCTTGGTACATCAATCATTTGCATTCATACATAATAGAAATGCCCAGTAACAGAGTCCTACTCAGTAGGTATTAACACAAAAATATATACAAATGCATTCAGTGTTTACAAATTGCTAATTATTTTTAATATTTTTGTTTGCTTGCTGGTGGTATAAAAGGCATTTTATTGACACGTCTGAAAATATCACCTAGGAGAAAACACTGGAGAGAAAATGAATTACATATGGACCTCTGGGCGATATGCAATTCATTTTTCCCCTTGTTTTTCTCCTAGGTGACATTTTCTCAACTTTTATACCACCAGCAAGCAAACAAGTGCTCAAAATAATTTTGACAGTAAAACCGTACCTACTTTTTGGTACTTTTTCCATTGCAATTTTGCAAAGTGCTAAAAAGTTAATTTAAATTGAAAATGAAAATGTATCTCCTAAGAGAAAAGTCGGGCGAAAAAGTGAATTGCATATGGGCCAGAGGCTGAGTTTACTCCTAGGAGATATTTTTAAACTTGTTGTCAATAAAATGCCTTTTAAGCGACCAGAAAGCAAGAAAATACCAAAAATAATGTTGATAGTACTTTTTCACTTTTTTGTTAATTTTTTAGTTGATAAGTGCTGGAAAGTTATTTTAAACTGAAGATAAAAAAATACCTTCTAGGAGAAAACTCCGGTGAAAAAGTGATTTGCATATGGGTGTCTGTGTCTTGGCTAAATTTGTATTCAAGGGAGCAGAGTTCAAAACATTGTATTAAACGGACCATGGTCCATATGCAATTCACTTTTTCACCTGAGTTATCTCCTAGGAGATAATTTTCATCTTCTCTTTAAACTAACTTTTCAGCATTTTACAATTGAAAAAGTACCGAAAAGTCATTGAAAAAGTACTATCAAATGTACTTGGAGTATTTTCTTGCTTGCTGGTGGCTTATTAAAAGACATTTTATGACAAGTTGTAAATAGGAGAAAACTCAGGTGAAAAAGTGAATTGCATATGGGCCCATGTGCCAATTATGAAAAAGCCCATTTCAGGCATCCTCAGGAGTGCAAATGTTGACTCAGGGTCCACAGTGAATGGTCAACTGCATAAAAATGGGTGAAGATGAGTCCAAGTCCAAAATAATTCTACATTTCAGTCCTCGTTACAGACAGGTCCATATCATCAGTATAATACATGGTGCTGCAGTCACGTGGTCCATGGGATATCAAGCAAATATTATCCAGTAACAACATTATATACAGGGGCGTAGCAATAGGGGTTGCAGAGGTTGCGACCGCATCGGAGCCCTTGGGCCAGAGGGGCCCCGAAGGGCCCTCCCTCAACTACAGTATTAGCTCTCTATGGGTCCTGTGCTCATAATAATCACTTCTATAGATTCTTTGAGTAATAGTAATCATCAACATTGTGCAAAAGGTGGATCAGCGCATCACCAGGCCGCCTCCGAATGGCCTCCAATCAGAGGTGCACTGAGCCCCCCCAGAAACTGCAAACGCACCTTGAACCCAAACAGAAGCTCTGCATGTACACCAAAAGCAAAGCTGTTAAGTGGGAGCAGCTGACCAGAAATGAATTATATTAGTACATGGCAAGGAAATGAACAGCACTACTTAAAAACAGATAAGTGCCTACCTGCAAGAGAGTGCAAGCTCCACTTGTGGGATAAAATACACACCTAGCATACACATGACCTGTCTACCACTGAAGGATGTTGGTTTCCCTTAACAGCTTGCATGCAACTTGTTAAAGAAGATCTGTAACATCAAAAGATCCCCTGGGGGGTACTCACCTCGGGTGGGGGAAGCCTCCGGATCCTAATGAGGCTTCCCACGCCGTCCTCTGTCCCTCAGCGGTCTCGCTACAGCCCTCCGAGAATAATGACGTCAATATTTACCTTCCTGGCTCCTGCGCAGGCGCTCTGACGGCTGTCGGCTCTGAACTACACGGAAATACCCGATTGCCGTCGGGTCTGCTCTACTGCGCAGGCGCAAGTTTCCGGCACCTGCGCAGTAGAGCGGACCCAACTGAGATCGGGTATTTCTGTGTAGTTCGGAGCCGAGAGCAGCCACAGCGCCCCCGCTGGAGCCTGCAAAGGTAAATATTGAACTGACAGTCGGCTCTGTCGACGGCTGTTCGGAGGGCTGCAGCGAGACCCCCGTGGGACAGAGGACGGCGTGGGAAGCCTCATTAGGATCCGGAGGCTTCCCCCACCCGAGGTGAGTACCCCCCAGGGGATCTTTTTGATGTTACAGAGTCTCTTTAAGTATTCGTCCCTCCCACTGTGGAGAAGTCATCCTTGATGGGAGGGGACCTAACTCTAACTAAACCCTAACCTATGTATATGCATAGCCTGGGTGCGGCCAATCAAGTAAAATCGAAAACTGAAAATTGTGCAAAAGGTGGATCAGCGCATCACCAGGCCGCCTCCGAATGGCCTCCAATCAGAGGTGCGCTGAGCCCCCCCAGAAACTGCAAACGCACCTTGAACCCAAACAAAAGCTCTGCATATACACCAAAAGCAAAGCTGTTAAGTGGGAGCAGCTGACCAGAAATGAATTATATTAGTACATGGCAAGGAAATGAACAGCGCTACTTAAAAACAGATAAGTATCTACCTGCAAGGGAGTGCAAGCCCCACTTGTGGGATATTATACACACCTAGCATACACATGACCTGTCTACCACTAAAGGATGTTGGTTTCCTGTAACAGCTTGCATGCAACTCGGAGGCGGCCTGGTGATGCGCTGATCCACCTTTTGTACAATTTTCAATTTTCGATTTTACTTGATTGGCCGCACCCAGGCTATGCATATACATAGGTTAAGATTTAGTTAGTGTTAGGTCCCCTCCCATCAAGGATGACTTCTCCGGCTCCGCAGTGGGAGGGACGAGTACTTAACAAGTTGCATGCAAGCTGTTACAGGAAACCAACATCCTTCAGTGGTAGACAGGTCATGTGTATGCTAGGTGTGTATTTTATCCCACAAGCGGGGCTTGCACTCTCTTGCAGGAAGGCACTTATCTGTTTTTAAGTAGCGCTGTTCATTTCCTTGCCATGTACTAATATAATTCATTTCTGGTCAGCTGCTCCCACTTAACAGCTTTGGTTTTGGTGTATATGCAGAGCTTCTGTTTGGGTTTAAGGTGCGTTTGCAGTTTCGGGGGGGGGGGGGGCTCAGCGCATCTCTGATTCGAGGCCATTCGGAGGCGGCCTGGTGATGCGCTGATCCACCTTTTGTGCAATTTTCAATTTTACTTGATTGGCCGCACCCAGGCTATGCATATACATAGGTTAGGATTTAGTTAGTTTTAGGTCCCCTCCCATCAAGGATGACTTCTCCGCAGTGGGAGGGACAAGTACTTAACAAGTTGCATGCAAGCTGTTACAGGAAACCAACATCCTTCAGTGGTAGACAGGTCATGTGCATGCTAGGTGTGTATTTTATCCCACAAGTGGGGCTTGCACTCTCTTGCAGGTAGGCACTTATCTGTTTTTAAGTAGCGCTGTTCATTTCCTTGCCATGTAGTAATCATTAACAAACTGCTCCCCATCCCCTTCTTGCACCTCTGACACTGTAGTTGCCATTGGCAGATTTTTGTCAACCGTATCAATTGCTATGTAAAGAGTACTTGGGGGGCCCAATGTTAAACTTGCATCGGGGCCCACAGCTCCTTAGCTACACCACTGATTATATATTCAGTATATAATTTATTCTACAAAGAAAACCAGTAATTGTAAGTATATCATAATAACCACATACTATAAAACACCTGTGAATTAAATTTGTTTATTTAATCTATTTGGGGATCTACTTCCTAAGTTGTAGCTTCAGAGCACATCAATTCTATGACAATATCCCCACCCCTTATATTGGTTTTCATCTGATCTATGCCCATTATCCCTATATGAGCAACCATGATGTATTTATTTATTGTATTTATAAAGCGCCAACATATTACGCAGCGCTGAACATCAATTTAGGTTACAGACAATATTTAGGGGTGACATACAGCAACATGACAATACATGAATACAAGAAACCCAGATCACACAGCACAGTATGAGTACAAGGTAATGCTTAGTCAGTCACTGGATGGAGCATGGAGAGTAGACAAGTTAGGTTCACTCAAGTGCATAGCATGGGTGCACAGTAATGGAGGTGCATGATCGGGTAGGACACAAAAGGAGGAGGACCCTGCCCAAAGGCTTACAATCTAGAAGGAGAGGTAGAGACACAAAAATGGGGAGTGGCCACTAAAGTTGTTTTTTTTTTTTTTTTTGCTATCTGCTGCATCCCTTGCTACCAGTCGTATGCTGGACATGTGTTGTTGAATACATACCTTTAAAGCGTTTTTAGTTTGTCCAACATATATTTTTTGAGCAAGAGGCAATATTAACTGCTTATTGTTTCAGGTCGTATATTGTGCGTCCTAATTAGTGCTACTGTAGGTTTCAGGACGAAGAATCTTTGTACCCAATAAAAATCGCTGCCCACTGCCACGTGTGCACGTGTGCGCTCCTGTGTAAAATGTGAATGATTGTTGCTAGCAAATAGCAACATTTATCCAATAACGTAAATCAAAAAAACGTTTTAAAAGTTAAAAAACTGAAAGTGACATAGTCCTAGTAAAATAAAAAATGTTTTGGTTTTTTTTTAATCCCCAGTTATGTTTTAACCCCAGCTTAGCCTATTAACCCATTGTTAACCTCTGCAATACCTATACCTGTTTATAAACTTTTAATGACTGCAGCCCGTAGTAATCGGATGCGATCGCTAGGGCAAAAGTTTGGGGCCCCAATGCGCTACAGATATATCGCTTTGTTGTTGCCTTGTGATGCTCTGTGCAGCACTATGGCCCCTCAAACTTTCGCCCTAGCGAACACATCTTATTTCTACAGATGCGCAGGCTGGGGATAACTGTCTGCCACATGCTCAGCTAGTACTAAAATATGGTATGGGTATCATTTTAACCGGAAAGGGCCAAAGAATTTATTTCTTATGTGTTTTATAACTGTAATGCTGGGGGTCATACTTTCTGACCACCCAGCGCAACAAGGCTAAGAGCTGGATAATGGAAGAGGCTACACAGGCTGACCAGAGCAACTGGGCTTCCGATATCGCTACAAATAAAACACAATGGCAGAGCAGTGCGATGTTGCGCTGCCTTAGTTCACACTATGCTGCCTTAGCGATAGCAAGCATTCAGACAGGTACAAGACATGACTATAGAGTGGAGCATAGCTAGTAGCAACTGCAGGTCACAGTCACGTCCACAGAAGCAGAGCAAGCAGGCTAACAACAGTCACCAGCAAGCATCCACCCAGGCAAGACTACAGGATAGAACGTAACTAATAGCAACTGCAGCCTATAGTTACGTTCCCAGAAACTAGATTAACAGGAATACTACCAATCACCAACGTGGTGATGGCAGAATCCAAGCTATCTGGATAATGGACTTCACTGACCCACCGTGGATGCAGCGAACATACATCAAGCATGGAATTAAGCAATACACAATAATAAGAAAAATAACAAACGGCTCAACTAACTAATAAGGTCGCATAGAACTACAATAACAGAACTATACAGAGTAACAAGGTGCCCAGCAGATCAGCGTACTGACCACTATGACGGGCGGGGTATGAAATGGGAGGCAGACTTTTATGCTGGCATCAGCCAATGGATGCAGGTATGCAAATCTCCACACAGCTTAATGGTAATCACTCAATCCTGAGCTGGCTTGATTACCATTTGCTAGCTGGCTGTGAATGCAAAGGACTCCCATAAGAAATACATGCAGTATTATGTTACAACATGCATGCAGGAAATCCAGGGCCATCTGGCCGCAGCTCAGCTGCAACAAGTAATTGGTGGAATGATGGCAGCATCCTTAGCTGCCCAGAAATGCATAGCGATTGCAAGTGACAATGAGACCCATTGCAAATGCACAATCGAATGCAAGCAGATAAGCCAGAACTGTCCGTTTGCAGCTCCACTGCAACGGACAGAATACGCTACAGGAGGGATCCTTACAATAACTGTGCGATGTCATGAAATTCAGAAAAGGTGAAAAATGAAAAATCTGTATTTTCTGCATTTACGCCTAATCCTCTATAATAATATGCAAGTGTCCCTGCGTCTGTCCCTGTGTCAGCGCTTTTTTGCACAGAGACACTGCCGAGAGCGGGGCCAGAAGGGGCAGGCCCGCGCGGCGGGCGCGGTCGGCGAAGTCATGACAGACCTAGCCCATTTTTAAACGGGCTAAGGTCACTAGTTTTTCTCATAAAAATGACTATAGAATTACATAGTTTTGGGGGGAAAAAAATATTACCCAAAAAAAGCCTAGATTTGACTAAAAAAACTAAATGTATATCACATAGTTACATAGTTATTTGGGTTGAAAAAAGACATACGTCCATCGAGTTCAACCAGCCTGCTCCCTCACATATAGAGATGGCCCTAACCTCAGATTTTCGGTTCACGAACCAGGATCGCGAACCTCTGCAAAAAGTTTGCTTCGCGCGAACTTCCGCGAACCGCAATAGACTTCAATGGGGAGGCAAACTTTGAAAACTAGAAAAATTATGCTGGCCACAAAAGGGATGGAAAAGATGTTTCAAGGAGTCTAACACCTGGAGGGGGGCATGGCGGAGTGGGATACATGCCAAATATCCCAGGGAAAAATCTGGATTTGACGCAAAGCAGCGTTTTAAGGGCAGAAATCACATTGAATGCTAAATTGCAGGCCTAAAGTGCTTTAAAACATCTTGCATGTGTATACATCAATCAGGGAGTGTAATTAGAGTACTGCTTCACACTGACACACCAAACTCACTGTGTAACGCACCGCAAACAGCTGTTTGCGTAGTGACGGCCGTGCTGGACCATGGCAAGAGTGCAGGCCTTGGCGGTTTTCAAGCCCATATGGTCGCCGGGCTGTGGTAGCTCAATGATAGAACAACAGTGACTGTCCAGCTGATCAAATTTGGTCAGTCCACACAATGAAGCAACGACCTTATTATCTTTGGTGTGCCACCCCCGAAACACTCATATAGCCGGCGGTCATTGATTCATTGTGATACGCAAGCCCCTTCACCGCGGCAAGGTAATGATCACGAAGGGAAATGGGCACATGTACATGCATTTTTCTTTGTTGTTGCAGCTGCAGTGCAGCCAGAAAAATTAGGCAGGCATGTACACGCACCAGAAAAAGTATTATCGTGGCTGCTGCTAGCAGCAGCCTTAAAAATTCAGTAATCCACCTGGAGTCCTGGACCCTGTTGGTGGTGGCGGAGAAGTCAAGAGGCCTGCAGGCAGAGGTGCTGTGTGTGGGGACTGACTAACAAGCCTACAAGAGTCTAACTGATCTTTCCCTATGAGAGAGTCTACAGAAGCTGTTCCTTCTCTAATTAGTGCAGGCACACGAGTGAGTGTAATGGCCGGCAGGGGCCTGCCTTTTATAAGGGGGGAGGGGGCGTGGCTCAAGGAGGGAGTGTGGCCTGATTGGCTACAATGTGCCTGCTGACTGTGATGTAGAGGATCAAAGTTGACCCTAATGGTGCATTATGGGGGCGAACCGAACATCCGGAAAAGTTTGCGGTTCTCCATGATCGTGAACCCCGGAAGTTCGCTGGGAACCGTTCGCCAGCGAACCGTTCGGGCCATCTCTACTCACATATCCCTGTTGATCCAGAGGAAGGCGAAAAACCCTTACAAGGCATGGTCCAATTTGCCCCAAAAGGGAAAAAATTCCTTCCCAACTACAGATGGCAATCAGATAAAAGCCCTGGATCAACATCACTGGGCATCATTGTAGCCATGGATGTCTTTCAACGCAAGGAAAGCATCTAAGCCTCCTTTAAATGCAGGTATATAATTTGCCATAACTACTTCCTGTGGCAATGCATTCCACATCTTAATTACTCTTACTGTAAAGAACCCTTTCCTAAATAAATGGCTAAAATGTTTTTCCTCCATGCGCAGATCATGTCCTCTAGTCCTTTGAGAAGGCCTAGGGACAAAAAGCTCATCCGCCAAGCTTTTATATTGCCCCTGATGTATTTATACATGTTAATTAGATCCCCTGTAAGGCGTCTTTTCTCTAGACTAAATAAACCCAGCTTATCTAACCTTTCTTGGTAAGTGAGACCTTCCATCCCACGCATCAATTTTGTTGCTCATCTCTGCACCTGCTCTAAAACTGAAATATCTTTCCTGTAATGTGGTGCCCAGAACTGAATTCCATATTCCAGATGTGGCCTTAGAGAATTAAACAGGGGCAATATTATGGTAGCATCTCGAGTTTCTATTTCCCTTTTAATGCGTCCCAAAATTTAATTAGCTTTAGCTGCAGCAGCTTTGCATTGAATACAATTAATTAACTTGTTGTCGATGAGTACTCCTAAGTCCTTCTCCAAGTTTGATGTCCCCATCTGCATCCCGTTTATTTTGTATGATGCTAGACCATTGGTACGACTAAAATGCATGACTTTACATTTTTCAACATTGAATTTCATCTCCCATTTATGTGCCCATATAGCCATCCTATCCAGATCCTGTTGCAATATGTCACTATCTTCCTGAGAGTTGATGATTCTGCACAATTTTGTATCATCTGCAAAAATAGCAACATTGCTTTCTACTGCATCTACTAGGTCATTAATAAATACATTGATGGTATAAGTTATTAAAAAGTTACTGCTGTATCAAAACAACACAACTAAAGTGTCAAAAATGTCAGGAACCTTAAAGCGGACCTGAACTTAGAATGTCCTCTCTGCTCTAAAAGATACACAACAGCATAGTAACCAAAAACATTTCTTTGTTACAGCTGATACAAATCCTAAAATAAATCTGCACTATTTCTACTTCCTGATTCATGGAAGCAGACATATTGTTAACATCCTGTGCTTTCAAATGAGCTTATCTGCCTTATTTGCTGTGGCAGTCATGTGACACAGGGGAGAGATCAAATTACAATTTGGGATTAGACACAACTGAGGAGTAATTAAACAGGCTAAACTCTTTAAATACATACAGGGTGCATTTCTCTATGTTTTCCTTGTGTCCTGTGCAAGAGGTTAGGTCCACTTTAACTGCTCTACGACGACTCCACGCCAATGGGCGTGGCCGCAGCGGCAGCCCCTGTACCGCTAACGCCAATTGGCGTCAGGTCCTGGAGCCGGCTAATGCAGGAGATCGCGCGCAGACTGCACACGCATCTCCTGCTTGGGGGGCGGAGCTCCGCCCCGCCTTCAGTCTTTGAGCGGCTATTACTGCTCGGAAGACTGCTAGACGGCGTGATCGCCATCTATTTACATGTACAGTGCTGCGATCAGCAGCAGCGCTGTACTGGGGACAGCTGTGTGACACGGCTGTCCCCTCCATAGGCTACGCAGTGATTGGCTGTCATAGGCTGACGCCTATGAAGCTGATCACCCTGATTGGCTGGTGGGGGGAGGAAGGGAGTAGGGGAATAGAAATAAAAAAAGGCATTTTTATTACTGAAAAAGAAATGTTTATAAAAAAAAATTAAACAACTGTGGAGCGATCAGACCCCACCAACATAGAGCTCTGTTGGTGGGGGGAAAAGGGGGGGGGAGGGGATTCACTCGTGTGCTTTGTTGTGCAGCCCTGCAGCTTGGCCTTAAAGCTGCAGTGGTCAATTAAGTAAAACAGAACCTGGTCTTTAGGAGGGTTTAACACTGCGGTCCTCAAGTGGTTATAGAGTAACTGTGGGGCATAAAATCAAAAATCAATTCTTTATTTTTATCAGGTAAACAAGTAATAAGGATGTTAACCAGGCAATCCAAAAGTTAAAAATCTCTGTTATGTTTCTTCTTCATAAAACATTTCCCAGTTTCCCTGGCTCTTATTTGGTACATCTGCTGCAAAAAGGAAGTTGCAGGGCATGCTGGGTAGAGATGTCGCGAACCTCCGATTTTCGCGAACCGCAATAGACTTCAATGGGGAGGCAAACTTTGAAAAATAGAAAAAATTATGCTGGCCACAAAAGTGATGGAAAAGATGTTTCAAGGGGTCTAACACCTGGAGGGGGGCATGGCGGAGTGGGATACATGCCAAAAGTCCCGGTGAAAAATCTGTATGTGACGCAAAGCAGCGTTTTAAGGGCAGAAATCACATTGAATGCTAAATTGCAGGCCTAACGTGCTTTCAAACATCTTGCATGTGTATACATCAAACAGGGAGTGTAATTAGAGTACTGCTTCACACTGACACACCAAACTCACTGTGTAACGCACCGCAAACAGCTGTTTGTGTAGTGACGGCCATGCTGGACTACTGCGCAACATGGCGTGATTGCTCTTCCTCACTCAGTGATGTCAGGTAATGTGTGACTTCCTTCTCAACTTTCCATGGCATTGTTAAAAAGCTTACGTTTTGTTTTTAATTTACATTTTCTACTTGCTGTGTACTTGTTCAGTACCGCTACAATGAGAATCCTGTGGAGGCGGGCAAGTCTGCCATTGTGACCCCGGGTAATGGCCGGGGAATGAGAGGTTTGAATCCGGTGTGGAGCCTGAGCAACGGCTACCACTACACATCCAAGGAGGGCAGCGGGCAGGCATGCACGCCCGCCCGCCCCGAGGTAGTGACCAAAAATAACAATACAGGAGGAGGACTTTCGAGGCCCTGCTGTGTATTTGAAATGAATGTACTTTAAATCCTTTAACGAGAACCAGTTATGGCGGGCAAAGATGACACCACATTCCTTTCACGAGAATCATATGGAGGCGGGCAAGTCTGTCATTTGTGACCCCGGGTAATGGCCGGGGAATGAGGGATGGAATCCGGTGTGGAGCCTGAGAAACGGCTACCACTACACATCCAAGGAGGGCAGCAGGTAGGCATGCACGCCCGCCCCGAGGTAGTGACCAAAAATAACAATACAGGAGGCGGACTTTCGAGGCCCTGCTGTGTATTTGAAATGAATGTACTTTAAATCCTTTAACGAGAACCAGTTATGGCGGGCAAAGATGACACCACATTCCTTTCACGAGAATCATATGGAGGCGGGCAAGTCTGTCATTTATGACCCCGGGTAATGGCCGGGGAATGAGGGATGGAATCCGGTGTGGAGCCTGAGAAACGGCTACCACTACACATCCAAGGAGGGCAGCAGGTAGGCATGCACGCCCGCCCCGAGGTAGTGACCAAAAATAACAATACAGGAGGCGGACTTTCGAGGCCCTGCTGTGTATTTGAAATGAATTAACTTTAAATCCTTTAACGGGAATCCGTTATGGAAGGCAAGTCTGCCATTGTCACCGTGGGGAATGAAGGTTGGATTGCGGCCCGAAGTGGGAGCCTGCTGAGACCCATGCTGTAGCTGCCCTGACCATGCTTTGCAGACCAGGCATCTGTGGTCAGATGGACCCTTGAGCCAGCGGAAGACAAACCAAGTCGAAAGCATTTGCCAAGAATGTTTTACGGAGGGCAAGTTTTTTTGCCCTTTTTTTTAAATTTTTTGAAAATGATAGATGGTTGTATTTTTAAATTGTTTGAAAGTTTAGATGGTTGTATTTTTAAATTGTTTGAAAGTTTAGATGGTTGTATTTTTAAATTGTTTGAAAGTTTAGATGGTTGTATTTTTAAATTGTCTAAAAGTGTATCCATTCTTCCTCCCCCCAGCCACGAACAATACCATGGGAACGTGGAGCAGCAGAAGCCCCCTGTGATGGCTGCCACGGTTGTTCTCCGCTGCTTGTCTTTTGAGGGGTGCTTCTTTTCCTCAGGTGTTCTTGCCATAGCTGTTTGTGCCTTCTCTCCAGGTGCCTTCGTAAAGCACTTGTCCCTACGTGACAGTTGGCCTTTCCACGGCTCAATTTTTGCTGGCAGAGACAACAGATGGCTTTGCTCCGATCTGAGACACACACGTGAAAAAATTTCCAAACCGCTGAGCCCCCCTGGGCTGATGGCGCTACGGTGGCATCAGCAGCAGCTGACGTTGAAGGGCATGTGTGCTCCCTGGCCATAGCTGGCGATACATGGCACCGGACACTGCCCCCAGCTGTTTCTGAGGACGAGCTCCCTCTGCTTCTATTATGGAGTCGTCTCCTCCTACTCCTCTCTGACTCCTCCTCTGAACTGTCCCCCTGGTCATCTCCTCTACCGGGAACATATGTGGTATCCGTATAATCGTCATCATAATCCTCCTGGCCAGCTGCGCTTTCCTCAGACACCTCCTCAAGTGCACCAACTTCAGGTGGTCCACCATCATCCCCATCCACACACGTTACGTCCATACTATCGCCACCTAACTCAGACGTATGAGGTGGTGTACCTGCGCCTTCTTGTTGTTGTTGCAGTAGTGGCTGGGAATCAGTGATTTCACCACCACCACCAAATAACTCCTGCGAAGTGTCAAATGCAGCGGATGTGGTGCTTGTTGTAGCGCTGGTGGCTGCGGGAGATGAGGTGTTCTGTGTTAAATACTCAATCACCTCCTCACGATTTTGGGAAGTGATGGCACGTGCCTTCTTCTGAGCACTGTATTTTGGGGCAGGTCCGCATGAAATCACAGCAACACCACCTCGCACAGCCACAGACCTGCCGGTGCCTTGTGGCCTTCCTCTGGGTCTGCCTCTACCTCTTCCTCTACCTGGTTTGTCCATTTTGTCCATCTCGGGGGTATGCTAGCTATATGCAGTGAGGTGGGTTTTCACTCAACACAACAGGTAGTTAGATGCAGTGAGGTGGCCAGGTGGGTTCACACTCAACACAACAGGTAGTTAGATGCAGTGAGCTGGGTTCACTCAACAGTAAAGGTACTTAAGATGCAGTGAGGTGGGTTCTCACTCAACACAACAGGTAGTTAGATGCAGTGAGGTGGCCAGGTGGGTTCACACTCAACACAACAGGTAGTTAGATGCAGTGAGCTGGGTTCACTCAACAGTAAAGGTACTTAAGATGCAGTGAGGTGGGTTCTCACTCAACACAACAGGTAGTTAGATGCAGTGAGGTGGCCAGGTGGGTTCACACTCAACACAACAGGTAGTTAGATGCAGTGAGCTGGGTTAACTCAACAGTAAAGGTACTTAAGATGCAGTGAGGTGGGTTCTCACTCAACACAACAGGTAGTTAGATTCAGTGAGGTGGCCAGGTGGGTTCACACTCAACACAACAGGTAATTAGATGCAGTGAGCTGGGTTCACTCAACACAAGGCTAGGTATATGCAGTGATGAGGTGGGTTAAGTAAACACAATATGTACTGGGTAGTTAGATGCAGTGAGCTGGGTTCACTCAACAGTAAAGGTACTTAAGATGCAGTGAGGTGGGTTCTCACTCAACACAACAGGTAGTTAGATGCAGTGAGCTGGGTTCACTCAACAGTAAAGGTACTTAAGATGCAGTGAGGTGGGTTCTCACTCAACACAACAGGTAGTTAGATGCAGTGAGGTGGCCAGGTGCGTTCACACTCAACACAACAAGTAGTTAGATGCAGTGAGCTGGGTTCACTCAACACAAGGCTAGGTATATGCAGTGATGAGGTGGGTTAAGTAAACACAACAGGTACTGGGTAGTTAGATGCAGTGATCTGGGTTCACTCAACAGTAAAGGTACGTAAGATGCAGTGAGGTGGGTTCTCACTCAACACAACAGGTAGTTAGATGCAGTGAGGTGGCCAGGTGGGTTCACACTCAACACAACAGGTAGTTAGATGCAGTGAGCTGGGTTCACTCAACACAACGCTAGGTATATGCAGTGATGATGTGGGTTAAGTAAACACAACAGGTACTGGGTAGTTAGATGCAGTGAGCTGGGTTCACTGAACAGTATACAGTAAAGGTACTTAAGATGCAGTGAGGTGGGTTCTCACTCAACACAACAGGTAGTTAGATGCAGTGAGGTGGCCAGGTGGGTTCACACTCAGCACAACAGGTAATTAGATGCAGTGAGCTGGGTTCACTCAACACAAGGCTAGGTATATGCAGTGATGAGGTGGGTTAAGTAAACACAATAGGTACTGGGTAGTTAGATGCAGTGAGCTGGGTTCACTCAACACAAAGCTAGGTATATGCAGTGATGAGGTGGGTTAAGTAAACACAACAGGTACTGGGGTATATGCAGTACTGGGTAGTACAATGTGCAGCTCCCTGTCACACACACAGGCAGTCAGTCACTGAATGGGGAACAGTAAATTCGGGCGCCTGAGGCTAGTGGACAAATCGGGCGCCGCCATTCACTCCTATAATAAATATCGTTTAATGGGCGCCCGATAGGAAAAAAGGGCGCCGGAGAAAAATAATGTTTTAAAAGCGGCGCCCGGAGACTTAATGTTTTATTACTGTTTCTCATGATTACACATTATTTAATGATTTATACATTTTTAAATTTTATTTTTAAACGAAAAACAGTACAAAATTTTTATTAAACATTATTTTTAAACGAAAAACAGTACATTTTTTTTATTTTTTAACATTATTTTTAAACGAAAAAACTAACAGGGGGGTCTTAGGTTTAGGCACCAACAGGGGGGTCTTAGGTTTAGGCACCAACAGGGGGGTCTTAGGTTTAGGCACCAACAGGGGGTCTTAGGTTTAGGCACCAAAAGGGGGGTCTTAGGTTTAGGCACCAACAGGGGGGTCTTAGGTTCAGGCACCAACAGGGGGTCTTAGGTTTAGGCACCAACAGGGGGGTCTTAGGTTTAGGCACCAACAGGGGGGTCTTAGGTTTAGGCACTAACAGGGGGGTCTTAGGTTTAGGCACCAACAGGGGGGTCTTAGGTTTAGGCACTAACAGGGGGGTCTAGGGGTTAGGGGTAGGTACAGGGAGGGTTACTTAGGCACCAACAGGGGGGGTCTTAGGTTTAGGCATCAACAGGGGGGTCTAGGGGTTAGGGGTAGGTACAGGGAGGGTTACTTAGTAATTTTTTTTTTAAACGTTATTATACGTTTCACTATTTAAACGCAAGATTAACGTTTTTACAATTGCCGATTTAATGCACATTATTTAATGATTTATAACTTTATAAAACATTAATTTTAAACGAAATACAGTACAATACATTTTTAAACGTTATCCATGCTTATCGTTAAAAACCCGGCGCCCTTTTTTCCCAGCGCCCCTTTTTAACGTACGCCACTGAATGTGCTGGGCTGCTGGCAGTGGCACACACACTATCAATTAGCAAGGCTGTGCATGCAACAAAAGTGTCAGAAAAAAAAAAATGTACAGGTTGAGCTCTGAAAAGAGCTGTTGCTGGGTGCTTTAAAAGCAATATTAATCAATAAAGCAATAAAACAAGCAAAGCAGCCTAGAACCTAACTAATCTGTCCCTAAGAGAAAAAGTCTGCAGCAGCTGTCCCTTTCCTCTCTCTAGCAGGCACACGAGTGACTGTAATGGCCGCCGGAGGCTGCCTTATATAAGGGGGGGGTGGGGCTCCAGGGCTTACTGTAGCCTGAATGGCTACAATGTGCCTGCTGACTGTGATGCAGAGGGTCAAAGTTGACCCTCATAGTGCATTATGGGGCGAATCGAACTTCCGGAAAAGTTCGCCTGGCGCAGGCGAACGCGAACCCCCAATGTTCGCCTGGAACCGTTTGCCGGCGAACCGTTCGGTACACCTCTAATGCTGGGTTTTCTTTTTTTCTTCTTTACTTTCACCTCAGACTTAACTAATACAGCTTGATTGGCTGCGACCTCTGTTCCTCTCTGATTGGCCAATATTTCTCAATGTACTTTCTCCTGCACACCTGGGTGGGAGTGTATAAAGACTGGGGGGGGGGGGGGGGGGCAGGCAATGATACACAGACAGAGTAAGGGAGGAAATTATATCAGGATTGGCTTCAAGATAGAATCTGACATAATGGAAAATCCAAAGAAGGTTTTTCTCTTTTTTTACTACAGAAAAATCACTTGTGAGTATGGGGGAGGAGGCACACCTTCCAAGGTTCAGTTGGATGTGCCAAGGCCGTCCAGTGACCAATCTTTTGCTACAGAAAAATCACTAAAATCAAAATGTGGACAGTGCAATACATATGTTACGTAAGTAGAGCAAGTATATATCTACTTATATATGTGGTTTTTTTTCCTGAGATAGTATGGCTGACAGCTCTACTTTAAAGCCAATGGTTCCCGATTAGTAAAAAAAAAGCCAGCTATTTACCGAAGGAGAAGGAAGGCTCTGTGTCCCAATGAGCCTCCCCTCTCCTCTCCCAGTGCCCTCGTCGCAGCGGCAGCTCCCCGTTCACATCCCCCGCCGCGGTGGACTTCGGCAGTCTTCAGGAGCAGAGTCCTTCCGAAGACAGGCGGCTCCATACTGCGCATGCGCAATGACGCGATAGAGAATGCTCTCGCATGTGCAGCTTGGAGCGGCCCTCCTTCGGGAGCACTCGGCATTCCGAAGACTGCCGAAACCTCCCTTCGGCGGCGGAAGTAGCAGTATTTGACCAATTTAGTCAAATACTGCTACGGGGGAGCCAGTGCTGGAACGGGCATCGGGAGAGGAGAGGGGAGGCTCATTAGGACTCTGAGCCTTCCCTCTCCTTAGGTGAGTATCTAGCTTTTCTTTTTCTAACACGGTTCCCATTCTCTTTAAGGTTTAAAAACCATGGAACATGAACCAGTTAATGGATGATAAATGATTTATGATAATTAATTGGTCATCTGGGAAGTAAACAAACTATTAAAAGTAAAACAATGGAAGAATTATCATGAATAAGACAATCAGATATGTATTTTGATTTTATTTTGAATCAGAAACAATTTATTTTGATTAGGTTATTTTATATATCAGGTGGAAAAAAAAGTAAGGAAAGATATAACACAAGGTAAAATGCCCCATGTTACTCTAAAAGATGTACCGGTAGTCCAATTATTTCTAGTCTCACACATGCTCACACAATGAACGTGCATCTATGCATGTTCAAACACAGAACATACCGTATATACTCGAGTATAAGCCGAGTTTTTGGGACCAAAAAAGTGTCCCAAAAGTGGGGGTCTCGGCTTATACTTGAGTCACTAACTGGAGTAGTGCTGGCTTTACCTCCCATGGAGCTGCATGCTGTGTATTACCCTTTTCGCTGTGTTAACTTTTGCTGCTCTACCTCCCCCCGCCTGCTGGAACTGTGATGTCTTAAATTATGCTGTCTCGCCATCTTCCCCCCGAGCTGCGTTTGGTGTGTGCCATCCCCCGCCGGAGCTGTGTGCGGTGCTGTCTGTGCCGGCATATGATTTCCTCCTTCCACGCTGTAGCTACGTGATCCGCTGTCACCCGCTGGACCTGTGTGCCATGTGGGAAGCTGTTTGTGCCCGGTATTTCTCTCCCTCCAGCTAAGTGTTCACCTGAATTCAGCCCCCTCCCCTTCCCCAGCCAGAGCGCTGTGAAACTGTATTACCGGGCATTTGAAGAGCCCTCACTCCAGGATTCATCTTCCTCTCGTCTGTCCGTCCGGGTCTGTATGTTTCCCTGCAGTGGCGCATAATGTGACTAGCCACTAAAGGGTGTCATACAGATGAGACGGACAGACGAGAGGAAGAAGAATCCTGGAGTGAGGGCTCTGCATATGCCCGTTGCCCGGTAATACAACTTCACACAGCTCTGGCTCCGGGGGAAGGGGGAGGGAGGGTACATGCAGCAGTGCACAGATGAGTACAGTGCTCTGGAGAGAGACAGCTGAATTCGTGGCTGAGGGGGGATTCATGCTGGCACAGACAGCTTTACACAGGTCCAGGGGGGGGACAGTCTGGTGATGAAAACACACGCAGCTGCGGAGGGGGGGGGTTAACAACACAGCCGAAAATGCAATGCATGCAGCTCCAGCAGAGTGGGAGGGGGGCACAGCTGCACATGTCACACATGTTCACATGCAGGGGGGATGCAGGTTATTGAATTTTAAGGCTGAAAACAATCAACAAACTTTACTGAAAAAAACATGCAAAGTTCCAAGGACTGCTGTTTGCATTGTAGTTTTGATGAACAATGATAGACTTTCTGCAGACCTGTCACCTATTGGGTCATTAGTAATGACCAGAGATGGATTAAGATGTAATGGGGACTCGGGCATGGTAGCAGATGTAGTGTTTTTGGTCAGAGAAAAAGGCTGAGGGGCCCCTTAACACCCACTAGACCCCAGGTTGCCTGGTGGATTGTCCCTAGGAGGTCCTCAATAGGTGCCGCACTTCCTACCCTCGGCCTATACTCGGGTCAATCATTTTTCCCTGTTTTTTTTAGGTAAAAGTTGGGGGGTCGGCTTATACTCGGGTCAGCTTATACTCGAGTATATACGGTACATGATTTACAGCCATGTGGGATTAAACCACATTTTTTAATGTTATAAAAATGTCTGAACCTACCAGAATCTCTCTGCTTTGGACTATGCAACAGCATCATCCACTATATGGTGAAAAGAAAAACACATATCAACAAAAATACATTTTTTAACACACAGAATATGCAGCCCTGTACATACCGTAATTGTCTCTAAAAGCAGCAATGCTGAGCCTGACACAGTCCAGATAGGTCGGCAGACTGAAGTACTACACAAACATTCAGTCCAGTCTTCTCGTGCTCTTCATTTTACTGAAGGAAAGTGATTTGGCATGCCTCTCTTCAGTAATAATGGACACCGAGCTATAAACACAGCCTTACATCTTCCAGCTTCATTCAGGACTGCATTCAGTTTAAACCATTTTTAGCTGCTGAGTGCTGACTAAAAAGAGAGAAAGAACAAGTGGGATTGACAGACAAGGTGACAGACATAGAAGTGCCACATTCAGGTTACTGGGTGCCCAGGCCTAATTTACTGTTAATAACCCGTTTTCCACTGCTCTGCCCGCTGGCACTGAACAGCAGTGAACGTCTTCAATGTGACAGCATGAGAAGCAGGACCAAAGGTGTCAGAACACTAAAAGAAAAATGTCTTCACCAGCTTCTCCTGTACAGAATCTTCAGTGGTTCCTGGAATGAGGGGGGGTCGGGGGAGAGAGAGAGAGAGAGAGAGAGAGAGAGAGAGAGAGAGAGAGAGAGAGAGAGAGAGAGAGAGAGAGAGAGAGAGAGAGAGAGAGAGAGAGAGAGAGAGAGAGAGAGAGAGAGAGAGAGAGAGAGAGAGAGAGAGGCTTGTGCAGGCACTACCTGTAGTGTTGTCATTATGGGCAAAAACTTAGAAGCCTACTACAATGATACAAATCATCAATGTGCATTCTTATGTTATCTAAAGTGAATGGTCTAAGTACTAGTACTGAAGGTTCCAGTTTACAAATGAGCTTTTCATAGCAGTAGAAAATCTAAACTGCTAAAACACAAATGCAAAGAAACAGACTTATGAAATCCCCTACTAAACTGAAGAGTAAAAAATGAAATGAAGCATGAAGTATGAAGAATGCCAATTGCCTGACTGTTGTGCTGATTCTTTGGCTTCCATAGCTTCTGATTCCCTGATTTGGAACAACGTTGCAGCCAGCACAAAACAAAACACCTGATCGGTGCTCTTTTTCTGGGTCAAAGGTTTGAGGTATTAAAATCGCTTTAAAGGACACCCAAGGCGGAAATAAATTAATGAAATAAACGATTGTATCTATCTTCCTTCTCCTAAAAATGACTTTTTAAGATATTCCACAGTTTTATTTTATGTTTAAATCTACTTTTTAAGTTTAAACTGGTTTATTGTTTTTGCTCAATGACACATTCATTGAAGTATGCCAGAGCTAAAATTTATGAACTATTGGTCCTTTTTATTTATTTCCTGCTTTCAGAAGCCTTTTTTATGCTAGGAAAATGTTTTATAGTTGGAATTTCTTATCAGTGAGGGTCACACTGTAGTCACTTCCTGTCTGAGTCAGGACTGAGTCACTTACATACCTGATATTTAACTCTTTCAGGCAGAGAAAGAAAAAAAGGAACACAGCATAGTTATTTGTGTAAAGTTAGGGAGCTCAAAGTGTATTCTGTATACAATAACTTTATTTATACATTATAGAATAGATCCATAAACACACTCTATAAAAAGTGTATTCCCCCCTAAAAACAATGAAGTATGTATAATTATAAGGCCATCTATTAGTTCTCTTTTGGAGTGCACTATAGCGTGTACACTTAATTCTTCGGGCCCATTTATATTAGCTTATAATGATGACGTCAGAGATCCAGTGGAGATTGATACATTTCTCTGTCACCCCGTATGCTTCCATACAGTGCATGCCTCTATGTATTCAACATGTACGCATTCATTACAGACCCTGTCTGGGTCTAACCTCAATCGATAAGCCGGCAAGGCCTGCTATTTTTACACTCACGTACACTCATGTAAAAATAGCAGGCCTTGCCGGCTTATCGATTGAGGTTAGACCCAGACAGGGTCTGTAATGAATGCGTACTTGTTGAATACATAGAGGCATGCACTGTATGGTAGCATACGGGATGACAGAGAAATGTATCAATCTCCACTGGATCTCTGACGTCATCATTATAAGCTAATATAAATGGGCCCGAAGAATTAAGTGTACACGCTATAGTTCTTATTTAAAGGAGTGTACTCCAAAAGAGAACTAATAGATGGCCTTATAATTATACATGCTTCATTGTTTTAAGTGGGGAATACACTTTTTTTATAGAGTATGTTTAAGGATCTTTTCTATAATGTATAAATAAAGTTATTGTATACAGAATACACTTTGTGCTCCCTAACTTTACGCTATTTATGTATACACTCTATAGGTGAGACGAGTGACCCAATTAAAAAGGTTGATATCCCATGTCCCCTTTTTTTATGTAGTTATTTGTGTGCTAGGCACTGTACATACCCATGTCTATCTCATCATGTCATGTCACCTCGGGTATCCTTTAAGATTTGTTTTATTTTTTTTAAATAGGTGGAAGTGCAATATAGTCATGGCAGATGGCCAGAGGGAGCAGAGTAGAGTTGTGTTGTGGGGATGCAATCCTGTTCCCATCGCTTGAATTTCTCCTTGACCCATTATTTTTTTTTTCTTTTGCCTCCATCCCCATGCAAATCTCTGCTATTGCCACCCCATGAAAGGGGTTCAGCTCCTTATCATCCCTGAGCTGACCCTGTCTAAATCTATACCCTCTCAACCCTGTGCCTGTCAAGCTCTTTACTGTCCCCATACCTGTCCCCACCCCACATTCTTAATTGAACTTGTGAATTAAACACGAAAAAAGTGGAAATCCACATTGTGTTTATTGTATAGTCAGTAAGTTTGTAAAAACCTAAAAAAGGCATATCACCACTATTGTAACTAACATACCATAGTACAAGTAATTACATAGCTTGCATAGAACATTACACAACCCTGACTGAAGTGTTAAAAGCATATTTTTTGCATTCCAGAGGTGTACAGTGGCTTCTTGGCACCTAAGATGATCCAATGAAAAACTTTCCCTTAACCACTTTGCTACCAGCAGTGGCAGCACTACACCAGTTTAAATTTGTATGACTTTCATTCTCCAAGGAAATCGTGAAGCTCTAAGAATGTTTGTATGTTTTTCATAGCAAAGAGAAATTTCTATTAGTAAAACAGGGAACTGTGCCATCTTGGATGATTGCTGGTATAGTTTAGAAACTCCTGTGTCACAGATGAGTTAGACTTCAAGGCTGTGGATCCAGGAGCAACCCGGATAACTGAGAGTGCTATTAGGATTATGCTTGTGGCAGATGGCCCCTTGTAAGCCAGAACAATTGTCAGCAATATCCTGCCCATGGCAGGGTGTCACTAATAATGTTATGAACCAATCATAAATGTCAGAGACTGACAAAGAAAGTGCAAACTAGTAGCCATGAAGATAACCCAAGAAGAGGGTTTGGCACATAAACTGAGTGTGCCCATTTTCTACAATCAATTTTATCTGTAAAGTATTTGGTTTGTGCGAAAATTGTTGGCTGATATAAAAACTATTTACTGTTATTTTAATCTTAAAGAGTTATCTGATGCTTTGATCAACGAAGCTAAATATTATACAAGTTAAAGGGAGGGTAAGACGGGGCTAATGGGCATATTAAAGGTATAGGTAATTTATTTTGTAACATTTTTAAATGCAATATTTTTTTGATCACTAGATGTCCTCACACAGTCTACTTAAAGGGGCACTACAGTGAATAACTGTAAGTGTAAAATATGTGTGTAATGATCTGCTCTGCTGTCTGCAGAGGCAGACAGCTTTTTGACCATTTTGTAGGTCTGAGTGCTGCAGGTCCCTGGAAAGGAGACCTGTCTTCACTCTGCAGTTTGCTGAGCTGCTGCTCTGGTGAGGAATTTGCATCCACTTGGCATGCAAATTGCTTAGCTGCTTCCTTTGATGGCTTGCAGTACAAATACCATTTCCTCCCAGAATCCCTTGTTGGTCATGATGGTTTGTTCCTGCTAACTTACCTGGAGTCTCAGCCTTTGCTAATTGTTTGCTAAGATTATCTTACAGTAATTCCTTGGGAGTGCACTAGCATTCCTTCTAGCGTAGTCAGGTTGTATTATCTGTTTTGCCTTGTACTATCTGTTGCGATTGTCTTGTCGCCAGCGGCGGTCGACAGGAAATCGTTCTGTCTGTTGGGATCGCATTCGCCCTAGCGGTAGAGGCGGTGGTTCCTTCTGTATTCTGCCTTAGGGGTGCAAGCCAGAGCAGCAGTTGCTACTGGTAGCCCCATCTGTCTGTCTGTTTGGATCGCATTCGCCCTAGCGGTAGTGGTGGTGGTTCCTTCTGTACTTTGTCTGGGAGTGTAGGCCAGAGCTGCGGTTGCTACTGGTTACTCCTTCAGTCTGTCTTGTCTGGAACGAACGCTTGCTGTAGGCTCGGTGAGGTAACCGTTTAGCAAGCGTTCGCGTTCTCTATTCATTTTCATGTTACATTGGTTAGTTAGGGTTGGTGTGTTTTGTCTCTGTTGTGCTTTTTGTGCGGAGACCGTGCCATTAGCGTGCTTTGTCGCTGTTGCGCTTTTCATGCGGCGACCGCGCTTAGCGAGTGCGTTTGTTATTTTCCTTGGCGTTCTGATCATTGTTATTTGGTGTGTCTTTCTTGCTACACTTGTGCTCTGACTTACTCGGTCTTGTGTCACTGTTGGCAATCGCCACTCTTGCGATTGCGTTCCCACTTGGTTTCCGCTGTTGTGTGTTCACAGTCGCCAGGTGGCGACTAGATTGGTGGACACACATACATTCTGTCTCTGTGCTCACTCTCTCTCTCTGAGGGCTATCTTGCCCTGCATTGTTGCAATTCGTACAATTCCCATCTGGCATCTGTGGCAGTGCAGAGGGGTTGCACTCCACAGCTCCATCTGCCAGTGGGAATTTCCCTCTAGGAGTGCATTGCACCAAAGCTGGGTTCTGTTGTTTCAAACGCTTGTGGAGGATTTCCGCAGTGTCAGCGCACATCTTGTGCGCTGACCCTGGAAATAATTCCCTAATCGTTACAATGTGCAAACATATACAAATAAGAAGTACATTTTTTCCAGAATAAAATCAGCCATAAATTACTTTTCTCCTATGTTGCTGTCACTTACAGTAGGTAGTAGATATCTGACAGAAGTGACAGGTTTTGGACCAGTTGTCATACTCACGCTCCCGCAGCTCGGTGTTGGCCTCCGTCTCGTTTGGTACGCGCACGCGTCACTCGGCGCAGCTTGAAATCTGTGGTAGGGGGCGTGTGCACGCTTGCGTCACGGCGGACGCGACTCTGCGTATGCATGCGCGGAGTATTGCGTCCGTATGGGCGCATGCGTGGCGTACATACGTACGAGCCAATCAGCCGTCCTGCCTGTATAAAAGGCCAGTCTCTCCAGCAGTCAGGTGCTGTTCGTTCTGACACCTAGTGTGGTTCCTGTGTTCCCTGCTTCGACCTTATCTGGTTATCTTGCTAAGACTCCTGTTGTGACCCGGCCTGTCTGACTACTCCGATTCTCTCCGCTGATCTGACCCCTGCTTGTGACTCCGACTACTCTTGCCTGCCGCGACCCTAGCCTGGACACCGATTATTCTTGCCTGCCGCCTGCCTCGACCCTAGCCTGGACACCGATTATTCTTGCCTGCCGCCTGCCTCAACCCTAGCCTGGATACCGATTACTCTTGCCTGCCGCCTGCCTCGACTCTAGCCTGGATACGGACTACTCTCAGTTGTTCTCAGCTTCCACTCCAACTTCCGGTATATTATCTGTGGTCTCCTGCACCCACCAAAACTCCACCAAAACTTCCACATCGAGGTGTCCCAAACCTCAGCACCATCTGGGATTCTAGTCTTCCACTACTTGGTGTGGCCTGTTCTCTAACTCACTGTTAGGGTCCTTCCTTGAGTGTAACCTGGTGAACAATAGGCCGCTGAAAGTCCATCGTCCCTTGTGGGGCGCTCTGGTGAACACCCGTGGGCACTTAGATTCTATACTCTTGGGGGATCCTCACCTCAGTGGGAAGGTCAACATGTTCTCGCAATAACACCAGTCCACTATTTATAGGGGATTCTGAAGGATATATTTATTTTCAAAAGCACTTAGTGAATGGCAGTTGCTCTGTCCAACTGCCAAAAAAACTGTGTAGGGAGCAGGGAAGCTTGCAAGTATAATTCTTTAAATCCTTTTTCGGGAATATCTTTATAAAGAATAAAAGCCTTGCTGGGAATCCCCGATGAAGAGATGGACTAGTCCAAAACCTGTCACCTCTGTCAGATTTCTACTGCCTACTGTAAGTGACAGCATTATAGGAGAAAATTAACTTATGGCTCATTTTACTCTGGAAAAAAAATGTACTTATTTGTATATGTTTGCACATATTTTAAATTTTACAGTTTTTCGCTGTAGTGCCCCTTTAAAGGAACACTATCAAACTAAGTGTTCTAAAATGACAATGTACATATGATGTCTAAGTAGCTGTGTAAACATTTTCCTACTTTTCATGTTAAAGGGAACCAGAGAGGAAGCTATGTAAAATATAGAGAAAGCTTTTATACATACCTGGGGCTTCCTCCAGCCCCATAAACGTGGATCGCTCCCACGCCGCCGTCCTCCGCTTCCTCTATCGGCAGTACCGGATCCTGTCACTTCCGGCGGATGCGGCCAATTTTCCGCATGAACAGGGGCTCCCTCCATAGCCTTACGCATAGCACACGTAAGGCTAAGGAGGGAGCCCCTGTGATGCGGAATATTGGTCACGTCTGCCCGCCGACTGTCCGACTGGAGGAAGTAACGGGACCCAGTACCGGCGGACAGAGGAAGCTGAGGACGGCGACGTGGGAGCGATCCAGTCTCATGGGGCTGGAGGAAGCCCCAGGTATGTATAAAACCTTTCCTCCCAACGTCTCTGGTTCCCTTTAAATATCAGAGGCAAAAGCTAGCTAGATTTTAGCTACGTTTGGAATGTCTCATTTGCATAGGTGAATCTCTGCAGAACAGTGTAAGATTGAAGCAGAGTTCTATGAAAACCCTGTCAGGTTTCACACACACAATTACAAATATTTATGTTGCACATAAGATACATTTCCTCTGCTCTCTGCAGGGGGCTCAGTCATAGAAAGGCAGAGCTTTCTCTCTCTCACACAGGGTTAACAGATGAAGTGTGAGGGAATTCCCCCTCCACTCATGGCTCAGTCTGCCATCAGATTTGCAATCAGAAAAGTGAGAAAGGAATTAGATAACAGTAAACAAACAGATAAGAATTCAAATGTATACACCAGTACTTACAGTGGAATGCAAAAGTTTGGGCAACCTTCTTAATCGTCATGATTTTCCTTCATAAATCGTTGGTTGTTATGATAAAAAATGTCAAGTTAAACACATCAAATAGGAGACACACACAGTGATATTTTAAAAGAGAAATTACGTTTATTGGATTTACAGAAAGTGTGCAATAATTGTTTAAACAAAATTAGGCAGGGGGGCGGCGGGCGGGTGGATGTTTCCGTCCCGCCCTCTTCCTCCCCGTTCCCCTCCCCCCCCCCTTCCCCGCGGTCTCTTAAATATGGAAATAATCACGGCTAAGATTAATGTGACACAATGAAAAAGATGTGATACTGGAGGTCACACACAGAAATGGAATTGTAGATATAAGAAAATAAGATAGTGTTTGGCTGGAACTTGAACACAATGGGAAATGGGGATTGGGTGTGTGTGGCGGGGAGAGTAAAGGTGGTGATATGTGTTGGATAAGAAATATGGAAATTGACACGGTTTAACCTAATATGAGGTAGTGAAGAAGATGTGGCACTGGAGGGATTTGGACTGTGTTTGTGGGAAGGAGATCGGGGCAAGGGGATGGGTCTCCCCCGTGGGGGGGCCTCAGGGGGGGGGGGTGCGGGCCGGGTGCGGGGAGGGGGGTGCTGTAGTTGCGCCCCCCTGTCCCGCTCCCCCCCCCCTGGCCCCCCCTCGGGGGGGAGAGGAAAGACAGTAATGTGCTTTGGATAAGAAATATGAAAATTAACACGGTTTAATTTAACACGAGGTAGTGAAGAAGATGTGGCACTGGAGGTATTTGAATGAAATCTATGCGGGGAGATGGATGTGAGAAGGTTTAAATTGGATATATATTTTGTGTGAGATCAGTGCCAGTACGAATATAGGATAGAATAATGTACTGATGGCAAGATCATCAGAAAGTGTATATAGTAGAGAGGGGGCTGGAGCCACGGCGCGGACCCCGTTAGTAGAAAGGGGGGGTGCGGAGGGGGGGGAGGGTTAGAAACTATAATAAAGATAAGAGAAAAAGGGGGACGCGCCGTGGCAAAGTCCGGGGGGGGGGGGTAGCTGGGTCTGGTTTTGCTTTGGTTTTGTTTGGGTTTATTTTATTTTGTGGGTTTTCTCTCTCTCCCCCCCCCCCCCCTTGTTGGGTTGGTCCTTCTTAGGACGTGGTGGAAATATGAGATAAGCAGGGCTTCATGGGGGGGGGGTCGAGCTTCCACGTTTTAGGGGGTTGGTGGCTTAGTACCCAGAAGGCGGAGCAGCAAGCCTAAGAAACTGGGGAAGGGTTTCGAGGGGAAAGATTCCTTGGGGAGGAAAAAAGGGGTGTGGATGGATGGGAGGGGAGGTATGCTGCAGGATGAGTGAGAAGAGAGGTGTGGATGTGGGAGGGGGGGAGAGAATGGGAGGAAAAAGGGAAAAAACGGATACTGGGACAGAGCAGAGAATAAGGAAGATATATAAAGATGAAGTTAGGTAGTCTAAAAATTTTGTCACTGAACGCCAGGGGTTTGAATATACTGGAGAAGAGAGCATCCATTCTTAAGTTATGCCATAGAGAGGGGGCAGATATGATCTGCCTACAGGAGACCCACTTTAAAGCCCCATGCGCCCCAAAGCTTTATGATAGGTATTATAATACAATATATTTGAGTGGTTTACAATCATCTAAAGTGAAGGGGACAGCTATATTACTGTCGAAGGATATCCCATTTGTTTTAAAGGAAGAATACGCGGACCCACAGGGGAGATTTAATTTAATTAAAGGTGAATTGAAGAATAGGATGGTCATGGTGGGGTCATACTACGCTCCAGGTGTTAAACAGGTAGAAGCCCTGGGGAGATTTATCAAAAAATTGGAGGTATTTAGGGAGGGGGGGGGGGGGGTGATAAAATGTACAGACTAGTGTTGGGCGAACAGTGTTCGCCACTGTTCGGGTTCTGCAGAACATCACCCTGTTCGGGTGATGTTCGAGTTCGGCCGAACACCTGATGGTGTTCGGCCAAACTGTTCGGCCATATGGCCGAACTAAGAGCGCATGGCCGAACGTTCCCCGAACGTTCGGCTAGCGCTGTGATTGGCCAAACGGGTCACGTGGTTCGGACCCGAACGCGCTCTGATTGGCCGAACGGGTCACGTGGTTCGGGTAAATAAATACCCGATCCACATCATTTCTCCGCCATTTGTCTGTGGGTTTAGCTTTGGGTAAGCAGGCAGGGTAGTTCTCTCTCCAGCCAGGCTAGCCAGGGTACCCCCAGTCATTGTGTCGCTGCTGGGAACAGTAGTACACCGCTCACCCACACTATATAGAATTGTGTTTACTGCCACTCTGTGTCTCTGCTGGGAACAGTAGTACACCGCTCACCCTGTATAGCATTGTGCTCTGTGTCGCTGCTGGGAATAGTAGTACACCGCTCACCCACCACTGTATAGCATTGTGTTTACTGCCACTCTGTGTCTCTGCTGGGAACAGTAGTACACCGCTCGCCCACCACTGTATAGCATTGTGCTCTGTGTCGCTGCTGGGAACAGTAGTACACCGCTCACCCACCACTGTATAGCATTGTGCTCTGTGTCGCTGCTGGGAACAGTAGTACACTGCTCACCCACCACTGTATAGCATTGTGCTCTGTGTCGCCGCTGGGAACAGTAGTACACCGCTCACCCACACTATATAGCATTGTGTTTACTGCCACTCTGTGTCTCTGCTGGGAACAGTAGTACACCGCTCACCCACCACTGTATAGCATTGTGCTCTGTGTCGCTGCTGGGAATAGTAGTACACCGCTCACCCACCACTGTATAGCATTGTGCTCTGTGTCGCTGCTGGGAACAGTAGTACACCGCTCACCCACCATTGTATAGCATTGTGCTCTGTGTTGCTGCTGGGAACAGTAGTACACCGCTCACCCACCACTGTATAGCATTGTGCTCTGTGTCGCTGCTGGGAATAGTAGTACACCGCTCACCCACCACTGTATAGCATTGTGCTCTGTGTCGCTGCTGGGAACAGTAGTACACCGCTCACCCACACTATATAGCATTGTGTTTACTGCCACTCTGTGTCTCTGCTGGGAACAGTAGTACACCGCTCACCCGCCACTGTATAGCATTGTGCTCTGTGTCGCTGCTGGGAATAGTAGTACACCGCTCACCCACCACTGTATAGCATTGTGCTCTGTGTCGCTGCTGGGAACAGTAGTACACCGCTCACCCACCACTGTATAGCATTGTGCTCTGTGTCGCTGCTGGGAACAGTAGTACACCGCTCCCCCACACTATATAGCATTGTGTTTACTGCCACTCTGTGTCTCTGCTGGGAACAGTAGTACACCGCTCACCCGCCACTGTATAGCATTGTGCTCTGTGTCGCTGCTGGGAACAGTAGTACACCGCTCACCCACCACTGTATAGCATTGTGCTCTGTGTCGCTGCTGGGAACAGTAGTACACCGCTCACCCACCACTGTATAGCATTGTGTTTACTGCCACTCTGTGTCTCTGCTGGGAACAGTAGTACACCGCTCACCCGCCACTGTATAGCATTTCTGTACTGCCACTGTACTGCTGCCAGTCAGCGTGTACTTTAAGGATAAGTGAAATGAAGAAGAAATCCTGTGAAAGAGGGAGGGGCAAGGGAAGAGGTGTTTCCCCTGACGGTTCACGTACAGGCCACAGTGGCGCACCGAAGAAAACCCACTCAATACCGCCCATGTTGTCCAGGAAATCAACCCTCACAAATCCAAAAGAACAGGACCAGATAATTAATTGGATGACCTCTCAAGCGTCCAGCAGTGGGTTAAGCAGCACCAGCACATCACGCACGAGGTCCGAGTCCTCAGCCAGTTACAAGGAGCCAGTGGGCACAAAGCTGACACAACCGGCAGCGACACCATGCACACAACTGCCAAATAACCAGTCCGAAGAATTTCCTCAGGACACAATGGGGTATTCGCAGGAGCTATTCCCAGCCCAACAAACTTCCACCTTTCAAAGGTCAATGGAACAGCCAGAAATGTTGTGCCCGGATTCACAACCATTTACTGTGGGAAATGTACCGCGCACTGAAATGCAAGGCGAGTCCGAGGACTTTGAAACCCAAATCCCAGAGCAAGTTGGGCAGGAGGGGTTTCAATTGTAGGAGGTCGGCCGAGAAGATCTGGAAGACGACGTTGGAGTGAGCTGCGCAGAGGTTGTTCTGGGGAGCTCTACTCCATGGCGGCGGCCCACAATCACATATGACGAGTTTGAGGAGATGGAAGAGGAGGAGGGTATGGACAATGTGGACACAGACCCAGATTTTGTATGTGAAGGAGAACATCGCCGTCGTAGCAGCACAGATGAGTCTGTTGAAGAACCCACTGCTGCACGAGTTCGCCTTGTGCCACAAGGTAGGCGGCGCGAAATTTCAGGCACCACAAGCGTGGAAGTTCAAGTGAGACGCAAAAGAGGCGCAAACAGAAATCGCCAGCAAGGCAGGTGCTCCAAAGTCTGGCCTTTCTTTGAAGACTGCAGTGAGGATGGTACCATGGTGATTTGCAAGGTGTGCAAGACCCGCCTGAGCAGGGGGAGAAATATTAACAACCTCTCCACCACCAGCATGACCCGCCACATGGTATCCAAACATCCCACTCTGTGGGTGCCAGGACAGGGTACCAGCAACACTGCCTCCCTTGGGGTCACCAGACTCACCACCAGACCCTCCTCAGCAGCAGCAGTAGCCCAGCCATTGCGTGGTTCACAACAACATTCACAAACATCAGACGACGCTGACACTGTCACTTTCGGGAATAGTGCTCTTGAGGTCTCCCAGTCTTCATCAAACACAACAACCAACAGCCGTTCAGTGTGCAGCCCTACGGTTCAGTTGTCTGTCTCGGAGATGCTTGAGCGCAAGAGGAAATTGCCAGCAAATGACCCCCGGGCCGTGGCACTAACAGCCAGCATAGCCAAGCTTCTGGCCTGCGAAATGCTGCCATATCGAGTGGTGGAGACAAACAGCTTCAAGGGCATGATGTCAGTGGCCATCCCATGTTACGTGGTTCCCAGCCGCTACCACTTTGCGTGCTCTGCAGTGCCTGAGTTGCATGAGCACGTGGTCAGCAAAATAACCCGAAGCTTGAAGAATGCCGTTGCCTGCAAGGTTCACCTCACCACTGACACCTGGACGAGTGCGTTCGGCCAGGGTCGATACATCTCCCTTACCGCGCACTGGGTGAACCTTGTGGAGCCTGGCAGCGATTCCTCACCTGCTACGGCGCGGGTGTTGCCCACGCCGCAAACAGCTGCACCGCCGTCCCTCCCACTGGATAACAACAGCAGCACCTACCTCTCTGACTCCTTCTCCTCCAACGCATCTCAAAGCTGTACCTCATCCGGAAACGCTAACCCAGCAGCAGTAGGATCGTGGAAGCAGTGCAGCACAGCTGTTGGCATGCGTCAGCAAGCGTTGCTGAAGCTGATCTGCCTTGGGGATAAGCAGCACACAGGGGACGAAATTTGGAGGGGAATAAAGGAACAGACGGATTTGTGGCTGGCACCGCTGGACCTGAAACCGGGCATGGTTGTGTGTGATAATGGGAGTAATCTCATTCGCGCTTTAAGGTTGGCTAAGCTGACACACATCCCTTGCCTGGCGCACGTGATGAACCTAGTAGTTCAGCGGTTCCTGAGGACATACCCAGGCGTGGCCGATCTTCTGTTGAAGGTGCGACGAGTGGCCAAACATTGTAGAAATTCCAGTACTGCTTCGGGGGCACTCGCCAAGATGCAGGAGCGCTTCAATCTCCCCCACCATCGCTTGCTGTGTGATGTCCCTACGCGCTGGAATTCTACGCTGCACGTGCTAGCCCGCTTTTGCGAGCAGAAGAGTGTAGTGGTCCAGTACATGACGGCGCAGTACCGAGGCGCATCCGGACAGCTGCCAAGCTTCTGTGGATCCGATTGGGCCAACATGTTGGACCTCTGCCAAGTCCTCCAAAATTTTGAGCAATCCACGTTGCTTGTGAGCAGTGACAACTCTTCAGTCAGCATCACCATACCACTGCTGTGTTTACTGAAGAAGTCAATGTTGAAAATCAAGGAAACAGCTGTCATGATGCAACTGGGGGAATCTGAAGGAGAAAACGATCAGCGTGATGATACCATCATCAGGCCATCTGCCTCAGGAAACGCTGGCCCCAGCAGCTATGACGAAGAAGAGGAGGAGGAACAGCTGGAGTTGGAGCAGGAATTTCATGCCACCACTGACGAGGGCCAGAGCGGTGCACGTTGGACTTCCACAATTCAGCGCGAATGGTCAGCAGAAGCAGACCAGGAAGAAGGTGACGACTATGATGCATCACAACAACTATCACAACGCTCACAAGAGGATGATGAGGATTCTGGCAGGACTCTGGCACACATGGCTCAATTCATGCTAGACTGCATTGAACGCGACCTACGCATGGGGCTTGATTTACTAGGAGGTGCTAACCTACTTAGCACGTCTAAAGTCTTAAAGCGGTTTAACACCCAGCATTACAACTTTGCTTTAAAAGATTGCTTACAGCTTACAAACTATTATGCCAGATTTTTTTTTAAGCAGAAATTCACTGAATGGGTTAAACATGACATTTTAGTGTTGGATTTAACTAGGAATCCGCATCCGTTCTTATCTTTAGTTACAAAATGTATCTTTATTTGGAATACAAATAGACCTTTGAAAAGCCTGCCGGGGAAGCCCTCTTTGTTCTCTCAGAGCAGTGTTTGTTTGTTACATTGTAGATAGATACATTTGTAACTAAACAAGCAAGCACGGAGGAGAATTTCTAGCTAAATGCAGCACTAAAATGTCATGTTTAATCCATTCAGTGAATTTCTGCTAAAAAAAAAATCTGGCATAATAGTTTATAAGCTGTAAGCAATCTTTTAAAGCAAAGTTGAAATGCTGGGTGTTAGACCACTTTAAGGCGCGCTAACCAGGGTGCTAAGTAGGTTAGCACCGGATTTCTCAATCAGATCGCGCGCAAAGTTTTGCGCGCAACGTTTTACGCGCGCAAAGTTTTATGCGCGCGCTAAGTCCCATAGGCTTTAATGGGCACTTCGCGCGGAGCACCCTGCGCTCTGTGCAGTGCGAGCGCAAAACTTTGCGCGCGGTACTTTGCGCACGATCACTACTTCTCACATTTCAACTGAGTTTAGACGTGCTAAGGGCCAGTGCTAAAGTTAGCACCGTTTTGTAAATCAAGCCCATTGTGCGCATTCTGGACAACACCAATTACTGGGTTTATACCCTTCTGGATCCACGGTACAAACACAATGTTCCAAAACTGCTTGAAGAAAGAGTCAGACAGGTCAAAATGGAAGAATACCAGCAGGCCCTTGTGGAGACTTTAGAGAGGAGATTGACATCTTCCCCCTCCTCTAGCCAGTTGTACGCCGACAGACTGACTTCCGCAAACCCAGGATGACCAGGAGGGCAGCAAACAACACAAGCCGCAGCTAGTGCCCAAAAGGGAATGGTATCGGCAGTGTCCTTGGAGTGGGAACATTTTCTGACACCCATGCAGCAGCCCACAGAACAGCAAGCATGCAGATCCACCTCCAACACCGATCGCCTGGAGAAGATGGTTAAGGACTACATGTCAGATGGCGTAGCTGTGTTGAACAATCCATCTGCACCCTTCAACTATTGGGTATCGAAGCTAGACACCTGGCACGAACTGGCAATGTACGCAATAGAGGTGCTGGCTTGCCCGGCAGCCAGCGTTATGTCGGAACGCTGTTTCAGTGCTGCCGGAGGCATCGTCACAGATCGGCGTATCCGCCTCTCCACAGAAAATGCAGACTGTCTGACTCAAATTAAAATGAATCAATCCTGGATTGGAAACGACTACGCAACACTCTCGGACCCCAACCAAGTAACATGAACAATGAACATCTGTGATGGGTTAGCGTTACCGGTCCCTTTTCCTGGAACCTCTCATCTGTATTACATTTATGACTGCATTCCGACAAAAAGCAAATTGCTATCCGCACGCTTCTTGTCCTCATGCAAGGCCTGGGTTGTTGTGTCTCAAAGCGTGGCCTTCTCCTCCTGCGCCGCCCTCCTCCTGTTCCATCACGTGTGCTGCTGCTCGGTTAGCGTTACCGGTCCCTTTTCCTGGAACCTCTCATCTGTATTACATTTATGACTGCATGCCGACAAAAAGCAAATTGCTATCCGCACGCTTCTTGTCCGCATGCAAGGCCTGGGTTGTTGTGTCTCAAAGCATGGCCTTCTCCTCCTGCGCCGCCCTCCTCCTGTTCCATCACGTGTGCTGCTGCTGGGTTAGCGTTACCGGTCCCTTTTCCTGGAACCTCTCATCTGTATTACATTTATGACTGCATGCCGACAAAAAGCAAATTGCTATCCGCACGCTTCTTGTCCGCATGCAAGGCCTGGGTTGTTGTGTCTCAAAGCGTGGCCTACTCCTCCTGCGCCGCCCTCCTCCTGTTCCATCACGTGTGCTGCTGCTGGGTTAGCATTACCGGTCCCTTTTCCTGGAACCTCTCATCTGTATTACATTTATGACTGCATGCCGACAAAAAGCAAATTGCTATCCGCACGCTTCTTGTCCTCATGCAAGGCCTGGGTTGTTGTGTCTCAAAGCGTGGCCTTCTCCTCCTGCGCCGCCCTCCTCCTGTTCCATCACGTGTGCTGCTGCTGGGTTAGCGTTACCGGCCTG
Organism: Hyperolius riggenbachi; assembly: GCF_040937935.1. Taxonomy (NCBI): domain Eukaryota; kingdom Metazoa; phylum Chordata; class Amphibia; order Anura; family Hyperoliidae; genus Hyperolius; species Hyperolius riggenbachi. The sequence continues at coordinate 214,535,853 of NC_090651.1, read as the reverse complement.
TTCCGCCCGAACCCGAACATCTAGATGTTCGCCCAACACTAGTACAGACCTGAATATGTCCCTGGATCCACGAATGGATACATCTAAGGGAAGAACAACGACATCTCTGAAACCCACAAAAGAAGTAAAGAGATACTGTGCAAGGCACAGCTTGTGGACACTTGGCGCGTGTGTAACCCCACCGTGAAGGATTATACATATTATTCCCAGATGCATAAGTGCCACACCAGGATAGATTATGTCCGGGTGTCGCACGACATACTTTTTGTAGTAAGTGGCTCAGAAATAGGCCCCATAACATTGTCAGACCACGCCCCAGTATTAGTGAAATTTGAGTGGGGAGAAAAAATAAAGGGACCTATGATGTGGCGACTAAATAACTCATTAATGAGAGACGAGGGGATTGTACAAAAGATGAGAGACGAATTGGATTTTTATTTTTTGACAAATTCCAGGGGTGAGGCGCCCGAAATGACGGTATGGGAGGCCCACAAATGCTATATTAGGGGTATATTGATACAGGAGGGGACTAGAAAGAAGAAGGAAAGGGATAGGAATATAAAAAATGTGCTGGAAAGTATAAAAAGATTGGAACAACAGCATAAGGGGGAGAATATGGAAGAGTGCTGGGAGGAATTAGAGAGGGAAAGAGAGCACTTGAGGGTATTATTGTTCCAAGGGGTTAAAAATATGGCATTGAGATGCAAACGTTCCTTCTATGAATATGGGAATCGCCATGTTAGCGAGGGCCCTAAAAAAACAGCAGAGGAGTAATTATATCCCCTGCATAAAAGATAAAAAGTCAAGAGTAGTGTATGAGCTGGAAGAAATAACCCGGGTCTTTAGGGAATACTATAAGGGGTTGTAAAACCTGAAAAGGGAAACACCATCAGGAGATGGAGAGGAGAGAAGAGAGGAAATAAGAAGTTATATAGAGGAAAGTGGAATGCCCAGATTGTCTTGTCAGAGGAGGACGCCTCATCCCTGGAAGGTCAGATACAGGTGGAGGAAATTAAAATAGCAATAAAACAAATGCCACTAGGAAAAGTGCCGGGCCCGGATGGGCTGACAATGGAATACTATGCGAAGTTTAGTGAACAATTGGCGGGATATTTAGCGGAAGCATTCAATGGGATGACCAGGGATGAGGGAGGGGGTGATGGATTTACGCCCCGTATGCTGGAGTCCTATATCTCGCTTCTGCATAAGGAGGGAAAGGACCCAATGCAGTGCCAAAGTTTTAGACCAATAGCACTACTGAATGTAGATATTAAAATCTTTGCAAAAATGTTGGCCAATAGGTTGGCACCGCTTATGAATCAGCTGGTATACCCAGACCAGGTGGGGTTTATGGGGGGGGGGGAGGCAAGGGATGGCACTACCCGAACCCTCGATCTGGCATGCTGGACCAGGGCCCACTCCAACCCTGTTGTATTTTTGTCAACAGATGCCGAGAAAGTGTTTGACAGGGTCGAGTGGGCCTACATAGAAGGGGTGCTAAAACATGTGGGGCTACGAGAAAAGATGAGTGCAAGAATAATGGGTTTATATTCCTTTCCAAACGCAAGGATAAGAGTCAACGGGGTAATCTCGGACCCTTTTGAAATTAAAAACGGGACGAGACAGGGCTGCCCCTTGTCCCCGTTGGTATTCGCCCTATCATTGGAACCATTCTTGTGTAGGGTGAGGGCGGACTCCAGCATACGGGGCTTGGAAATCAGGGGACAGAAGCATAAAGTATCAGCGTACGCAGATGACATGTTATTTTATCTGAGAGACCCACAGAGGTCACTACCTAGCCTCATGAGAGAATTTGATAAAGTGGGGAGGCTCTCCAATATGAAGATTAATCTTGACAAAAGTACAATAATTGCCTGGAGGGTGGGAGGGGAACAAAGGGAAGAATTGATTCGGAATTTCCCATTCAAATGGCAGAACAGAATGATGAGGTACCTGGGAGCAAAGATAGGTTTTGACATAAAAGATATAGTAAATGACAATTATCTCCCCTTAATGGAAAGGGTAAAACAGGACTTGGAGGCTTGGGATCGGCCATTTTTCTCCTGGTTTGGTAGAATATCCATCATAAAGATGAATGTCCTCCCTCGCTTTCTCTACCTGTTTCAGGCTTTACCAGTCCCAATACTCCCTCCCTTTTTTCGCCATCTGAAAAGTATTATTGGACAATTTATAGAAGGAGGTCGGAAAACTCGAGTGAGCTATAGACTTCAGACAAAGGAGAGGGAGAAAGGAGGTCTGGCGGTTCCTGATTTTAAAAAATATGCTGAGGCCTCGGTACTGGTTCGAATAATAGATTGGAACAGGAACTGTGAGGAGAAGAGGTGGGTAACGAGAGAGGAGGAAATGATAGGGAGCCCAATAGGTAATCTCCCCTGGATCCAGGAGAAAAGTGGGATAGAGGTAAAGAAAAAGGGGACTGAATTGGTGAGACACACATTAAAAATTTTAGAAAAGTGGAGGAAGAATGTAGGGGTATCACCCTGGCCTACCCCCATGATTCCCATTTTTGGGAATATAAAATTTCCAGCGGGAATGGATCTCTCTAAATACTCACACTGGAAGGGGGCACAGGGACTGAGAGTTGGTAATATAATAGAGGGTATAGAAGGGACCCCGATCCAGGAATTGTTGGACGCAGGGGAAGGGAGATATATGGATGAATGGAAATATGTCCAGATAAAATCTTTTGTGAGAAGCCAAGGGTCCAAGGAGGCACTAAGTAGAGATCTAACCCCATTCGAGGAAATGTGTAGAGGGAGAGGGCAAAATAAGGGAACGCTGTCAAGGGTATATAAGATTCTCAATGAGAGTGAGGACTACACAAGTAGTTTGAGAGAGAAGTGGGAAAAAGATCTGGGGAAAGTATTTACAGAGACATAGTGGAAAAAAGTATTAACGTTTGCTAGTAAATCAGCAATGCCCACAAGAGGACTGGAAGTAGGATACAAGATCTTTGCAAGGTGGTACTATACGCCGGACAGATTGGCTAGAATGTTCCCAGGTACCTCATCAATGTGTTGGAGATGTGGGGAGGAGAGGGGAGACATCATTCACATTTTTTGGGGATGTAAAGAATTGGGGGGGTTTTGATCAGGGGTTAGGGGTATAATAAAGCAGATGACCGGGGTAGAGACACAGGAGGACCCCGAGTTTTTTCTGCTACAGAGTAATAGATGGTCAGTTAAAAAATACAAAAACTCCTTGTTGAAATCCCTGATTAACGCTTCAAGAATACTGGTAGCAAGACATTGGAAAGCCACCCAGAGCCCAACAATTCAGGAATGGTTTAAAGAAGTAGCGGAAATGCAGAAAATGGAAGAATTAACTAGTTTTGTAAAGGGTGAAGGGGCCCTACATGAGAAGAAATGGTTTCAATGGGAGATATTTAAGAGGGAAGGGGAATATGGGGGCTGGTGAGGGGAAGGAGATCAGGAGGGGGGGCCCCCTCCTGATCTCCTTCCCCTCACCAGCCCCCATATTCCCCTTCCCTCTTAAATATCTCCCATTGAAACCATTTCTTCTCATGTAGGGCCCCTTCACCCTTTACAAAACTAGTTAATTCTTCCATTTTCTGCATTTCCGCTACTTCTTTAAACCATTCCTGAATTGTTGGGCTCTGGGTGGCTTTCCAATGTCTTGCTACCAGTATTCTTGAAGCGTTAATCAGGGATTTCAACAAGGAGTTTTTGTATTTTTTAACTGACCATCTATTACTCTGTAGCAGAAAAAACTCGGGGTCCTCCTGTGTCTCTACCCCGGTCATCTGCTTTATTATACCCCTAACCCCTGATCAAAACCCCCCCAATTCTTTACATCCCCAAAAAATGTGAATGATGTCTCCCCTCTCCTCCCCACATCTCCAACACATTGATGAGGTACCTGGGAACATTCTAGCCAATCTGTCCGGCGTATAGTACCACCTTGCAAAGATCTTGTATCCTGCTTCCAGTCCTCTTGTGGGCATTGCTGATTTACTAGCAAACGTTAATACTTTTTTCCACTATGTCTCTGTAAATACTTTCCCCAGATCTTTTTCCCACTTCTCTCTCAAACTACTTGTGTAGTCCTCACTCTCATTGAGAATCTTATATACCCTTGACAGCGTTCCCTTTCGTCACTGAACATCTTTCGTCACACCTTTCGTCACTGAACCCCTTATGGGCCCCATAAGGGGTTCAGTGACGAAAGAAAGGGAGGGATGGAGAAGAGAGAGGAGGAAGAGGGGAGAGGGGAAATGAAGAGGACCAGTACAGGAATGAAAGAGGAGTGGGAATGAAAGATGGATGAGAGTATGGTGTGTATGAGGGTAAAGTATGAGGGTGTGTGTTAAGAAGATGATGAATCCAAGAAACTAAGGGTGGATATGCTCTTTTCTTTTACCTTTTCATGGTTTTTAAGGGGGTGGTAAGAGAATATTGTTGAATTGGAAAAAAATTAATAAAGGCATGTATATGAGGATAAAGGGAAATATCCTTGTTGAAGATTTTATGAGAGAGTTTGGTATGAATTTTGTATAATGTATTTTGTATAATTGGAATGATATAAATAAAGATATTAAAAAAAAAAAATAGGCAGGTGCATACATTTGGGCACTGTTGTAATTGTATTGATTCCAAAACCTTTAGAACTAATCATTGGAACTCAAATTAGCTTGGTAAGCTCAATGACCCCTGACCTACATATACAGGTGAATCCAAGTATGAGAGAGTATTTAAGGGGGTCAGTTGTAATTTTCCCTCCTCTGTTACTTTTCTCTGAAGAGTAGCAACATGGAGGTCTCAAAACAACTCTCAAATGACCTGAAGACAAAGATTGTTCACCATCATGGTTTAGGGGAAGGATACAGAAAGCTGTCTCAGAGATTTCAGCTGTCTGTTTACACAGTTAGGAAGTAGGAACATATTGAGGAAATGGAAGACCACAGGCTCAGTTCAAGTTAAGGCTCGAAGTGGCAGACCAAGAAAAATCTCGGATAGACAGAAGCGACAAATGGTGAGAACAGTCAACCCACAGACCAGGACCAAAGACCAACAACATAATCTTTGTGCAGATGGAGTCACTGTGCATCGTTCAACCATTCAGAGCACTTTACACAAGGTGATTCTGTATGCAAGAGTGATGCACAGGAAGCCTTTTCTCCACCCACAGCGCAAACAGAGCCGCTTGAGGTATGCTAAAGCACATTTAGACAAGCAAGCTTAATTTTGGAATAAGATGCTGTGGACTGATGAAACTAAAATTGAGTTATTTGGGCATAACAAGGGGGAATACAGAGTAGCAAAGTCCAGCAACAGTCCAGGGTCACACACAGGTAAACAGAGATGTCGCAGTACAGGAGGGCTAGGCAGGAGAGAGGTCAAAGAACGTATCCGAGGTCAAGGCAGGCAGCAAACAGTTGTAACGATAATCCAGGCAATTGGTCGGTTCAGGCAGCTGACAAGAGGAATCCACTAAACGAGCAGAGGTCAAAATCCAGATAATCCAATAATAACAGCAGGTAAACAGAGCACCAAGCAAGCTAGAGCTAACACAGGCAGTAACAACTGTCACAGCAAGGTTTAAATACTGACAGCATCCAATCAGTGGCCTGCCACATGCACACAACAGCCAATCACACGCAGACATTAATCTTGTTTAAGTATCAGCTAAGAGAGAGATCAGCTGACACGGGTGGCAATACATATCAGCTGAGTAACCAGCACTAACCAGCAAAACATCCTGACTGTGTGCCAGCTATAGCATAGTGGTTAAGAGCATTGCTTCTGACGTGAGAAACCAGGGTTCAATCTCAGCCAGGGTCAGCATCCATATATAATTATTATTACATAAACCCCTGCCTAAGGCCTGGTTCACATTAGTGTTCCCTGTCCGGATCCGCCTGATCGGATCCGGACCGTATACTGTACAAACGGAACGTACGTTCCGCATAGCAATGCAAAGTCTATGCGGACGTTCACATGCGTACGTTCCGAATGGAGCCGGATCGGATCCGGAGGCTTTTCCAACATGCGCTATTTTTTGGGTCCGGATCATCCGGCCCACGCACCCGGACCGGATCCTGACTGCACCATCCGGATATAGAAACCAATGGGGAACGGAAAGCACAGAACACACTGGAGACAAACACCGGACGTTCTACCCCACTTCCTATGCGTATTTATAGTGGCCATTTCGGATGGGGACACATGGGCATGGAGTGGAGCAGCAGTGACACACGTGCTGGAGCTGTTTGGCCGTATGTCGGAGGTGGAGGTGAGGCCTACAGCGGAGGACCTGATTCTACAGGTGCACCAGGTGCACCCTCTGCAGACACCAACAATTTTATGGTATTTTTGTTTATTCTTTACCCCACGGATCCGGATGGCAGCCTGATGCATGCCTGATGCAAACGGACCGGATCGGAACCGTACGGTTCCGATCCGGATCAGGTCCTGATCCGATCCGGATCCGGTCCGTTTGCATGCCAAAACGCAAGTGTGAACGGGGTCTTAAGTGTCAGCTGACTCTACCTCTGTCGCCGCCTCAGACCATGCTGCGGCCGAGAGGAGCGATCCCTTACTCCAATGTCCAGGAATGAGTGACAAAGCTGAAGCTGCGCCAAAGCTGGATCTTTCAAAAAGACAACGACCATAAACACTGCTCAAAATCCACTAAGGCATTCATGCAGAGGAACAAGTACAATGTTCTGGAATGGCCATCTCAGTCCTCAGACCTGAATATAACTGAAAATCTGTGGTGTGAGTTACAGAGAGCTGTCCATGCTTGGAAGCCATCAAATCTGAATGACCTATAGATGTTTTGTAAAGAGGAATGGTCCAAAATACCTTCAACCAGAATCCAGACTTTCATTGGAACCTACAGGAAGTGTTTAGAGCAGGGGTTTCAAACTCAATTTACCTGGGGGCCGCAGGAGGCAAAGTCAGGATGAGGCTGGGCCGCATAAGGAATTTCACAATCGCGGCGCATCGCCGCCTCTCTCACTTTTCCTTCACAGAGAGGGGCGGGGAGAGGCGGCGATCCGTGCGGCGATTGACGTCAGGAGGGGCAGAGCTGAAGCTGAAAGCTCTGCCTCTTCCAGGAAATGCCGGCGGATTGCCCCCCCGGGCGATTTGGGGGCTCTGCAGCCCTCGTTTAGCGGCGGGGATGCGGCGGATTACTTGGGAGCACTGAAGCGAACTATAAGGAGGTTTTTGCCGGCAAGGGCCACAAAATATTGCATCGAGGGCCGCAAATGGCCCGCGGGCCGCGAATTTGAGACCCCTAGTTTAGAGGCTGTAATTTCTGCAAAAGGATGATTTACTAAATATTGATTTCATTTCTTTTTTGAGGTGGTCAAATTTATGCTCCTGCCTAGTTTTGTTTAAACAATTATTGCACACTTTCTATTAATCCAATAAACTTAATTTCACTTCTCAAATCACTGTGTGTGACTCCTATATGATATATTTAACTGACATTTTTTATCGTAACAAACAACGATTTATACAGGAAAATCATGATGATTAACAAGGTTGCCAAAACTTTTGCATCCCTCTGTAGCAGCACTTCCCAAACATTTCCTATCTCTATTGAAAAAAACATGTTAATCGATAGTGTTCCTTTAACCACTTTACCCCCCCCAGTGCTAAATTTCTCCGTCCCTCTACGCACTGCTTCACCCCCAGGGACGGAGAAAGGCGCACTTGTTTGTTTACTGGCTGGGAGTGGGCGGGAACCTCGCGCGCACACTCCAGCCAGCACAGCAGGTGAATAATTGGATGTTAGGAACAAGCGTTACCTAATCCAATTAGACGCGCCGATTGCGGACACAATGAAGACTGCTTCAAACAGAAGCAATCTCCATTGATAACAATGAAATGTAAACAAACGTGCAGCGCGCGATCGCGCGCCCCCGCGACCCGCGCGTGCACACCCCCGCTCTGCAGTGCAATGATTGGTTATGGGGACCCCAGTCCCCAATAACCAATCATATCACAGAAAAAAATGAATCGAAGCAGCGCTGCAAGTTACAAATCGCGCTGATGCTTCAGGGGTAAAACCCCTCCGTTGTGAAGTAGTTAAAGAGAACCCGAGGTGGCCTTGTATTACGTTAGTGGGGCACAGAGGCTGGTTGGGCACACTAACACCAGCCTCTGTTGCCCCATCGTGTGTCTCAAAGACCCCCCTGCTCGCCGCTATACTCCCCGCAGTACTGGCGACACGCAGCGCGTCACCAGCACAATGTTTACTCTAGCGCTGTCTGTCAGCGCCGCTCCCACGCCTCCTCCGCATCACCGCTACCCGCCCTCGTCCCTTCCCTCCAATCAGCGGGAGGGAAGGGACGAGGGCGGGTAGCGGCGATGCGGAGGAGGCGGCGGAGCGGCGCTGACAGACAGCGCTAGAGTAAACATTGTGCTGGCGACACGCTGCGTGTCGCCAGCACTGCGGGGGTATAGCGGCGAGCAGGGGGGTCTTTGAGACACACGATGGGGCAACAGAGGCTGGTGTTAGTGTGACCAACCAGCCTCTGTGCCCCACTTACGTAATACAATGCCACCTCGGGTTCTCTTTAAGGACAGCTGAAGTGAGAGGGAAATGGAGGCTGTCATATTTATTTCCTTTTAAGAAATACTAGTTGCCTGGCTGTCCTGCTGATCCTCTGCCTCTAATACTTTTAGCAATAGACTCTGAACAAGCATGCAGCAGATCAGATGTTTCTGACATTATTGTCAGATCTGATAGATTTGCTGCATGCTTGTTTCTGGTGTGATTCAGACACTACTGCAGTCAAATAGACCGGAAGGGTTGCCAGGCAACTGGTATTGTTTCAAAGGAAATAAACATGGCAGCCTTCTTGCTTCAGTTGCCCTTTAGTATGCTGAATCACAGCATTCTAAACAGGGCTGTGGAGTCGGTACAAAAATCATTCGACTCTCAGTTTATACTCCAGGTAGCCAAAATTGCTCGGACTCCTCAGCCCTTATACTGAATAAGCAGCAAGGGCCCGTTCTCACTTAGAAGCGCAAAAACGCTAGCGCTTACGCAGTAAGATCACTGTACACTCTCATGATTTTTGAGCGATCGCAATTAGCGCTTTTTAGCATTCTAATCGTGATCGCTCCAGAATTGTGTAAAATGCTACATGTAGTGCGTTAAGCGAGTGCCATTAATCAGAATTCATCCGCAATTGGAAGCAATGAGACCACTGCCATATAGTTTGTTTTGTGCTTATGCTTTAAAAAGTGCTAGCCCTCACTGGCGATTCAGTGATTAGCGGTAATTGCCCGCTAACCGCCCCAGTGAGAACGGGCCTGAAGTGAAGGTTTATTTTGTTTACAATGAACGATAAGTGGGCCAGATTTATCAATAGTGTCTGAAAGAAAAATCTTAGGAGGTTTCTAGAAATCATGTGTCTCAGATGTTTTAATTTCCTTCTAAAACAGGAAAAGATAAGTTAGTAGGATTCCCCAGACGCAGAGACACAATAATATTTATTTTGCCTGCTTTGTGCATGCGCACTAGCGGCTCTCCACTTGGGCTTTGGCAGAAATAGCGGACCCGATCAGGCTTGGCTATTTCTGACAGAGCCCAAGTGGAGGGCCACTAGTAAACCTGCGTGAGGCTCCAAACGCGCGGTGACAAATGGATCTTCAGGGGTCCCAGAACTGGATCCCTTCTGCTGAGAAGGAGGGATGAAGCCTTTTTAGGACCCAGAGGCTTCCCTCTCCCGATGTAAGTACCCTCTAGGGGCACTTTTTTACTACAGGTACACTTTAACACAGAATAAGAAGACTCACAGTAGTATTTTAATGGGAAAATAGCAGCAATCAGAGCACTTATTAGGGTAGGATAGACTGAATGATGTCAATCAGCCCGCATACTCCTGCTTTCATGGAACAAAACATCCTTTGGTATACTTGCTGTCTGGGCTTTACAAGGAAGAGATGTAGCAGCTGCGAATGAGAACCTTAAAGGGACACTGAGCAGTGCAAAAACTATGGAAAGATGCATATCATTTTAAAGAATGGAGAAGAATGGAGCTGCTGACTTTAGGAAAAAGTCGCCCTGTGTAATACAATGTAACTATGGAAAGATGGATATCATTTTAAAGCTCTCTTTCTCCTCTTTCTGACGACTCCTAAATCGTCGCCCTACGCCTTTTAGTTTTCTCTATTTTCACGATCGAAATTTCAATCACGAAGATAGCGAAAACTAAAAGTAGGGTGGCGGTTTATATATCATTGGAAAGAGGAGAAAGAGAGCTTTAAAATGATATGCATCTTTCCATAGTTTTTGCACTGCTCGGAGTCCCTTTAACTGTTTGGGGAATAACACATTGGGCCTGATTCACAAAGCGGTGCTAACAGTTAGCACGCTGGTGAAAAGCCCTTTATCATGCCTAAACTCAGTTTAGGCATGATAAGTTTAGGCGTGAAAGTTTAGGTGTGATAAGTTTAGGCATGATAAGTTTAGGTGTGATAAGTTTTTAGGTGTGATAAGTTTAAACACCAACTGCGTTAGCACCGCAGTGCACAGCTGATCAAAAGTTTTGCGCTAGCAAAGTCTGGTGCACTTCGCATAGAGTTTAATGGCGCTGCTTTGCGTGCGGGACTTTGCGCGCGATCTAAACTTATCATGCCTAAATTTATCACACCTAAACTTATCATGCCTAAACTTATCATGCCTAAACTTATCATGCCTAAACTTATCATGCCTAAACTGAGTTTAGGCATGATAAAATGGTTATCATGCCTAAAGTCTTTAACTGGGTTATCACCGCTTTGTGAATCGAGCCCATTCAGTACAAGTTATACACTTCAGACCCCCAGTGTTGTGGCTTTGCATGAGTTGTAGAAGTGGTATCGACAACCACTTCTTATTTCATGAAAGATTAGCACTGGCTTTGTGATGTTCTACCAGTACGATATTTCTAGAAATTTATGCAAAACTCGTACAAAAGTCATCTTATTTTGTAAGTAGAGAATTTACTCGGCAGATTACAACTGTGATTAACCACTTAAGTACCAGCGGTCTCTTTCCCCTTGAAGCGGAATATAACCCTGCATTTCAACTTTGCTCTAAAATATTATTTACAGCATATTATATGCAAAAAGCATTTTTTTTTTACTAGACCAGCATTGGAAGGGTTAAACACAGATGTTTCAAGTTCTGTGGAGAGATATGCAGAAGTTCAGATTGTTACATTCTATGGGCTCGATTCACAAAGCGGTGTTAACCCAGTTAGCATGCCTAAAAGACTTTAGGCATGATAACCATTGCACCATGCTGGTGAAAAGCCAGTTTAGGCGTGATAAGTTTAGGTGTGATAAGTTTAGGCATGCTAAGTTTAGATAAGTTTAGATCGCTTGCAAAGTCCCGCACGCAAAGCAGCGCCATTAAACTTTATACAAAGTGCACCAGTCTTTGCTAGCGTAAAACTTTTGATCAGCTGTGCACTGCGGTGCTAACGCAGTTGGCGCTTAAACTTAGCATGCCTAAACTTATCACACCTAAACTTAACATGCCTAAACTTATCACACCTAAACTTATCACACCTAAACGTATCATGCCTAAACTGAGTTTAGGCATGATAAAGGGCTTTTCACCAGGGTGCTAACTGTTAGCACCGCTTTGTGAATCAAGCCCCATGTATCTATTGATAAACAGTTACACACTCTTTGGCAGTCCTCCAAGCTCCTTCTCAGTCAGAGAGATGAGTCACATTAAACACTTAGATACATTTCTGTAAACAAAATGTATCTCTTTTCAGCTTCGGATGCGTCTGCAGAAATCTAAAGGAACTTTAAAGCCCTGTGTAACCCTTCCAATGCTGGTCTAGTTAAAAAAAATGCTGGTTGCATATAATATACTGTAAATAATGTTTTAGAGCAAAGTTGAAATGCAGGGTTATAATCCGCTTTAAGGACCAGAGGCCGCTGGTACCAGCAACGGCGGAAACCCAAGGAATCGCCGCACTTACCACCGCAATTGCAGTACATGCCGCACATCGGGAACCTGGGCCACCCACTCTGCCGTCTCTTTGACGGCAGAGTTCCTGTGAGCCGGTCAGGAGCCGCTTTCAATGGCTCCTGACCCTGCCTATCAATGAAAGCCAGAGGGAGCGGCTTACATTGAAAGACAGGGCCAGGAGCCAATGACATTGGCTCCTGACCCGCTCACAGGGCTGTGCCGTCTTAGAGACAGGCAGAGCCAGTGTGATGCAGTGAGAGACGTCGGGTTTGAGCGGTGCGATCGGCAGGGAGCGACGGAAACGGCGGATGCGCGCAGTGGCTAGTTGAAATCTACTCCCTGCCAGCCAGGAGCTCACCAAAACAGGGCGTAGATTTCAATTAGCTCGGTCCGAAAGTAGTTAAATAGGTAGGAAATAAGAAGAAAAAAACTGTTATTGCTTTAATAAATCTGGCCCAGTGTCCTGGCTGAAACAGTGATCGTTCATTCTTTAAACACCAATCTGTGCACTGCTGCGTGATGCTGTGAGGCTGGGGAGCACATAAAGATGAGTATCTATGTCCCTGGGAGCTAAAGTAGAGTTTTCAGGGATATAGATACTCGTCCTGCAGGACAGTAACTGTTTAAAGAGGGATATCTTTTAGATCAAAAATATTTGGGCAAAAGACAAAAAACCCATCCCCCTCCCCCTTACTCCAGGCATGATGACCTGAAGACGCCCCCCCCAGAGCCTGAATAACTCATGACACTTCAAGACATTTTCATTTTTCAAATCACACTGGTCTTTTTTAAAGAGAACCCGAGGTGGGTTCTAAGAATGCTATCAGCACACAGAGGCTGGGTCTGCATATAATGCCCAGCCTCTGTTGGTATACTAACCCCCCCCTGCACCCTGCTATCCCCCATAAATCAAACATCGTGCTAGCGACACAAAGCGTGTCACAGATGGCTGTTTACCTTTTGTAGTGTCAGTCTCGCTGCTCCCTCGCTTCCTCCATAGCGCCGCTCCCCACCTGCGTCCCTTCCCTCCAATCAGTATGGTCTGTGCCTGCGCAGTACGCTCCTGGTGACATCAGCGGGAGCGAGGACACGGCAATGCAGGCGCAGTGGTTTTCAGACTTTTGTAGTCTTTGAGGAGACTACAAATAGCAAAGGAAGGCTGTTAAAAGGGAATATCCGACGTTTCACCGAAACACTTAAAGTAGCGATACATCTAGCGTTGATGGGCAGATTCGACAAAGAGAAAAATCTCTCTTATCTCTGATTAGAGAGACATGTCAACTGCCCATACACCACAGGCCAATTCAGAATGAAATCGATCCGGAATCGGCCTTGTGACGCCGCCTCAACGCTGTCCCCGTAATGTCCAACGTGCCCTCCTCGATTCCCAGAGCAGTATACATTACCTGTCCGTGTCCGACGCCATCTCCGTCCACATACTCCATGCGGTTGCCGGAGTAATGTGGGCGTGTGTGTGACGTCACACATGCGCCCACCTGTACGTCGGCAACCATGTTGGGTGTTTGTATGGACAGAGCCCGTAACCAGCGGTGCAGGTAATGTATACTGCACTGGGCACCGGGGGAAAGGCACATTGGATATTAGGATGGGACGTCAGGGATTTTGTCATGTTCATAGCTCGTCACAATATCGCTTGCTGTAACCACCCAATCGACCACAATGGCCCGATATCTTGAAGCATCTCCGATTGACATGCTCGGCCCAAAATTGGTCACATCGTCAATCAAGAATGCACTTGGCAGCACCGATTGTCATTCGATTTATCGGATGGTCAATCTCCTGCCAAGTCCATAGGTGCATAGGCACCTTAAACCTATTACAGGTGGAGAATAAAATACCAGTTTAAACCGGCTTGTTTTTCTCATGCACATAAAGTAATCCCCTTTAAAATGGCAATGTTCTAAATAAGCACATCTTTTTTTCCTAATGGCATTCTGAGTCCGTTGTCCATGAACATTCCGTGATAATACAGTTTGGGTGGGGTAGGCTGTAATATCTCCTAACTTTCTGAGAAAAGAAAGAGGGAGAGGGACACGTAAACCAAGCCCCTGCCACACCCCTAATCACTTCCCTGGACACACTCATAGACACTGATACCATGAAGCTTTCATGAGAAAAATATGTTGTTTTGGCATTCAAACCACACTGGTCCTTTCTATCCTGGCTCATTTTCCTTCATATTAACATTTTAAAATAAGAAATATATTGACTTAGGGCTTGTTCACACTGGAGGTGTTTTGTGATTTTTTCAAACGCTGGTGATTTTTTTAAAATTGCCCTGAAAGCGCTTGTGCAATGATTCTCTATGAGAGAGTTCACATCTGAGCAGTTTGTTTCCAATCCGCTCAGCCAGGGCTGGATTACCCACCAGGCACCTCAGGCAGCTGCTTGGGGCCCTGGTGGGACATACATCATTCAGAGGGCCCTCGCTGGGAGAGAGAGCGGCAATACGTAGCTGTCTGTGTGTGCCTGCTGTGCACGCTGACTACAGCCAGCCCGCAACTGCTGTGAAAGCTCATTAGCATCTTCACAGGACTTCCGCTGGGGCTCCCTTCCTGCAACTTGTTCTGCTCTGTACAGGGGACCCGCAGAAGACTGCTATCTATGCTGGAGTCACACACAGAAGACACACAGACTGCTGGACTGTATTGCAGTCTCTCCTGTCTCTGAACTTCTGACCCCCTGTGAGCTGCCGCTAATGTTATCTCCCTTCTCCCGACCTCAAAGAAGGAAAGAACACGGACACTTGCAGGGGCAGTGCCATGTGAAATCATCTCCATTCTCCAGCTGATAGCTCAGGACAGGATGATCCCAGCAATAACCTGCCCAAAAGTTCCTTGAAAAAGTGAAGCAGCCAGCCTGGAGGTATGGTGAACAGTATGGCCGGGGAGAGGCTGTATTTTTTTTTCTGTGGAGTTACCATGGACAGTTATCATCAGGGTATAACAGTTTCCTGGCATACTCCTTTTTAATGCAAGTCTGAAGCCACTTAAAGGATACCTCAGCTCTCCTGATGCCCACCGCTCTCCTCTCTGCCCCTCCTTTCCTACCTAAATGCCCCTCGGCAACCTCTTCACTGAAGTCAGACATTAGTGCGCAGGCACTGGCCAGGCTGCATGCGTCCTACAGTGCACGCCTGCGGCCTGGAGCGCATGCGCATGACATTACAGCTATGTCATGCACAGGGCGCTCCCGGCCATGCGCCGCAGGATGCATGCAGCCTGGCCAGTGCCTGCGCACTAATGTCTGACTTCAGTGAAGAGGTTGTCGGGAGCATTTAGGTAGGATTGGAAGGGGCAGAGAGGAGAACAGGGAGACAGCTGCAAGCACATGCCTGCTCCCCCCCCCCCCCATAATATTTCCTAATTAGTTTGCATCTGGAACCCTTTAAAAAAGTCACATATTCACCTATGGAGAGGGGTGGCTGAGGATCTTATAGAGCCTTTCATCTCTTTTCTTGGTCTACTCATTCCAGCGATGTCCCTTAGGCCCGGTTCACATTAGCGGTGGCTATCCGGAATAGCCGTGCCGGAGCCGCACCGCATGCTGGCCGGACGAAACGGACGCACGGCATAGCAATGTAAGTCTATGCCAGGGTTCACATGTGTCCGTTTCGTCCGGACCGGAGCCGGACCGGATCCGGACTCCGGTGTCCGTTCCAACATGCGCTATTTTTTGGTCCGGCTCCTCCGGCAGCCGTATCCGGGGCGGAGCCGGACTGCACCATCCGGCCAATGGAAACCAATGAGAACCGGAGAGCGCACAACACACTGGCAAAAAATCCGGATGTTCTACCCCACTTCCTATGAGGATTGTTGCGGCGATATTGTATCGGGGACACATGGGCAACCATTTTGGAGTGGAGCAGCACGAGCTGGAGATGTTGGCAGCATGTTGGAGGTGGAGGTGAGTGCTAAACAGCGGAGGGCCTGATTCCACAGGTCCCCCTTCTGCTGACCTCCCAGACCGCAACATTTTTTTTTGTTTTTATACAGGTTGTTATCTCTTTTAGAATCCGGACCGCAACCGTGTTCATACCGCACGGAAACCGTATGCAACCGGACCGGATCCGGACAGGAACCGTACGGTTCAGGTCCGATCCGGCTCCGGTGCGGTCCGGACATCCGGTGCGGTTTTTGCAAAACCGCAAGTGTGAACCGGGCCTTATTCGAATTTGCCACCTCCAGGAGCAACCAGAAGGCTTCGGAAGCAGGTGCACTCATGTCCTCCAGGTGCTTCTGAAAACAAGCGGCTCCATACTGTGCATGCACTCCTGAGCGCTCACGCATGCATAGTACAGAGCCGCCCATCTTCAGAAGCAGTTGGTGACACTATGTGGCAGTATAATTCCCTGCAGTCTTCTGTCACCTGCTTGACTTAGATTATCCACATGCCTGATCACTTTTTCAGTCAATGTAGCAGAGGGCCCAAGGCCATTGCTCTGCTTGGGGCCCAGGCTTGTCTTAATCCGGCTCTGCGCTCAGCAAAGCGCTGCCGGTACCATTTTTGAGGCGATAACGTCTCAATGGAAGTTATAGGATAAACGCAAAATGCTCACAAAATTGCTTTGTGCATCGATTGCATTTTTAAGAATAAATACATTGTATTTATTATTTTCCAGGTCAAAGAGTTCACTTCCTGGCTTGCATCAGGGAGAGAATTAAAAAAACGCTCGAGAAAAGCGTTTTCACAAAAACACAGCGCCCACCCAAGCGTCGGGAATCGGAAATGAACATCGCATCAAAAATAAAAAAATGCTAACGCGAACGCAACGTAATGGGAACAAGGCCTCAAAGGATGGGAATAAAGTTTAGAATCAAGCACATTTTCAGTAGAAAAATACGAAAATACATGTATTTACACAGATCTGTACACGAGTCCTGTAAGAGGGGCAAATGAAGAAGAAAGAGGGACAAAGGGATTGGGTTTCCAAAAAAGGACAGTCCCTCCAAAAGTGGGATAGTTGGGAGCAATGGATTGTTTATTGTGAGCGTGCCACAAGTTACTCTCGTTAAATATTCAGGCAGCGTTGATATGACAACTAGTTCTGTTCTGTGAAAGAAAGTGCTCGCCTAGTCGCCTATTGGAATGTCGTCCTCCAGTAGCCAGGTGTCGCTATAGGGCTGACGGGAAAAAAGAGACGTTCACAGTAACAAGGTATCGTCCCGTCCACATGACCTCTTTTCTTGTCAGACTGCAGGGCGGGGCCTAAGGCGGAGCTACAGTGACAGCTGAGCCTCCGAAGAGTGTTTGAGCTGCCCAGAGACCCCCCTATTGCCAGCGGTAGACTGAGAGAATGCTACGTCACCGGGTACAGGTGTGAGCGGCTTGGTCGCTGTTGAGAGCTGTTAACAACAGGTGAGGCATTACGCTGTGGTCGTGCTAGGCATGCTGGGTTTTGTAGTTTCTCACTTCTCAGGGGATGGATGTGAGGACGGTGATCGAGGGAGAAGCAGTGATTTGTCATCTTCGCAGAGCCTCTGACCGAAGAAGCAAATGAAAACCGCTAGGTGGTAATTAGCAGCTGTGTTAATTCATCAGCTGATGCTGATGGCTAGTTGTTCATCAGCTTGTGACTTTTGTTTGCAAGCACAGACATCGCTTGGAGATGTTTGCATGTTGGGAGAATTTTCTGCTCACACCTGTTAGTGATGCTTGCAGCTAGACATGGTCGAGCTGGTCACAGAGAGGCAAACATTCTAGTTTGCATGCTTATTTCTTGCAAATTTGATGCAGCCTGAATTTGGAGTAGTTCAAATGCACTTCCTGTGAAGGATTTGGTTGTCCCAATTGGAGGCTGCATACAGTTATCATTAAACTTTTAATTATCAGCTTTTTATTAGCATTAACTGGAATTAATTGCATTCCATTCACCATCTGTACTTATGACATCATACCAACGTTAATTTTATGCTAGGTACACACAATGACATTTTCTGGCAGGTTTCCTGTCAGATCAATTATTTTCAACATGTCTGATCTAATTTCCGATCAATTTTCTATTCACTTCTATGGAAAATCGACTGGTAATCAGATCGGACATCTTGGAAATAATAGATTTGACAGTAAATCTGCCTGAAAATCTCATTGTGTACCAGGCATTACTCCTGCTTTGTCACCCCCCTCTATAGGGAAGACCTCCCTGCATCCACCTACCTACCTATAAACCACCAGCATTACAGCAATGAGGGCTGGTGCAGCAGAAGAGCTTTTTCTAAGTGCTTTGTGATTTTAAAAGCTCCTGCTAATGTTACCATATGTGTGTGTTCACGCTGGAGCAAGTCTAGCGTTTAAAAAGCTCTTGTAGTGTGCACCAGCCCTCACTGGCACAAATGTTCAGGCTCCTGCCCTTTTATCAAAGGAATATATCCCTATTTCAGTTGAACCTGGGTGCATGCCTGTGGACTTGATGCACGTCAGAGGGTTGGATGGATAACCCTTTGACACCTGTATGTTCTCACTAAAGTCTCATGTAACCCCTATTGCAATCCTTCAGATGCATATTTTAAAGGCTGGCATGAACCCAGCCTATGGCGTGATATAGCAGTATTTGGTGGAATTGATGGACAGACTAAGCCTCAACCTGCACAAATATTCCAGCTATAGACAAAAGTCTAAGTACCACCAGGCTGGGGGATTGTCTTCTCTGGGGCGGGTCAATGGAGCAGTTAATAAAGAAACGGAATTGCTAGTATTTAATAAAGTAACTAGGTGTTGCTAACTACACTACACTGTGGCATAGTAAAAACCCTGATGTAATGCATTGTTTATAGTAAAAAAAAACTGTTGTAAGAGAAAATAAAAATCCATCTCCCTAGTCCTTACGCCCATATAGTTATCACATCTGTATTTCAAGGTAATGTCATGTGTAAAAAAAAAAAAAAAAAAAATCTGACATGACATCTGGCATGAACATCAGAATCAGAATCAATTTTTTTTCGCCAAGTAAGTTTGCACCTACAAGGAATTTGTCTTGGCAGTTGCTTAACAAACACAAACAAAAACAATACAAGGACAGACAGTGTGAATATTACAAGTTAAGGACATTATAAGTATAGTGGCAGTAAGCAATGTGAGAATTGTTCATGTTTAGTTCTGTGCTGATTACTTTCAGTCCTAGCAGCTCTAACGTGGTTCAGCATTAAGTATGGCTACCGCTTGAGGAAAAAAACTGTTCCTGTGTCTAGAGGTTTTGGTAGCGATTGACCGGAATCTTACTCCTGAAGGCATGCGCTGGAAGATGGAGTGAGCTGGGTGAGAGGGGTCAGAGGCAATTTTGGATGCTCTCTTTCTGCACCTGCTAGTGTAAAGATCCTGCAGGGAAGGTAAGCTACAGCCAATTTGAGTGCATTTGTGCATACGCACATCCATTTTTGATTGGCCAATTGTGCCACCTACATGTAGTATTAGGGTCAACAGATTTTGAATACAGTGGAACTTTACTTTTGAGGATTTCATGGAAATGTGACTTTGCACAGTCTCTACCCTCAGATTGAGTATAATTAGGTTTAATCATGCAGCGCCAAAGGGACAATAACTATTGGCTCAGTTGTGATGACTTGACACGTATGCTTTTTTTAAAAAAAAAATTCTTGTATATCACAGGGTTGGGTAGTCAGTATGAAACCAGGTACCCAAAATTGCTCTGACTCCTCGACTCCGACTCCTTAGTCTAATACTTACCAGGGCTTTTGAGTTGGTACAAAAATCATCTGGCTCCGATGCCTCAATTTATGAAACCTCTGACTCCAGGTACCCAAAATTGCTCTGACTCCTCAACTTCGACTCCACAGCCCAATAGAGATCAAAAGTAGTAATTGGTAAGAGTGTTTGTAGAGGGTGAAAACAGGAACAAAGAACATCAATCGCCCCTTGGGCAGTCTATTAATAC
This sequence comes from Hyperolius riggenbachi, assembly GCF_040937935.1. Classification (NCBI taxonomy): domain Eukaryota; kingdom Metazoa; phylum Chordata; class Amphibia; order Anura; family Hyperoliidae; genus Hyperolius; species Hyperolius riggenbachi. The sequence goes on along the minus strand of NC_090651.1, from coordinate 214,515,971 downwards.
ATCTAAAAGTGATATGCAAGTAGTACTCTGCAGAGGAATGAGGGGGTTCTTCCTGTGTTACACATTCTATGGGCTTGATTCACAAAGCGGTGCAAACTGTTAGCACGCTGGTGAAAAGCCCCTTATCACGCCTAAACTCAGTTTGGGCATGATAAGTTTAGGCATGATAACTATAGCACCAACTGGGTTAGCACCGCAGTGCACAGCTGATCAAAAGTTTTGCGCTAGCAAAGTCTGGTGCGTGAAACGTTACATAGAGTTTAATGGCGCTGCTTTGCGCGCGGGACTTTGCAATCTAAACTTATCATGCCTAAACTTATCATGCCTAAACTGAGTCTAGGCATGATAAAATGGTTATCACGCCTAAAGTCTTTAACTGGGTTATCACCGCTTTGTGCCCTTTGAGCCCTATATGTATGATCTGATCCAGGTTTACAGGTCATAGACAACACCTCAGCGTTCAATGTGCACAACATTCTCAAATATAATATACAATTATTTTTTTGTAGACCAAGCCCTGCTATAACTCTGTGTATGTATGTGTGTGTGTGTATATATATATATATAGTGTGTATATATAATGTATGTGACCACCAATATCCGAGAAATAGAAGATTTAATCATATTTTCTTTTAATTACAGTTTAAATTTATTAGGAGTCGGTGCATGTTGTGCCCGACTCTAGGTACCCAAAAATTTACTCTGATCTTATCTCCAACTCCACAGCCTTTGCTTGTATGTCCACTGACTTCCACATTTGACAACATACCAGAACAAAAAGCCCCTACGTGTTTGCAGAACTGCATGGCTTAGGTTGGTTGTTCATAAATTGGTGGTAGGAAAACATAATTAAATACATGTGACTCACAGAACCATCATAGCCTGTCAATCACAGTTGGTCCTAGATCAGACAATCTGCGGATAACTTGGTTCTTCATTGTCCCTACAGGTGAAGCCATGGTTGGTATAATGTGTGAAGAGACCTCAAAGGACTCCAAGAAAAAATGGAAATTTCTAGTAGTGGCAATCCTGCTTGCTTGGCTTTTTGTGGTCCACCAACTAGTTAATGTGTGGTTTCTCCTCCTGTTCTCTGCTGTCATGGCAGCCATTGGAGCCTGGCTAGGACCTCAGTTTACTCTCAGCAGTACAACAGCAATTCATCTTGAGAGGTTTGTAACCCTTGAGGAAAACATCCAAAGCCCAGATGCCGAGGGTCAGCTGGACAAAGAGATTGGACTTACCATTCAGAAAATTACACAGGACTTTGTCTCATCCTGGTATCGGCGACTGAGTCATGACACTGCATTTGAGGATGAGGTCAGTGGAGTCATGTTGGACCTGGCAATGGAACTCAAGAAGAGATTGAGTTGTGCTAATCGAGAAGAGTTGACACGGAAATTATTAATCTTAGCTGGATGTCATCTCCAATGCTATAAGTGGGCTAAAGCCCGTGTTGAAGATATTAGTGACCACTTAGAAAAGGAGCCTTTCTTATGGGATGCATATCAGGAGCTAAGTCCTGCCCATCCAGCCTTGTCAAGCACAGTAGAAGAAGTGAACCATGCTCGATGGTTGGTGGGGATCTTGTTAACAGAGCTGGTACCCAGACCACATTTAGAAACCCGGACTGGGAGACATTTAGTGGTGGAACTCATAGCTTGCAATGTTGTGCTCCCACTTGTTGGGCGTATGACTGACCCAGATTGGATAAACATAGTCCTGACCAATATATTCTCCAAAACACCAGTGAAAGTGGATGAAGAGAAATATGAAAGTCCTGTTCCACCAGTAGCACCTAAGTCGCTTCCACTAGGTTTTAGCAATGAACCAGCTCCACAACTGGTTCTGCCTTCTCCGCTGTCATCTAATATGTCCAGCTTTGAGGTGATCAATGACGCTGATATAGAGCAAGACGAATGTAGACATAAAATAACACTGGATGGGACAGAAGACTTTATGTCTTGCAAAGATAAAATAGACATTTTTTCTGTTCAGTACCTGCAACCGCCAAAACCTAGTAGTCCTTTCTTCTTATGTGAGGAGTCAGAACCAGATTCCCCTATGTCTGATTTGGGTCAACTCGACCGTCCGCTGATGAACTCAACCGAAGATCTCTTGTCTGACTGTGGTTTAGATTCACTTACGCCAGCTGAGAGTCCTGGAGCCCCTTCACAAGATGATGTTGTCAGTGGGCTCTCAGAAGAAGGTGGCCTACTTCTCACATCAGCTACACCATCCCGTCCAGAGATTCTTATTGAGTCTAGTGGACTTTCTTCAGAATTTGCTACCACACCAGCAAATGACAAAGAGGGATCCAGTCCAATGGATACTTCTCCCCTAATCACTTCTTCACCAACTGCCCCTATTCACCCATTCAGTTTCGTACCCCTCAGCAGCCCTGATGGACCAGTATTAATCCAAAATCTTCGCATTACAGGGACTATCACTGCACGTGAACACAGTGGAACTGGATCACACCCTTATACACTGTACACTGTTAAGGTAAGTGGAGGTGTATGTCATATGTTTGGAAATAACATTCTAAGAAAGACACTAGGATGTAGAAGTGAGGGAACTGTCAGCAATTTTTCATTATCAAGACAAAAAGCAGTGACCTTTCAAATGACAAGAGAGCACTTTGAGAGGTAAGCAGCAACTTTAATTTCTGAAAGCTTTAAAATACTTTACTTACACTTCTATTTAGAATAAAAATAAAATCTTTTGATAGGCAGTTGTATCCTGTAGCTTAAATGCCAAATCTAGACAGAAGCCACATTTAAAATACTCATAGTCTTATACTCTCTAATACTGTAAATGTTAACATTACTTTTGTTGTTTTTGATTTACCACACACAATAGATACCCAAAGCAAAAAGTTTGACCATTCTGGGCAAAAACCTAAAGTGAAAACCGTATCTTTGATGTTTTTGTATCGTTGTTAGTGATCCTTTGTCCTGGTTCATTAATAAGCAACAATCTAGTTCTAAACTTATTGTCTGAACAACAAGGCCCCTATTTTGTGTTTTCTTCTTACCTCTCCATAGAACAAAACAAGATGTTCAGCAGAGAGCTGTGAAGCCTGTCTGTGCTGTGATCATTCCCAAACTGTCACTTGAAATGAACAGAAACCGATTCAATTGTGTATGTAGCTTTAAGCTTTAACATGGACCTGAACTCAGAACTTCCTCTTGGCTCTAAAAGATAAGCAACAGCTTAAAGTGGTCTAACACCCAGCATTTCAACTTTGCTTTAAAAGATTGCTTACAGCTTAGAAACTATTATGCCAGATTTATTTATTTATTTTTTTTGCAGAAATTTACTGAATGGGTTAAACATGACATTTTAGTGTTGCATTTAGCTAGAAATCCGGTCAGTGCTGAGGTTTAGATACAAATGTATCTATTTACAATGTAAATAAACAAACACCTCTCTGAGAGAGCACAGACGGCTTCCCAGACAGGCTTTTCAGAGGTCTACAGTGGCTTGCAAAAGTATTTGGCCCCCTTGAAGTTTTTCACATTTTGTCACATTACTGCCACAAACATGAATCAATTTTATTGGAATTCCACGTGAAAGACCAATACAAAGTGGTGTACACGTGAGAAGTGGAACGAAAATCATACATGATTCCAAACATTTTTTACAAATAAATAACTGCAAAGTGGGGTGTGCGTAATTATTCAGCCACACACAGTCAATACTTTGTAGAATCACCTTTTGCTGCAATTTCAGCTGCCAGTCTTTTAGGGTATGTCTCTAACAGCTTTGCACATCCAGAGACTGAAATCCTTGCCCATTCATCTTTGCAAAACAGCTCCAGCTCAGTCAGATTAGATGGACGGTGTTTGTGAACAACAGTTTTTAGATCTTGCCAAATATTCTCGATTGGATTTAGATCTAGACTTGTGACTGGGCCATTCTAACACATGGATATGTTTTGTTTTAAACCATTCCATTGTTGCTCTGGCTTTATGTTTAGCGTTGTTGTCCTGCTGGAAGGTGAAGCTCCACCCCAGTCTCAAGTCTTTTGCAGACTTTAAGAGGTTTTCTTCCAAGATTGCCCTGTATTTGGATTCATCCATCTTCCCATCAACTCTGACAAGCTTCCCTGTCCCTGCTGAAGAGAAGCACCCCCAGAGCATGATGCTGCCACCACCATATTTGACAGTGGGGATGGTGTGTTCAGAGTGATGTGCAGTGTTAGTTTTCCGCCACACATAGCGTTTTGCATTTTGGCCAAAAAGTTCAATTGTGGTCTCATCTGACCAGAGCACCTTCTTCCACATGTTTGCTGTGTCCCCCACATGGCTTGTGGCAAACTGCAAATGGGACTTCTTATGCTTTTCTGTTAACAATGGCTTTCTTCTTGCCACTCTTCCATAAAGGCAAACTTTGTGCAGTGCACGACTAATAGTTGTCCTAAGGACAGATTTCCCCACCTGAGCTATAGATCTCTGCAGCTTGTCCAGAGTCACCATGGGCCTCTTGACTGCATTTCTGATCAGCGCTCTCCTTGTTCGCCCTGTGAGTTTAGGTGGACGGCCTTGTCTTGGTAAGTTTACAGTTGTGCCATACTCCTTCCATTTCTGAATGATCGCTTAAACAGTGCTCTGGGGGATGTTCAAGGCTTAGGAAATCTTTTTGTAGCCTAAGCCTGCTTTAAATTTCTCAATAACTTTATCCCTGACCTGTCTGGTGTGTTCTTTGGACTTCATGGTGTTGTTGCTCCCAATATTCTCGTAGACAACCTCTGAGGCCGTCACAAAGCAGCTGTATTTGTACTGACATTAGATTACACACAGGCGCACTATATTTAGTCATTAGCACTCATCAGGCAATGTCTATGGGCAACTGACTGCACTCAGACCAAAGGGGCTGAATAATTACGCACACTCCATTTTGCAGTTATTGATTTGTAAAAAATGTTTGGAATCATGTATGATTTTCGTTCCACTTCTCAATTGTACACCACTTTGTATTGGTCTTTTACGTGGAATTCCAATAAAATGTATTCATGTTTGTGGCAGTAATGTGACAAAATGTGGAAAACTTCACTTTTTCTAGCCACTGTATTTGCAATCCAAACAAGGATACATTTGTATCTAAACCTCAGCACTGAAGCGGATTTCTAGCTAAATGCAAAACTAAAATGTCATGTTTAACCTATTCAGTGAATTTCTGCTTAAAAAAAAAATCTGGCGTAATAATTTCTAAGCTTTAAGCAATCTTTTAAAGCAAAGTTGAAATGCTGGGTGTTAGACCGCTTTAATAACCTTTAACCTGCCTGGCGTTCTGATTCCCGCGTCCGTACGTTTTTTTGCACATTTTTTTTTTTTTTATCATGTAGCTAGTCTAGTGCTAGCTACATGATTCTCCCCTCCCTGCTTCCTCCCTCCTACCCCTCCGATCGCCGCCGGCGCAAAGACCTATCCGGAAGTCCTTCAGGGCTTCCCCCATCGCCATGGCGACGAACGTCGTTACGCCATCCACCCCTCAGCGCTGCCTGGCACTGATTGGCCACGCAGCACACGGGGTCTTGGGGGGGCCTGTATCGCGGCGGATCGGCGGCGATCGGGTAGGATACCCAGCAAGCAAAGTGCTTGCTGCGTGTTTAAAAAACATTTTTTTTCAAATCGGCCCAGCGGGGCCTGAACGGTGACCTCCGGCGTCTCTGGACGAGCTCACCTCCGGCGTCCTGCAAAATAATCGGCAGTGTCTACTACTTGCTTTCATGAAAGCAGACATAGGGTTAACATCCTGTGTTTACAAATTAGCTGCTCTGCCGAGGCAGCCAGGGGAATTACATAGGCTAATCTCTCTAAATACATGCAGGGTACTTTTTCTCTGTTTTACTTCTGTCCTGTGCAAGAGTCCAGGTCCACTTTAACCACTTTACCCCCAGCGGTACGAATTTCTCCGCCCCTTTTTTCCCTCCTAAAAAACCAGGGACGGAGAAATCCGTACCTTCCGCGCTACCGCCGCTGTCCGCGCTCCCGCCGCTCAAGCGCGCGCACCCGCCGCTCGTGCACGCCGCCGCCCGCTCGCCCGGAGATCAATGAACGGGAAAATCCATTCCCGTTCGTTGATCTAGCCCCCGCAATGATCTGCTGCTTCTTTCAGAAACAGCGAGATCATTGTGCGTCTCCCAGCCTCCTACTGCTTCCTGTAAGCGTCCCTCCGGACGCTTACAGGTCGCATGTAAACAAACACTCTGTGGCCAACTTGTGGCCAAATAGTAAACTACACCCTAAAAGCATTTTACATACACAAACATTACATTTACACAATAAATTAACTCATTACCTCCCACACTCCCCAATTTTTTTATTTTTTTTGTAATTAAAAAAAAAAAAAAAAAAAAAAATACAATAAAAAAAAGCATAAATAGTTACCTTAGGGACTGAACTTTTTAAATATTTGTCAAGAGGGTATAACACTGTTACTTTATAAACTGCGGGCTTGTAATTAGGGATGGATGCAAAACTGAAAAAAATGCACCTTTATTTCCAAATAAAATATTGTCGCCAAACATTGTGATAGGGACATAATTTAAATGGTTTTATAACCGGGACAAATGGGTTAATACATTTCATGGGTTTTAATTACAGTAGCATGCTTTATTTAAAAACTATAATGGCCGAAAACTGAAAAATAATAATTTTTTCCCACATTTTTTCCTATTTCCCCATTAAAACACATTTAGAATAAAATAATTCTTGGCATAATGTCCCACCTAAAGAAAGCCTAATTGGTGGCAAAAAAAACAAGATACAGTTCATTTCATTGGGATAAGTAATAATAAAGTTATAGACGAATGAATGGAAGGAGCGCTGAAAGGTGAAAATTGCTCTGGTGGTCAGGGGGTAAAACCCCTCAGTGGTGAAGTGGTTAAAGAATGGTAATTCAGCCATAGAAAGGAAACAACACACACACACACACACACACACACACACACACACACACACACACACACACACACACACACACACACACACACACACACACACACACACACACACACACACACACACACACACACACACACACACACACACACACACACACACACACACACACACACACACACACACACACACACACACACACACACACACACACACACACACACACACCTTCCTTTGTGCAACAGATGTACCAAATAAGAGCCATGGAAACTGGGGAATGATCTTTTATGGAGAAGTAAAAGTGATTTTTAACTTTTGGATTGCCTGGTTAGCATGCTTATTACTTGTTTACCAGATAAAAATAATGAACTGATTTTTGTTTGTATGCCCCACAGTTAATAACCACTTAACGACCTCCTAACGCTGATAGGCGTCGGCAGGTCGAAGGGGTGTTACCATGGAAACGGCCACTCGTTCGAGCGACCGTTACATGTCAGTTCACAGAGGGTGTCTCCGCCGCTGCAGGGATGTCCCGCTGCGGAGGGGGGCTTTGCGGAGCCCCCCGCTGAACGAAAATAGCCTGCGGCGATTAGACCACCCCCCCCCCCCCAGCAGGACATCCCCCTAGTGGAGAAAAAAGGGGGGGGGGGAAGTCTGGTCACCCTGGCTGCCTGCTGATCTGTGCTGTGGGCTGGAGAGCCCACGCTGCACAGATCAGCGCAAAGAAGCTCGGTCCTTAAGTGGTTAAACTTTAAGATGGGATGCTTACCAGCCCCTTAAGTAAGCGCTTCTGCCCCCAGCCTGGCCGCTATCCATTACTTAGGATTGGTGACTCTGACATAAAGTTGCGCTGTGACCCGGGAATAGGAAGCCTGCCCGTCCTCTGCACCGGCGCAGGCTTCCTTGCTTCTTCCCCCTCCCTCTGCTGCGCGTCATTGCAGTTCACGCGCGGAGGAAAGGAAGAAGCCAGGGAGCCTGCATATGCCACAGGCTTCCTATTCCGGGGTCACACCATGACTTTGTCAGAGTCATCGATCCCATGTAATTGATAGCAGCCAGCCCGAGAGCAAGAGCGCTTACCTAAGGGGCTGGTAAGTGTCTCCTCTTAACCAATTAGCGTGAATACCTACGGCGTCTGCTCAGGGTCCTTTTAAGGCAGGGGACACATTTGACTGCTTTCCTGCGTGTTTTTTTGCACAGGAAAACTGAGCTCTCATGTTAATCAATGGGTTAGCTCACACTTAAAGGGATACTGTAGGGGGATCGGGGGAAAATTAGTTGAACTTACACGGGGCTTCTAATGGTCCCCCGCAGACATCCTGTGCCTGTGCAGCCACTCACTGATGCTCTGGCCCAGCCTCCGGTTCACTTCTGGAATTTCAGACTTTAGGCTGGTTTCACAGTAGGACGTTGCGTTTTAGGGGACGTTATGGTCTCATAACGTGCCCCTAACGCAATGCCTGGTGGTCTTGGCGCAGGACGCTACCAAGAGCCGCATTACAAGCAGCTCTTGGTGCGCCTGCTCTGTCGGAGGCACTGCGGAGACCATGTGAGCGGATCTCTCCGCATCACGTGGTCCCGCCAGCCAATCCGCGGCCGCTCCAGGATGTAAACACTACAAGTGCAGTGAATAATAAGTAGCCATGTGCCTGGCTACGTAGCGGCCTCTCCCCGCCTCCTCTCCGCCCATAAAATGAAAAAAAAAAACCCTGCTGAGCATGTGCAAACCGTCTAACGCGGCTTAGCCGCGTGTAAAGTTCTGCATGCAGTACGTTATGTAGACGTGCTGCGTTACAATGTAACGCAATGTTGGCACTGTGAACAGCCCATTGATTTTTCATTGCTGTGCGTTGGGGTGCGTTACAAGATGCTCTAACGTGCGCCTGTAATGTCCCACTGTGAAACCAGCCTAAAAGTCTGAAAACCACTGCGCCTGCGTTGCCATGTCCTCAATCCCGCTGATGTCACCAGGAGCGTACTGCGCAGACACAGACCATACTGGGCCTGCGCAGTATGCTCCTGGTGACATCACCGGGATCGAGGACACTGCAACGCAGGCGCAGTGGTTTTCAGAATTTAAAGTCTGAAATTCCAGAAGTGAACCGGAGGCGGGGCCAGAGCATCGGTGAGTGGCTGCGCGGGCACAGGATGTCTGCGGGGGACCATTAGAAGCCCCGGGTAAGTTCAACTCATTTTCCCCCTACAGTGTCCCTTTAATGTGTTTTTTTTGCAGGATAATTCTGAACATTTTGTTAGTTTTGTCTATCAATAACATTAGCTGCTGTGAATAAATGCACGTGTTTCTGCATACAAACACACATGGTGTGCAGAAAAGTGAAAGACAAGTGTGTCCCCTGCCTTAACCTCAGTGCACAGACAGCAGAATGGTTAATTCCAAGGAGCAACCTGGAATTCCCTCCTCCAGCACTTTGCATTTGCCATCCTCTCTACCGAAAGTAATTTCCCACCCAAGGAAAACGATTTTTTAATTAACAGAAGTGGAACTGAGACTTAATCATTTGGAAATGTAAAGTTAATGAGGGCTTGTTGTAGAGAGGAACTTCAAAGGTCCAGTAATGGTTCTGGGCATCTGGATTGGGTTCAGCAGAAACCCACAGGGTATTGGATCTTCAAAGGGAACAAGAGGAAGGCAGCCAGGCATTTAATTTAAATAAGAATAATGTCAGAGTGTGAAAGTGACACAGACAGCGCTTTAGCAAAGGCTGCTTGTGTTCTTTCCTGTAATTTGCCCATATGGGCTGCTATAAAAAGAATTATAATTTAAACTGCATTTTTATGTGGTCTCTTGAGCAAGGTCATAATATAAGGGGTCCATGAGCTGGTTTTGAAGTGCTAATGGCTAGAGATGCCCCCAGAATAAGATGCAGAATGAGAACTTCTCTGAACTGATAAAGCTGACACACACCAATTCATCCTGTTATGTACTCTCTTTGCAGTATGACACAGCATTGGATAGTCAAACACTGGGTACCTTACAACCAATGGCATATCACACTGTTAATCGGAGATATCGGGAATTCTTAAATTTACAGACGCGCCTGGAGGAACGTGCAGATCTGCGCAAGTTCATCAAACGTGAGTGGATCGCCTGTGTTCTTCTGTGAATATGTGCATGGTGTGGCATGTAATGCATACTAGAATTTTGTCAGTGCGTGAAAAAACGAGTGCTTACGTTAACCCTCTGCAGCTTGTCAGTCATATATTTTTAGCTAGTAAAGTAGTGGTTGGTTGCTCTGGGTAATACAGATCGTTTTTATATCAGACATCTTGATAAGCTAAATTCATACTGAATTTCATCCCTATCCTATCAATCATATTCCATCCTTAATTGATCCCATAATGCAATGGGAGACCGGGCAGCTATGAGTCCTCTCTTTGAAAAATAAGATCCAATTAGGTGAATTTGTGAAAGACTAAATACATTTATACTACATCACTTTCTAGCTTTAGACTAATATGGTGGTATACTGGTTAGCACTCCTGCTTAGATTTATAGGTTTAATTCCAGGGCTGCACATAATCCTTGTGAAGTTTGTATGTCCTCCCCATTTGTTGGGGGGCTTTCTCTGGGCATTACTGTTTGTTTCCACATCCTAAACATAGACCATACAAGTAGACCCTAGAGACTGTGGGAGAGGTATGTGATTATTGCTGGAGACGCATATTAATATAGCACACAAATGACTAGGGTAGCTTATTATCATAATTATTATTTAGTATTTATATAGCATCGACATCTTCTGAAGCGCTGTACAGAGTATGTAGTCTTGTCACTTACTGTAACTGTCCCTCTGAGGAACTCAATATCTAATCCCTAACATACTGTCGTACTGTGTGTTACTGAACATGTAACAGACAGTATAACTATGGTAATGTGAGAAAAATATTTCTGTAGCTTCCAAAAGTTTAATATGGGTTAAGTAAATGGTGTAAAGCAGACTGGTGAATACAGCATATATCAAACAAAATAAAAACACCAAGAAATGTTTTAGAATTAGTAAGTCAACAAAATACTGTGGCTTCCACTGGTTTATTTCACATTATAGTGAAAATGAGCACAGTGACTGTCTAGAGGAGATTTAGAAAACTTCTAAAATACCAGTAGCATTAAGCTATCTCATTGAATTGTATATGAGCGGCCAAAAGTGAACACATTGAAAGAATAATAATTTCATTGCCTCAAAAATGATTTAAAATGCTGTGGCTGACTGACAGAAAATACAGCATTTTTTTTCACACAACAGAATTTTACACAAAATCACTTCATCATTTTACATTTTCACCTCTTAGAACATTACATACAGATTCAGCAAACAGTTTCTCCCCACTTCCCCTTACCAGTTACTGCTCCAGAGTATACCATACAGACCCTAGGTCTCAACATTACTGTTACTTGCTCACCTATGCAATATCCGCTTCCTTTTCACTGTTGCCAGGTGTCATACTAGAAGCCACTTCTCACTTTTTAAAGGACACCTGAAGTGATTGGAACATGGAGGCTGCCATATTTATTTGCAAACCTGTAGATCAGATGTTTAATTGAAGTTTGACTGGATTTGCTGCATGCTTGTTTCTCACATATGATTCAGACGCTACTGATACATGAAAGACCAACAGGACACCAGGTACTGGAAGCCTCCATATCCCTCTCACTTCAGGAGTCCTTTTAACTATTCATCTCTGTACTCGTGTTACCGTAATCTTTGCTGGCTGGGCTGTGTTTTTGTGCCACATATACAGGAGCCCTGTGCTTTTCTGTGTGGGCCTATTTATACTACATGGAGCAGCTCTATGTAGCACACCACTAAGAATGCTGTTTTCCCTTTGCCACAGTCACCTCCAGCCACTAATGGGGATGTGGGTTCCGTTTTCTCTTCATCAGCCAGTGATGTCCAGGAACATAAAAACCCATTCCATCCATTGTAACATGCATAGCACACAAAGGACAAACTAATTTCAACATACAATAATATATAAGGCATATCATATTCCGCTGACATTCAGAGAAATTCATCCATTTCAGCTATAGTTATTTGTTCTTATACAGAATAATCCAGCACACATTTCAGCTACAGTGAACTGGGTCACTATTTTTAATCTACCAGAAACTGGGCATATAAGAACATGTCCACTATATAATCGCTTAAAGAGGTACTATAGTGACATATACAGTAGTAGAATTCAGTAAATCATTAAAGGGACTCCGAGCAGTGCAAAAACTATGGAAAGATGATTATCATTTTAAAGCTCTCTTTCTCCTCTTTCCAATGATATATAAACCGCCACCCTACGCCTTTTAGTTTTCGCTATTTTCGTGATTGAAATTGCCGTGGCTGTGATTTCAATCGCGAAAATAGCGAAAAACTAAAAGGCGTAGGGCGGCGATTTATATATCATTGGAAAGAGGAGAAAAAGAGCTTTAAAATGATATGCATCTTTCCATAGTTTCTGCACTGCTCGGAGTCCCTTTAAGGATTCAGTACTCACTTTTACAGTAATTTTCCTGGTTTCAGCATCAGAAACACTATATCTGTTGCTGTATATTGGTATGTAGCCCTGCTCTCCCAGTGATTCTTAGCAAAATCCTGCAGAATTCTCCTCCCATAGCATTCTGGGAGAACAGGCATCATTTTAACTGGCTTTGGAATTCTCAGAAGCAAACATTTCACAGTGCTGTAGCTGACAAGACTAAAGGATGCCTGAATGCTGCTGATTAGCTACACATCTAAAGGAAGGAAGTGGTCAATAAATGCATACAATGATACAAAGGATGACAGACATAACAAGGTTATACAACTTGGGATAAAGCTATACAAGGCAAATGGTACAAAATACATAAAAAAATTTACAACAGATTTGCGCTTTAGGAAAATCAGCACTCCGTGGTTCACGTTAGCAAATGTCAATGTGCAGACATGTAAGAACTCAGATTTTTAAAAAACGTGCACACTTGTCTCTAAGACACACAAGATCAAAAACTCTCACAGTTCCACCATATGGGCAGGCTCCAGGGGGTCCAGCTGTGGAAACAATACGCTGTCCCTTTGATCTTTGTCCCCGGACAATCAAATACACATACAATAAAAACAAAACAGATATATAGCGTAACACTGCGAACACTAATGAATTCTCTCACAGGAAACAGTCACCAGAGTAATCGGAGTGTGTATACTAAAAGACCACCTCTAACCAGTGCCAGGACACCCCCCTAAGTGCCCGCACTCAATGCGCTGGCCTCCTGATTCTCCGGAGGTAGGATTGAAAGTATGAGGGGGTATCAATCGTTTCACAGCTTCCTATTGCAACTTGCCCAATTCATACTGTAACTATGGAATGGAAGGGCTCCGGATCTCTGTGCACGTAGTCCCCGCTGTCCCCATTTAAAGTTGGCACCGTCAGGACTCCTAGATGTCTTGCCCGCTTTAAAGGGAACCTGAAGTGAAAGGTTCCCTTTAAAGCGGGCAAGACTGGAGGGGGGAAGGGGGGTTAAGTGTAGCTAGCCTAGTGCTAGCTACCACCCATGTAAATGTAACGCCAGGGTGGTTAAAGAGGTTGGTTTTGAGGGCTTGCTTGAATGTGTTGAAGAAGGTACAAATCTGATGAGCGGGGGGAGGGCGTTCCAGTTCCGGTGGTGGGGGTGGCTTTTAAGAAATCCTGCAGGCACTCATGGGAGCAGGAAATCCGTGAGGCAGTTAGGCGAAGGTCGTTTGAAGACTGGAGGGGGTGGCCTGGTATATACCTGTGAAGAAGCTCCGAGATGTTTTGTGCACAGGTTTACAGGTCAAGCATAGAATCTTGAAACTTATGCTGAATCAGATCTGTATGTATGTAGTCTCTCCCCCTCCCCCATATGATCCTTAGCCTAGGCAGTTTAGCTATGTAGAATTTTCCAGAGCATTCTGGGAGACAAGGCATTATTTTCACTTGCTTTGGAATTCTCAGAAGCAAACATTCCACAGAGATGCACCTGACTGAATGAAAGATATGATACATTTCAGAATGTAAATCAGGGTGAGGGAAGATCTTACAAGGGGCAGACACTGACTAAATAATTTATAAATTAATATTGTAAAACAAAACAAACAACTTTTATTAATTACGTTATTTACACTATACTTTCTCTTAACTACCTGAAGACCGCTCCACGCCCATGGGCGTGGCCGCGGCGGAAGCCCCAGGACCGCCTAACTGGCGTCAAGTCCTGGGACTGCAGTTTACAGGAGATCGCGCCCAGGCTGCACGCGCATCTCCGGCTCGGAGGGAGGAGCTCCACCCTGCCTTCAGTCTCCGAGCATCAATCGCTGCTCAGGATACTGTTAGACAGCGTAACCGCCATCTATTCTATTTACATGTACAGCGCTGCAATCTGCAGCAGCGATGTACTGGGGAAAGTCGTGTGACACGGCTGTCCCCCTGGGGCACTTGAGAGCGATCGACTCTCATAGGCAGAAGCCTATGACAGGCGATCGCCATGATTGGCCAGCTGGGGGGAGAGAGGGGTTTAGAAAAAAATAAAAATAAATTGTCAAAAATAAAAAAATAAAGAATTATTAAATAAACAAACATGGGGGGTGGGGGGGGGGGGGAATTAATCAGACCCCACCAGCAGAGAGCTCTGTTGGTGGGGAGAAAAGGGGGGGATCACTCCTGTGCTGTGTTGTGCGGCCCTGCAGCTTGGCCTTAAAGCTGCAGTGGCCATTTTACTAAAAAAAGGTCTGGTCTTTAGGGGGGTTACCACTGTGGTCCTCAAGTGGTCAAGCCACTAACAAGTAATTCCAATGCTGCTTTGTGCACTTAACTATGCAAACCCACATTAATCCTGGTGGTAAAAATGTTCTTTTTATAAACTGTCTCAGTATACAGTGCTGCCCACGGTGGCGTAGTGTTTAGTGCTCCTGCTTTGCAAGCGCTGGGTCCCCGGTTCGAATCCCAGCCAGGTCAACATCTGCAACAAGTTTGGATGTTCTCCCCGTGTCTGCATGGGTTTCCTCTAGGCACTCTGGTTTCCTCCCACATCTCAAAAACATACAGATAAGTTAATTGGTCCTAGACTATGATACATGCACTACACGATACATACATAGACATATGACTATGGTAGGGACTAGATTGTGAGCCCCTCTGAGGGACAGTTTGTGACAAGACAATATACTCTGTACAGCGCTGCGTAATATGCTGGCGCTATATAAATACATGAATAAATAAACACCCCTAGCAAATTTTGACTTAAAGTTACTTTTATTTAACCAGCAAGAAATGTTTTTATGTGAAATGACATAGGTGTCTCCCAAAAGATAAGAATATGTACCAGAGGTATTATTGTGGGGAAAAAAATTATCAGCTTTCATTTACATATGAGCAAAAAGTGTCCAGTCCAAAATTAATCATACCCATTACAAACTGTCACAGTCTGTGAAAAAAATCCAGTTCTATACCATTTCAAATAGTCCAAGCCATTCTAAAGCATCCTAATTACCCTGATTAATTGGGAACAGCTGTTTTAATCAGCTCAACAGGTGAAAAATAGCAGCTCTCTGCAGTTGTTTTGTGGACAGTCATGGCTAAAGACAAAGGAGCTCAGTGAGGACCTTTGGCTGTGTATTGTGGCTGCTCACAAGTTGGGAAAAGGCTACAAGGCCAGGGCTCTTTCACACTAGAGGCTGCGGTAGAAAAGGCTGAAACTCAGTCTTTTGCTTAACGCCAATACATAGCGTTTTCAAAGCGTTCTACAGCTCATATGAAAACGTCCTTTTTTTTTTTTTTTTTTTTTTTTCTATAAAAATAAGTGAACAAGTCAGCTGTAAAACGCTTTGAAAACACTGAAGTTGGCGTTTTCCATTGACTATCATTGAAACGCCAACAGCCTACTTTGGCTGTAAACAGCCCTGAAAAAGCTCCGGGGAGCTTCAAAACGCAACGCCCAAAAAAGCTGCTTTAGGTGTGATAGGTAAAATGAAAGTCTATAGACTTTTATTTTACCTTGGAAACCGCCAACTATGGTCTTGGCTGTAAAACGCCGAAACTAGCCTCTGGTGTGAAAGGGCCCTTATGTTTTCAAGCTACAGTGCAAAGTATTATTAAAAAAATACAAGATGTTCCTCACTGTAGAAAATATCAGAGGATGTGTTCAGAAGCAAAGAGTGACACCTGTGATGGCCAGGATAGTGAGAGATGTGAAAAAGAATCAAAGGATCACCACCAAGGTGAATCTGGACTCTGCTGGTGGCAATCCAACGGACACTGCACACAGCTGGGTTCCACGGATACAGATCAAGGAGGATGCCACTTCTCCAGATAAGGCACACAAGAGCTTGCTTGGCCTTTGCAAATGCTCATCTGGACAAAGAAACAGACTTCTGGCCTTCTTGTGTTATGGATGAAACAAAAATTGAATTGTTTGGTCACAATGATGTTTCCTTTATTTGAAATAAAAAATGAGAATCCTTGAACCCAAAGAACCCCATCCCAACTTTCAAACATGGTGGTGGGAACCTAATGCTTTGGAGGTGTTTTTCAGCCAATGGACCAGGGAACTTAAACGGCACTATGAAAAAGGAGCAATACGTGTGGATTTTCAACGACAACATCAGGCAGTCTGCAGAGAAACTTGGCCTTGTGCACTAGTAGACATTTCAGCATGACAATGACCCAAAACCCAGCAAAAGGGGTGAAGAAATGGTTAGCAGACAACATTAACGTTTTAGAGTGGACCAGTCAGAGTCCTGACTTGAATCCAATTGAGAATCTGTGGAGGGATCTAAAGATCAGGGTGATGGCAAAAAGACCCTCCAACCTGAAAGATTTGGAACTCATTGCTAAAGATGAATGGGCAAAAATACCTGTGGAGACATGCAAAAAGCTGGTCTGCAATTATAGTAAGCGTTTGCTGTAATAGCCAATAAAGGATTTTCCATTCATTATGGAAAAGGGTATGAATAATTTTGGACTAAACACTTTTTTTGCTCAAATGAAAATAAAAGCTGAGAAGTTATGTTATTATCTTTTGGGAGACGCCTATGTCATTCCCCGTCAAAAAATGACTTGCTGGTGGAATAAAAGTAACTTTTTCTGAATAATTACGGGCAGCACTGTAATATTTCACCTATACATTTTTATGAATAGGCCAGTGTGTTCCTGCTGAAAAATGCATGCATTACCCTATGGCTACTAATCAGGTTCAACATTTTGTTTTTCAACTACTCTGCTGGGTAGCTTTGAATCTTAGGGCTGGTGCTCACCAAAAATCACTAGCATAATCGCAAACGCTTAGCATTTTTTGAAGTGATTCCTAGTATGTGCCTATTGATTTTCTGTTTATCCCTAACGAATTTTGGAGCGTTTTGTGTAGCGATTTTATCCTTCTTCTACACTTTGACACGGAAGGAGGAATGGAGATCAGCTTTTGTAAATAAACGCTAGGGAAATCTCTCCTAGCGGTTTTTAGAATGAATTTCCTCTTTTCCTATATTTAACATTGAGTCGTAATAGCTTCAAAAATGCTGCAGGACCCGCGTTTGGGAAAAAAAATCACATTGCTCTGGTGTGGTCCATCCCATATAAATACATTAGCCAAGCACTTTTCAAAGTGCTAGTGTTTTTAAAAGCTCCCAGAAGTGCTCTTGGTGTGCACCAGCCCTTAATGGTTTTAACAGGCATGTGGATAAGGTAGGGTAACTGTCCTGTATCAGCTGCTCTGCAGCATGTTTCACCTCCAGTTAGTGTCCAGAAGATTATATTCCACTCTGTCCCTATTACGCTAGAGACCTCCGGCTCCAACAACACCCTTACTTACTATTAGGAGTCAATGACTTCCTTGTTTTCTTCTATTTTTGTCACACGGTTCTGCAGGCATGCATCAGCAGAGCTGACCAGACTGTGCATCGTGGGTAGTGTATTGCATATAAAAATTGGCACTGTATTCTTCAGCTTTTAGCACAGACTGCTCATTTGTTATATTTTACAATGCATTTTGCTTGGGTGGCCTTACAGACCTTCACAGGTATTGTTAAAAATGCAGGATGTTATTTGGGGTGCTCCTATGTTTAAGTACTCTGTTGACTGTCAGGATCATCATTAGCAGTGCTAGTTACTGTAGATGCAGTCAGGCCCGGTTTTACTCCACAGGAGCCTAAAGGCTCAGATGTCTTGGAACCCTAGACTTTTCCCCTCCATGAACCTAAAAAACCCCCACCAAACTGCACCACAAATGTATTGGCGGGTCCTGTTGTCTCCTCCCCCCTACTTCCCTTTCATGTCATAGGTAGCTACAGGTGCCCCTTAGCTTTAGGTAGCCTGAGCTGCCATTGCATTTTATTCTTAGATCCTAATATAAATACAGCAGCTATGTAGTGATAAATGTCTGCTTGTCAGCTTTGTGTAGTTCATTTTTAACTGTTGCTGGCTGTAACTATTTATCCGTTGTTTACATTCCTCTGTTGATACAATGTTATCACCTGGGATTTGGTTCTCAAGCTTCCACTGCAGAATGAAGTGCTGTGTTTAACTGTTTGAATGCTGTTCAGCTTAAAAAAAATGTTGCTGATAGTTGGATTAAGGCTATAAATAATCTTTTAGAGCAAAGAAGAATTGCTGAGTTTCAGACCACTTTAACATAGCACTCTACAGTACCATAAGGTCAACTTGTCTCTTAGAAAGGATTATCTTATGCTAAAGTCTTTTTTTTCCTCTTTTGTTTCCATTGACAATTTCAGATATCAAAGGGCCTAAAAAGTTTCTCCCAGACCTGCCATTTGGAAACATGGATAGCGAGAAGGTGGAGGCACGGAAGAGTTTGCTGGAGTCCTTTCTAAGGGTCAGTACAGAATAGATGCTCTGTACAACACATGACATAAACACATTATTGCTAAAACCACCATCAATCTTCTTGAAAAACAAATTAGATTTCAGTACCCCTAGCAACACTGTACGACATTCCGTTTCATGGGGAGTGAAGGGTTTGGGGACAGCACGGTGGCATAATGAAAACCACTCTTGACTTGCAGCACTGGAGTCCTGGTTCCAATCGCAGCCCGGGCAACATCTGCATGGAGTTTGTAAGTTCTCCCTGTGTCTGCATGGGTTTCCTCTGGTCACTCCGTGTTTTTTTTCCCCACACCCTAAAGACATACAGACAAGTTAATTGGCTCCCCTAAATGGGCCCCAGACTACATGCACTACACGATGCATTATTATTATTTATTGTATTTATAAAGCGCCAACATATTACGCAGCGCTGCACAATAGATAAATGGGTTAACATACAGGTAGAACATACGGAAACTCACAACAAAACAAGATCATGCAAATGATTTGATAACAAAACAGTGTCATAGGTCAAAATAGAGACTGGTAGGAATTAGATTGTGAGCCCCTCTGAGGGTCAGTTTGTGAAAAGACAATATAATCTGTACAGCACTATGGAAGATGTAGGCACTATAAAAATACTAAGTAATAATAATAGTCCTACAGGGTACTCCATATTGACCATTTAGACTGAAATGTATGTTACATCATCAGGAAAATTGCTTACTGTCACGTCTATTTCTGTATAATTTGGCTGTAGATTTTGCAGTGCTGAGATACAATTGAAATAGATTGGGCTCGATTCACAAAGCGGTGCTAACCTAGTTAGCACGCCTAAAGGCTTTGGGCATGCTAACTAGGGTGCTAGTAGTTAGCATGCACAAAGCATCAAAAAATTGTGCGCAAAGTTATGTGCTGCACTCAAAATGTTGCACCGTTCGTGCGCTAAATATGCACGAATGGTGCAACATTTC
Source organism: Hyperolius riggenbachi (assembly GCF_040937935.1). Lineage (NCBI taxonomy): Eukaryota > Metazoa > Chordata > Amphibia > Anura > Hyperoliidae > Hyperolius > Hyperolius riggenbachi. The sequence goes on along the minus strand of NC_090651.1, from coordinate 214,496,269 downwards.
ACGTGCAGCGCAAAACTTTGCGCGCATAACTTTGCGCGTGATGTGTTTCACGCGCGAACAGCTGTTTTAGGCGTGCTAAGGGACTTTTCACAGGTGTGCTAACAGTTACTACCACTTTGTGAATCAAGCCCATTGTGAAGAATAAACATTTAAAGCTAATGTATCTCCAACTATAAAAAAAAAATTAAAAAATCCGATACTCACCAAAGGAGAGGGAAGGCTCTTTGGTCAAATCCGCCGCCGCGGGGACTTCGGAAGTCTTCGGGAGCACTTGGGCTCCCGAAGGCCGGCGGCTCCATACTGCGCACGCGCGAGTACGTCATAGACATGCGCAAGTGCGTCAATGACGGCGCTCGTGCATGCGTAGTATGGCGCGGCCAGTCTTCGGTAGCCCGAGTGCTCCCGAAGGCTTCCGAAACCTCCCTTCGGCGGCGGAAGTGCCAGTATTTGATCGAAACGGTCGAATACTGCTACGGGGGATCCTGAGCGGGAGCGGGCACCGGGAAAGGGGGAGGGGCTCATTAGGACCGAGCCTTCCCTCTCCTTAGGTGAGTATCTAACTTTTCTTTTTTGTAAGGTGAGGTTACATTAGCTTTAAAAAAAAAAAAAAAAAAAAAAAGCACACAGAGAAATGCAGTGACTAAGAAATAAAATGCCAGTTTGATAATGTTCCTTCTAAACACTGCAGTGTCCCTTTGCAGAAAACAATATTGTATTCAGTGTAAAAAGGTGTTCCTGCATTTTCCCAGTTATTTTCACTGGTAAAATTATGCATTTGAACAAGACTTGCAAATGAGCAAATGTTACAGGTTTGAAATGCATGCTGCTGGTACTCCAACCCACCTAACTAACATCTTATTTCCAACAGCCAGCTACCATTTTCTGCATGACTTCCACCCCTTCCAGCCACTCACTCTTTATTTTATTCACAGCTTACATTTATTAGCTAGCCACTGTTTACTTAAAGGACAGATGGAGTGAGACTGATATGGAGGCTGCCATATTTATTTATTTTAAAATATCACTCGCCTGGTGCCCTACTGATATTTGTCCTCAGTAGTGTCTGACTCAGACATCTGAATTAAGCATGTGGCAAATGGTGTCAGACAGTCAAACCTCTAGTTTGTATGGTGGTTCAGTGGCCCTGGCAAGTTATTAGAAGCAGAGGATCAGCAAGACAGCTGTCGTTTAATTTACTTCGTTTAAAAGGAAACAAATTTCGCAGCATCCATATGCATCTCACTTCAGGTGTCCTTTAAGTACCTCACCCCCATTTCTTTCTCCTAGCATTTTTTTACCCGAGGCGAAATGTGTTTGTTTCGGACACAGAAGCATGTTAGTGATTTCATCACATGCCTCTGTGTCCTTCCTTCTCTCCTGTGGCCAAACCCCACCCCCCGGCTGCTGCATCATCTCCCTCGAAATTGCCAACAAGGAGCTTGTCAGCCGCTTAGAAAAGGAAGGGACATTCTTTGTTGGAGAGGGATGCCTTTAGCATGCCCTATCGGTGCGTTCACTACACCCCTTTCCCACCTCTGTGGACTTCACTGCCTCTTCCCGCATCTGCTATGCCGCTCCCCGCCCCTCTTCACTGTTTCCCCTCCTCTGTGTGTTCTACGAGGAGAGCACAAAGTAGAGCTGTAGTGTCCCATGCTCCCAGTCGTGACCTCCCCCCCCCCCCCCCCCCCCTTTGATTTAAATATATAAATAAAGGGTGATAAGGACTTGATTATTTATTTGTTGTATCTATAAAGCGCCAACATTTTACGCAGTGCTGAATCAGTTATCCGTTTACCTGTGTTTTGTCTGTGAATTTTCTAATCACATTTTCAATCTTATGGGAGAGGTTGATCAGAAGAAGTCTGTGCACTCCCTTTGCTTTCCTCTTTGTATCTGAGAATGACTTAGTTCTCTTGAAATGGCTGTACTATTCCCCACTCACTGAGTTGCAAGAAATAAGACCCAACCATGGGAAACGAGCACAGATTGTTTCCATGCACGAGGCCCTGGTTTACAGGTTCATCACTTTCACTAGAAGAACTATAATAGGCAAACTGAACACAACTACCCTCTAATCCATGTACGAGCACCATAAAATAAAGACTCAGACATTTGGCCAGTGAGAGCTGCTTGGTGAGCCAGGAAGGAGTGAGTCCAATTTGTGATCAGGCTTGATTCTCATTCCTTTATACATAACAGAAGACCATGCCAAAGCAAAGGAAAATTAAACTGAAGCCAGATATAGAGCAGGCTAGGTTCACACTACACTGCAGATACAACATGGATAGTCAAGGCAGATATAACCAATTAAATTGAGCTCCACAGACCTATATAACTGTTCTAGGTCTGGAGATGACAACCATGAACAGAGTCACACCACTTCAATTCTACAATATATGTCTAAAATAGCTGCGTCTCCATGTCCAGTCGTCTCTCAAAAAGAGTACCATGGGACACCCCTCCAGGAGCTTGTGTATTTGTGTATAATGGTTTATTTGCTGTCAGCATAGTACAGTGTAAAAGCGGTTTATTTCTCCTTGACATTAGCCTATATACAGACTCAGAGCTGCGTGGCTCCTGCTGGTATGCCACTTCCTGGTAACTCTGCTGCACGAGCACTTGATTCACTGGCTGTCACTCGTTGGGCCAAGCCCTGATACCTGCCAGATGACAAGCATTGTACACACGTGAGGACTAAGTTCACACACTATGTGTTGTGTAACACCTGCACTACAACCCAACATAACTCCATGCACACAACACAGTTTACAGTGTCCTTGTTATTTTTTATTGCATGAAGAACTGCAATGTAACATGCAGGGTTTTGTATGCTATCCCAAAACGCTCAGTAGAAAGTGCCTTTGGCTAATATGATGTGTTCCAACAACAAGATGGTAACATGCCCTTACAATTGTATGGATGGTGTGTTCACATACAGCGTCACAGCTTGAAATTATGCACATCATTTGAACCAGAGCTGGGACAAGGTCCTCCAGCAAGACTGAGGCACCAAATTGCGCCCCTCCATCCCTCCCACCCACCCCAGCCGTCACACATGATTGCTATTCGACTAAATCGGAGATCCCTACAACACCTTAATCTCTAGTTATCTGGCTTGCTGTCACTGCCATGTATCCCCTTTTCTTATTTCTCTCTGCTTCAAACACAATAGGGGAATAATAGCTAAGTGAGTTGTGCACCACCATCTACACTGCACCCTGAGGCTGGAGCCTCTCTCGCCTCTACCTTGGCCCCACCCTGATGTGAACTAATCCTAAGAGGCACAAAGTAGTCTTTAGTCCTGGTGAGTGGTGACCCTAGTGTCTGGACTGACCACTTTGGAAACCTTTTTTAATATACATGTGACTTTGTCTTTGGTGGTGTGACTTTATCTTTGGTTAGGTAACTAAGTGAAGTCCATGAAACTAAACTGTCAGGAGACCTTTTTAGTAGCTTAAAAGGACAGCAAACTACATGAAAACCATACAAAGGCATGAAGGCAGTAGGTCAGAAGTCACCATAGGCTGTCAGCCAAAAGAGGGAGTGTTTCATGTTAGCTGAGTGTGAGCAGGCAGCTTTCCGTTCATGAGAACTCTGAAATGAAGGCGCAAGTAGTTTCCATTTTGATTTGCAAAATCTACTTTTGTGTGTGTACAACTTTATAACTCTAATTTAAATTTATGTTGTTTTATGCATATAAAACTATGCCAGGACTGGGGTTTTTATTGCAAGCGCCATTACTGTGCCTTTCTAGAAAAGCCTCAGTCACAAAATAGCATGGGCTATGATGTGATATTAATCATTCAATATTGTTCTGGAACCACAAACTAACAAGTGCAAGCATTTATGAAGTAATTCGCCCTGTTTGATAGTGTCCAAATGGAACAGTTGTCTCACAAGCTGTAACGTCACAAAGGAACAAATGTTTATTTGATGGATTTTGTTGTCTAAAACATCCAAATAAATAGCAAACCATTGCCAAACATGCACGGCTTTCAGCTTGTTTACTGTGAACGATGAGCGTTTTTCTACACAATACTGTGTAGGTGGTCTGTGCAATGCTGGCATACACCAGGAGAGAATTAGCTAGACATGTGGTACTATGTTTAGCTTCGGCTACGTTCCAACCAGGGTCCTTTTAAGCTCCACTGGTGCCCAAGGGCAAAAATCACCTCCACCCACCAGTAAATTCTACCCTTATTAAACTGCCCCCCCCCCCCAATCTTCCCTCTCACTTGTGCTGTGCTCCCTGAGGCCCCTGCATCTTTTGTAGCAGCATTGCAACTCACCTGTAGCGATACACTGCTCTGTCTGTGCTCACCGTCCTTTTCCCTGCTTGCTGCCTCTTCTCAGTGACCTAGCTCATGTTGTACATAATGACATGTCATGGAGAAGAGGCAACCAGAGGGTATGGAGATGCAGCAACACTCTGGGAGAGGTGAGTTACAACCCTGCCAAAAACTGGACAGAAGCCCCCTTGGGGCACATGTCTGGGGCGAGGGGGAGAAGCTCAAGAGTTGGGCACGGAAGCGCTTAGGGTCCCTGGGGCAATTGTGCCTTTTCCTTGAGTTGTAGTGCTGGCCCTGATGCCAGCTTGTTTTCTTCTCTGTTGGCTGTGATGGCAAGTTTCATTCCTCATATTTGTACATATATTGCAGTTTGTTGATTCATATTTTAATGTACAAACTCAGACCTAAGCAGGCATACTGCAGAGATCGGTACTAAAAAATTCTGAGGGTCAAGATTACTACAGTTAACCTTGGAATATAAACCTTTTAACAGTGTTTCATTTTGTGCAGCAACTTTGTGCCGTTCCGGAGATTGCCAGCAGTGAGGAAGTGCAGGAGTTCCTGGCCTTAAACACTGACGCCCGCATTGCTTTTGTGAAGAAGCCCTTCCTGGTGTCCCGAATCGATAAGGTATCACAGGAGAATATTTCATACAATCTACAGTTGTGTTCAAAATTATTCAACCCCCACTGAAATTGAGTGTTTTGGCCAGTTTGACATTGATTTAATTGTAAACAAGATGACTGAAATGATCAAAAGCAAAGAGGCACTTGTAAGTCAGACAAATATAACATTTATAATGAAATTTCCACAGATGTCTTTTCTGTGCTCGCATCATCAGTTTTATTCAACCCCCAAATGACATTTATTCTTAGTACTTAGTACAACATCCTTTTCCAGATATAACAGCTTTTAAAGGTGAAGCATAGCTTGATACAAGTGTCTTGCAGCGATCTACGGGTATCTTAGCCCATTCTTCATGGGAAAAAGCCTCCAGTTCAGTCACATTCTTAGGCTTGTGCGCTGCAACTGCGTTCCACCAGAGGTTCTCAATCGGATTTAAGTCTGGTGACTGTGATGGCCACTCCAAAATGTTCCAGCCTTTTAATCTGCAACCATCCTCTAGTGGACTTGGAGGTATGCTTGGGATCATTGTCCTGTTGAAAGGTCCAATGTCTCCCAAGCCTCAGGTTTGTGACAGACTGCATCACATTTTCATCCACTATCTCCTGGTACTGAAGAGAATTCATGGTACCTTGCACACGTTGAAGCTTCCCTGTACCTGCAGAAGCAAAACAGCCCCAAAGCATGATTGACCCCCTGCCATGCTTCACAGTAGGCAAGGTGTTCTTTTCTTCATAGGCCTTGTTCTTCCTCCTTCAAACATAGCGTTGATCCATGGGCCCAAACAGTTCTAATTTTGTTTCATCAGTCCACAGAACACTATCCCAAAACTTTAGTGGTTTGTCCACATGATTTTTGGCATACTACAGTCGACTCTTCTTCTTCTTTGGAGACAGCAAGGGGGGCCTGGGAGTTCTGGCATGGAGCCCATCATTACGCAGTGTGCGCCTTATTGTCTGAGCTGAAACTTCAGTACCCGCATCTGACAAATCTTTTTTCAGTTCCCCAGCAGTCACATGAGGGCTTTTCTCCACTTTGCGCTTCAGGTAGCGCACAGCAGTCGAAGTCAGCATCTTCTTTCTGCCATGACCAGGTAGCGTTTCAACAGTGCTCTTTGCTTTGAATTTGCGAATTATGCTTCCTATGGTGTCTTTTGGTATGTTTAACATCTTTGCAATCTTCTTGTAGCCATTGCCCTTCCTGTGAAGAGAAATCACCTCTTATCTTGTCTTCATGGACCATTCCTTTGACTTCACCATGTTTGTAAACACTCCAGTAAATGTCTAGAAGGAGCTGAGTGTCGCAGTCATTTTAAATCTGCCTAATTGGTGCTTATTATACTTGATAGCTGTTCGTTAACATCCACAGGTGTTTTCAATACCTGATCGAAAACACTTGAATGAACCTCTGTTCTTAAGAGTGGTAGTCTTTTAAGGGGTTGAATAATTGTCAATGAAGAAATCACCCAAAAAAAAAACATTTAATACTGTATTACAAAAACAATTGATGTCATTTTTAGTTACTTTTGGTTCTTTAAAAAGTCCTTGTAAGATTTCATTCTGAACACAGTCACATATGTACACTAAATTCCCTAAAACCCTTTACAGCATTGGGGGTTGAATAGTTTTGAAAACTGTATTTGCACATCCAGGGATTTAGATACATTGAACAACTTTCCACATTACAGGTTGTTTTGTTAAGAGATGAGATGTATCCCTGTTGCCCATGGCAATCAGACGTTGCTTTCACTATGCAATAGAAACTTTATAGAGAAAAGTTGCTATGGGGAACATAGATGGCTTATCGGTTTCTTTTATGTATGAAGAGAATTGGGTTTTGATTAAGTTTCCTTTACTCTTGACTATACCTTAATTCTGCTGCTCCACCCGGCTACTTTTTCATGCCACCCGGGTGGAAAAAAATTCTGGGGAGAACACTGTGCTGTAATATTCTGTACAGTAGGTAGTTCCACACATAGCATGTTATAAGAAAGGGTTGGTCATGTGTGGTGTTTCAGATCAGTGATTTCATTCTTCTTTATAAGATTCAAAATCTACACAAGTCATTTTTTTTATTGCTGTGATGGTACAGTGACCTTCTCTGGACTCCACTTAACGACCGCCTAACGCCGATAGGCGTCGGCAGGTCTTAAGTGGTTTTCCATGGAAACGGCGGCCTTTCCATTTCAGTTCACAGAGGGTGTCTCCGTGAACAGCCGGAGAGCCGCCGATCGCGGCTCGCCGGCAAAATGTAAACATGCGGGGAAGATATCCCTGCTGTTTACATTATACGGCGCTGCAGCGCAGCAGCGCGCCGTAAGGCAGATCGGCGATCCCCGGCCTCTGATTGGCGGGGGATTGCTGGCATATGATAGGCTGAAGCCTATCCTACAATGCGCAGGACGGATATCCGTCCTGCGCAGCCCATGGAGGGAGAGGGAGGGACGGAGAGGAAGGGAGCGCCGAAAACGATGCGGAGGGGGGCTTTGAAGAGCCCCCCTCCCCGCAAAATGCAGCAAGCCGGCTGTGATCAGACCCCGCCAGCAGGACATCCCCCTAGTGGGAAAAAAAGGGGGTAAGTCGGATCGCCCTGGCATAATCCTGATCTGTGCAGCGGGCTGGAGAGTCCACGCAGCACAAATCAGGCAAAGCATCCCTGGTCCTTAAGTGGTTAAAAACAGATGCACAATGCAACTCAGATTTCTAAACATTCAAACAGTAACTGTTTTATTTCCTTTAATGGGGCAGATTGTGGTGAATGCCATTGTCGACACTCTGAAAACAGCATTTCCTCGATCTGAACCACAGAGCCCAACGGATGAGCTGAGTGAGAATGAAGTAGACGGGAAAGCTCAGAATGACAGCAAGAAAAGTGCCAAGTGAGTACAATGCTTTATGCTAGTGCTTCTCTGGGTACAGTCCCAGAATTTCAGCAATGTTTTACCTATGATTCTAGATCAGGTGTATTTGACCAGGGGTGATGGGGTGGTTTTTCCTTTTTTGCAAATTGTGACAGGCTTTACCTTGAACACTGTGGACAAAGGGGTTTTGATCTTGGTTACTTGTTCAGGAAATGTGTTTCTCACACAGAAGTACATTCTGTATAATGATCCTGAGTACTTTGGCATGGACACATCTCACTAGCTCCTACTTACCCCTGCACAGTTGGCATGTAATCTGTTTGTGATAGACATTAAGTGGCATCTTTTGCCTCCTGTGGCATTCATTATTGGATTCACAGAAGTCAGAGCAGAAGAAGCAAAGAGCATATTGTAATCATGTCAGCTTTGCCACACATAAACTTTCCACCATGACTATTTTGCATTTAACATCTTCCAGACAATTGTGCTGGTTGTAAACAACAGAGCTTGGCCACCAGCCAGCCTTTAACCGCTGAGACCCACTCCTGGCATGGGGCCCAAAGCCGCACGTATGAATATACAAGTAATAAAGTGCTGCTGATACAATAGAGGCTCAGCTGCTGGGATTATATCTGCCTGTTTGTACAATTCCCAGAATGTGGTACAGCCAAAGCCAGAGGCTCTCCCGCAGCAGCTACAGTACCTGCTGGCCAGTAACAGAGCTTTCTTCTATTTGTTATCACATTTTAGGACAATGCTAAGCAGAAATAGAGGTCCTTAATTTTCAGTAATTGAGCTTTAAATTGATTTTTAATCCTTAAAAAAAAAAAAATTTAAAACAGATGTTCTGTATAATTTTATTGAAGTGTATTTTAGCTTTATTTTACAAACACAAGTAATCGTTTGTTAGAGTGTGCAGCCTTTGCAAAGCCTGCTTGATTTTCTTGATTATAGTCAGTGGTGTAACTAATAATTTGTGCCCCCCAACAAGACTTAAATAGGGACTCCCATGTTCACACCCCTTCCCTTGCCTCCATTTGGTGACCTTCACAGCCTAGGGCCATCATTGCCTTCACACTTATAAGAAGTGTAGCCACAAAAAAACTTGATCTGGAGGATGGTCCCCTGTATCAGAGGAAGGGAAGGTTAGTAGTAGCCCCCCCCCCCCCCCCACTTCCCCAAGAGGCCCCCCTGTGGTTACAGGGGTTGTTCCCCTACAGTTACACCCCTGATTATAGTATTACTATAATAAGTATTACTGAGTAACCCAGGACAGAATCCATCTGGTTTAAGGTGGCCATACACTGGTCGATGACTTTCCATCAGATCGACCAACCGATAGATCCCTCTCTGATCAAATCTGATCAGGGAGGGATCATATGGCTGCCTTTACTACAAACAGATTGCAAATCGATTTCAGCTGCCACTGACGCAATTGCCCCCTGCCGCATACATTACCTTCTCCTGCCGGCGTGAGTCCCCGTTCTCTCCGCGGTCTCTTCTCCGGTAATGTATTGCCGCTGGCGTCGGTTGTCAGGCATTCGAACGCCACTATTGAGGCACTCCCGACCCGCCGGCGATCGAGGGAAATCTTCCGCACGGATGGAACGATGGGAATTGTCGGGAACAATCGATTTTGGACGGAAATCGATCGTTAAGTCAGCATGTGCGTGACGATTTCACAGCCGATTCGATCACCGTGATCGAATCGGCTGTATATCGGCGGGAAAATCGGTAAGTGTATGGGCCTCTTAAAGAGGAACTTCAGCCTAAACAAACATACTGTCATTAAGTTACATTAGTTATGTTAATTAAAATCGATAGGTAATATAATCTATTACCCACCATTTTTTAAAAGAACCAGCAAATGTTTGTGATTTCTTGAGGGCAGCCATCCTTTTTGGTTGAAAGGAGGTGACAGGGAGCATGAGACACAGTTCCAACTGTCCTGTGTGCTGATCACCCCTCTCAGTTGCTAGGCAACGTGAATAACAACATAGGAAATCCCATCATGCTTTGCACAGCATCAGGGGGGAAAAGCCCGGGCAGTTTTCTTTGATGGGTGGAGCTTAGCTAAAAATGCAGCTAAAAATGATGCTTTGGTAAGAAAAACAAAGTTCTGATGCTGTGAAACTGTTAAGGAAACACCAAGCCTTTTCAATTCTGCTGAGTAGATTTTTAGTCCGGAGGTTCACTTTAACAATTCCTTCCAGTTCTGACTAGATCTTAACAGAGCTAAAAAGCCTTATGGCCTTTTCCCACTATATCAGTTGCTGTCAGTTATAACTGAAAGGGCAACTGATGTGCAAGGTTAATGTCCATGTTTCCTTATGGGTCAAGCAATATTACTGGTTAATAGAGTACTGACCCAGAAGCTGTTTCATGGTCATTGCTCTTTTTAAAATGGAGGACGGAGAATTCCATCGATCACAGTGGAGGATCAGGAAGGGGGAGAGGAGAAAGAGATTGATGAGTAGACTACCCAGGAGGTCAATATGATGTTGTTTTAACTTTTATTTCTCAGTTCGGGTTTGCTTTAACTAAGCATTAAATCATGTGATGAGTTTTCAGACCCTCACAGAAGTACTTTGAAAAGTATATGGAATAAATAACATTTCCATAAAAGATTGCAGAATTAAACCTGGTTGCCATTTAAAATAAGTATACATGTCAGCATATGATATATGCTCTGTAAATAATATGCAATTCCTGTAGTTCTCTATTCGTTTCAAGTTATTCTGGAAAAATGGCTATATTCATTGTCCATTCTTCACATACTGTATGATACAGTAATGAGGGATACAGATGATCTTCCAAACTAAATGAATGAAATGATGGCAATTGAAATGGAGCTGTGACTACATTGAAATCTGATCCTATCAGCGGACAATTTGCTGTATTAAAATTTGGATCTATATCACCATGATTACCACTGTTATTACACCTGCTGCTTTACTGTAATTTAATCTAACTACCGCTGTGGATTTTCAATTTCCAATCCAATCGGGAGACAGTGCTGATCTAGGCAGAAATTGATCAGGTAATTTTAGCTGCATTTGTGTTTTCAGATGAATTTGTAGTGGGCTGATTTTACCGCCAGAGTGGTTCATCTGCTGAATTGTAGCTGATGTAGATGTTACAGAATATTCCCTCGTCTTCTAGTACAAATGTCAGCGCTTATTCTGAAATGTAAAACTTGTTAAAAGACAGTGAACTCTCATCTGTAACTTGGGAATTGTGAGAACACCTCTCTCCTCCTAGTGAATCATAAGTGTGTATTTGTAGTCCTGAAATATTCTTTATATTCAACTGCAGAAAAAAACGAATGCATTTTTCATCTGGAAAGGAAAAAAAGTAAACCCCAGTCCAGGCATAAGTTAACAGTTCTTCTTGACCTTAAGTCCTAGTTCAGAATCCCACACATACCTCTGAGAAATGATATCTGCTGACGTCATCATTTGTAAGAAAAATAGTAGGGATGGGCAAGAGCACCTCTGGCAGTCTCCAGAAAATGTCCTTGAACTTCGGGTAGTTCCATCAAAGCTAATTCACAAGTTCCATTAAAGTCAATGGGTTAACTTAAAAGGTTAATAGCAAAGCCTCTAAACATGTTAGAACCCCCAAATATGCTAGTTATGAGTAGGAGAAAAGTTGCAACAAGGGAAAAATGTTCCACAATGCCTTGTGATTGTTCAAAAACAGTAGCAGCGCTCAAGGGATGCAATAACTGACAGTTCTCACAGTGCTAGGTAGAATTTACAACTAGCAAACAAGATGAAGGACTGCAGGTACTTTGCTGTATTTTTCACTAAGCACTCATAGTTGTAAGTTGGTAAAACCGACCTAGTTACAAGCTTCCTGAATCCTAAGGTCGCATTCACAGTGGGACGTTGCGTTTCAATGTGACGTTTGTGTCAACTCGTTCGCGTTTAGAGGTAACGCACTGCAAACAGTAAGTTACCATAACGCAACATTTTTCAACGCGACGTTAACGTCGCACTGTGATTGTCCTATAGGATTATCATTACAGTGCAGTAAGCTGCGTTATAAGACTTTATAATTCAACACCGTTCTGCAGCTTGCCACTGTGAATGCGACCTCAAGAAAAAAACTCCCTCCATTCCCTTTTATATCTGCCGGTTTTGTGATTGCTTCTCTTTGGCTGCTGGGGCTTGCTGTAGATTCTGGGAGAAATTGATTAGCTCAGCAGATGCACTTTCTGCGCTTCCTGCAAAAAGTCTGTTGCTGTACCGTCCCCCTCTCCCCAAATTATGCCTGCTAATTGTAGGGCAAGAAATCGACCACATGGTGAATCACTGGGCCTGTCTCGTGGGAAAGTTCAGTGAGCGAGAAAGGCTCAAATTGCAGTGAAATCAGTCGTGCAACTCTCTCTCCCTCATCCCTATTAAAGAGTTTATTTTTCCAGCATTGACTGAATCTGTTGCGCATTCCTTGACTTCACTGCTCTAAGTATAAAGAACCTTTTCTTATACAGTAGAGTCCCAGTTATCCGGAACTCCACTAACCAGCACAAATCCCCGGCAGTAGGCCTGAACGATTTTAGGAAAAGATTGAATTGCACGATTTCTGCCAGAAATTGCGATTTTTTTGATTCACTATTTTCTTCAAATCAAGCTTTAGCACTAAATTCACAATGTACAGTAACATTTACAAACATACATTAACAGAAAATGACATTATACTATCAAATTGATAGTATGTTGTCATTTTCTGTCATGTTTGTAAATATTACTGTACATTGTGAATTTAGTGCTAAAGCTTGATTCTGTACTTACCACCTCTGGACCTAGGGAGTATGCCCCCCAACCATCATAGTAAGTATGACCAGTATGCCCCCACCCCTCATAGTATGTATGGCCAGTATGCCCCCCTACCCCTCATAGTATGTATGGCCAGTATGCCCCCCTACCCCTCATAGTATGTATGGCCAGTATGCCCCCCTACCCCTCATAGTATGTATGACCAGTATGCCCCCCACCCCTCATAGTATGTATGGCCAGTATGCCCCCCAACCATCATAGTAAGTATGACCAGTATGCCCCCTACCCCTCATAGTATGTATGACCAGTATGCCCCCCACCCCTCATAGTATGTATGGCCAGTATGCCCCCCTACCCCTCATAGTATGTATGGCCAGTATGCCCCCCTACCCCTCATAGTATGTATGGCCAGTATGCCCCCCTACCCCTCATAGTATGTATGACCAGTATGCCCCCCACCCCTCATAGTATGTATGACCAGTATGCCCCCCACCCCTCATAGTATGTATGGCCAGTATGCCCCCTACCCCTCATAGTATGTATGACCAGTATGCCCCCCACCCCTCATAGTATGTATGGCCAGTATGCCCCCCTACCCCTCATAGTATGTATGGCCAGTATGCCCCCCTACCCCTCATAGTATGTATGGCCAGTATGCCCCCCTACCCCTCATAGTATGTATGGCCAGTATGCCCCCCTACCCCTCATAGTATGTATGGCCAGTATGCCCCCCTGCCCCTCATAGTATGTATGGCCAGTATGCCCCCCTACCCCTCATAGTATGTATGGCCAGTATGCCCCCCTACCCCTCATAGTATGTATGGCCAGTATGCCCCCCTACCCCTCATAGTATGTATGACCAGTATCCCCCCACCCCTCATAGTATGTAAGCCAGTACCCCCCTCATAGTATGTATGGCCAGTATGCCCCCCTACCCCTCATAGTATGTATGACCAGTATCCCTTCCATTCCTCATAGTATGTATGGCCAGTACCCCCCCCCCCCCCATTCCTCATAGTATGTATGGCCAGGATCCCCCCCCCATTCCTCATAGTATGTATGGCCACAATCCACCCCCATTCCTCATAGTATGTATGGCCACAATCCACCCCCATTCCTCATAGTATGTATGACCAGTATGCCCCCCTACCCCTCATAGTATGTATGGCCAGTATCCCTCCCCCCCCCCCCCCCCCCCTATTCCTCATAGTATGTATGGCCAGTATCGCCCCGTTCCTAATAGTATGTATGGCCTGTATTCCCCCCCCCCAACCCTCATGGTATGTATGGCCAGTATTCCCCCCCCCCCATTCCTCATAGTATGTATGACCAGTATCCACCCCCATTCCTCATAGTATGTATGACCAGTATGCCCCCCTACCCCTCATAGTATGTATGGCCAGTATCGCCCCGTTCCTAATAGTATGTATGGCCTGTATTCCCCCCCCCACCCCTCATGGTATGTATGGCCAGTATCCCCCCCCCCCATTCCTCATAGTATGTATGACCAGTATCCCCCCCCATCCCTCATAGTATGTATGGCCAGTATCCCCTCCCCCCCTACCCCTCATAGTATGTATGGCCAGTATCGCCCCGTTCCTAATAGTATGTATGGCCTGTATTCCCCCCCCACCCCTCATGGTATGTATGGCCAGTATTCCCCCCCCCCATTCCTCATAGTATGTATGGCCAGTATCCCCTCCCCCCTCATTATTATTATTATTATTTAGTATTTATATAGCGTCAACCTCTTCCACAGCGCTGTACAGAGCTCACAATCTAGTCTCTACTAGTCTATAGCGTGTAGTGCATGTATTGTAGTCTAGGGCCAATTTTTAGGGGAAGCCAATTAACTTCTCTGTATGTTTTTGGATTGTGGGGGGAAACCGGAGTGCCCGGAGGAAACCCACGCAGACACTGGGAGAACATACAAACTCTTTGCAGATGTTGACCTGGTTGGGGTTTGAACCAGGGACCCAGCGCTGCAAGGCGATAACACTAACCACTACGCCACCGTGCTGCCTCATAGTATGTATGGCCAGTATCCCCCCATCCCTCGTAGTATATATGACCAGTATGCCCCCCTACCCCTCATAGTATGTATGACCAATATCCCCGCAATCCCTCATAGTATGTATGGCCAGTATACACCCACCCTTCATAGTATGTATGGCCAGTATACCCCCACCCCTCATAGTATGTGTGGCCAGTATCCCCCCACCCCTCATAGTATGTATGGCCAGTATTCCCCCCCCCCCCATTCCTCATAGTATGTATGGCCAGTATCCCCCCCCCCCCCCATCCCTCATAGTATGTATGGCCAGTATACCCTCACCCCTCATAGTATGTATGGCCAGTATCCCCCACCCCTCATAGTATGTATGGCCAGTATTCCCTCCCCCCATTCCTCATATTATGTATGGCCAATGCCCCCCACCCCTTATGTATGGCCAGTACCCCCCACCCCTTATAGTATGTATGGCCAGTATCCCTCATAGAATGTATGGCCAGTATCCCCCCACCCCTCATAGTATGTATGGCCTGTATGCCCCAGTGTGTGAGGGCGGGATCAGGGTCTGTGAGGTTGCTGGCAGGGGGCTGATTGACATGTCCTGAAGTGTATGAGGGCGGCGGAGGGGGGTAGAGCATAGCAGTGGCGGGGTCTGTGTCAGACCATTTCGCTGCGCATAATATTTCAGGCAATGAGTGATGACCCTGGGCTGGGGGCTGAACAGTTATGTGCGGCGGAGTCAGTGTATTGCTGATTGCTTATGAGGCGGGGGGCGGGTCCACTCAAGTCAAGAGCGGCACAAAGCTTCACCAATCCCTGGATAGGGATGGTATGACTGCGGCAGTAGGCGGAGCTGTACAGAGCGTACAGCTCCGCCTACCGCCGCCATCATACCATCGCTATCCAGCGATTGGTGAAGCTGTGTGCCGCTCTGGACTGGAATCTCCCCCGCTGCCCGGCTCATTAACAATTAGCAATACGCTCTGCGTACTGCAGCATCAGTGGCTCTCCTTCCATATGTGCGGCAGTAGGCGGACCAAGCGGCCAAGCACAGAGGGCACAGCGGGCACTCGGAAAACCGCAGCTACTGACAATCACCAGATCGTCTTCACATGAATCGCGGTTTCGGTTTAAAACTGCAAAACCGTTCAGCCCGACCCGGCAGTACTCAGTGGTGAAGGCCAACGTCTTGTGGGCTCTGCTCGGCTACCCCAAGGTTATAGGGAACCTTAACTGAGAGGGATATGGATGTTTCCTTTTAAACTATACCAGTTGCTTGTCAGCCCTGCTGATCTCTTTGACTGCAGTGGTGGCCAAATCACACACCTGAAACAAGCATGCAGCTAATCCAGTCTGACTTCAGTCAGAGCACCTGATCTGCATGCTTGCTCAGGGTCTGTGGCTGAAAGTATTAGAGACACAGGATCAGCAGGAGAGTCAGGCAGCTGGAATTATTTTAAAAGGAAAAATCCATATCCTTCTCGGTTTAGGTTCCCTTTAATATACCTTCAATTACTGTATTTTACCATATAATATGTAGTTCATGGTATGTATGCAGACTAGTATAACTGTATTAGGTAAGCCTATTTTTACCATTGAGTCTCAAGTAACCAGAAAGCACACTTGACATGCATCAGCCGATCCCTGTTGGTGCCAAGTAATAACTGAGACTCTACTGTAGCCTGCTTTCCCAAGTGTTGAAATCATATATTTAACGGTATACATCTGAGGTATGACATGTTTCCTGTTCATCCAGGAGTTCCAAATGCCATTAATTTAGGGTACCTATAAAGGTGGCCCAGTCAGAAGCTGTGGCCTCTTAATACAGTAGCTTAAATTAACAATAAAGGAAATAAAATTGCTGAAAGATTTGTGTAGGCACTGCTATAAAGTTTATTTTTTTTGTCTCTGATCATCTCATTAACCCAAAAAAGTGACAAACACAATAGTATTCATGTTTGTCTGTCAGTCCATCCATCTGGTCGCCCGTCATCTAATATTCCTGACACTGAAGTACATTAAACAGTCTCTGTCTGCTTCGAGGTAGAAATGATCCTGAATATTGGCTACATTAAGTGGCTCTCATTGTCCATTATCTGCCCATTATTCACTGGAAAATGAGAGCTCCCAGTAATGTCCTCGCTCTCCATACATTACTTAAAACTAATAAAGAGAAAAAAATCACATACGTGAAGAATTTAGAAAGTACTGTGGTTTGAGTATCCACTGAGTGTGTATGCAGCTCCCTCTGCTGGGCTGAAGATCATTTTATCCATCCGACAATCCTGTTCTTTGCGGGAGATTAAATATTCATTTTTCTCTGCCCGATAATTCACCAGTCTATGTACATATTCATGTTGCCTAATGCAAACCTTGAGCTTTCAGTACTCAGATCAGCAATTAAGAGTTCTTCAGCACATTTATAAACTGCATTGAAAATGCTTGAAGACTGTGGTAGTATTTTTAGGAACTCCTATCACAACAGTGCATTTTTCTTTAGTATCCACAGTGCTCAAAGTAAAAGCAGATAAAGAGCACATAAATATTTTAAATGCGACAGTAAAGAAATGGGAGCTGCCAAATGCCAACGCATTTTCTCATGGGGGGGGGGGGGGGGGAGAAAATGCATGAGAAAATGCGTTTGGCTACTTTCAGCAGCTCTTCCTGACACCAACTCCCCCATCATGCCCTCCGCCCCTGAACCACCGAAGGTAGCTGATCTATTGCAACATTTACGAGAACAGGAAATACCATTACTATCGTTAGAAGCAACCACTTTTATTCATGTGAATAGATGCAGAGGTTGATCCCTTTAAGTATAATTTTCGTCGTCTGCTGGAAATACGTTTACTGCCCCCAAGTGTCCTTTTGAACCAACCAGCCCTTAACCTCCTCTGCATTCAGTTTCTGCTGGATTTCTGTGCAAAGAGTGATCAATTAATTTCATACTGCCTTACCAAAATGTGTCAAGCAAGGGTCCAGTATACATTTTGTGTTTAATAAAAGCTTGAAACCTAAAATTTAAATTAAATTTCAAAATTACTCCCCAAAACCTCTCCCCAAAAACGAATACGAATATAAAGATGGCCACACATCTAGCGATGACAGGCGGATTCAACCTAGAGACAAATCTCTCTCTGATAGAATTTGATTACAGAAAGATCTATTGGCTGCCCATTCACTGCAGCCCGATTTCCGAGCGATTTCAACTTGAAAGCGCTCGAGAATCGGCCGCATCTGTTGCCTCTAGGTCCATTGTCTAGTGTATAAATGTACCCCCTTGTGTATTTATTCTTTACCTGTCCTGTGTCAACCACCGCACGGTCTGTCTTCAGAATCCCCCGCAGATTATTGTAGGTGGCCACGTCTAGGTGCCCCCAGTATAGGCTAGGTAGGTTTAGGTGTCTCCCAGTATAGGCTAGGTAGGTACAGGTGTCCCCCACTCCAGGTAGGTACAGGTGTCCCCCACTCCAGGTAAGTACAGGTGTCCCCCACTCCAGGTAAACAAAAATCGGGAAGGTTCGCACACTCAAGTGATCCAAAATCAAGGTTTATTCAATCAACGTGACACAAGTCCACTCCATATACTGACGACTTGTTTCGGGGCCCTGTGGGGTCCCCTTTGTCAAGGTAAAACAGTACAGAATGGTTACTATTCCAATAGGTAGTAAGATATTAGAAAGGGGTTAAGTTGCCAAAGGGTAAAAAAAAGTACATTTTGAATCCCAGAGATACAGAGGCTCCTTTTTAGAATGGTAAAAGTTAACTATGGTATTAAGGAAGAACTGTTCAGTCTTTCTCAGTACAGAATGAAGTTTATCAAGAAATGGTAAAGCCACTCTCTCTTCGTTCATAGTTTCCATGCAGGAGTTGATTACTCAAAAACGGCAGATACATGATAAAATCTGACTTTTGGGAGCTCATCCCTATTTTTGAGTTGCTAAATGGAAAAATACCCGGAATTAAATCTTGCAGTCTCATAACTTTCCAAAGACTCCCCAATTGTGTTTAAGGATTTTTGAAAAGCAGGTTGGATTGCTGTCTTGGAAAATTTGGAGACAGTGGGCACTAAAGCCTCTTCACTAAATTTAGTTGCTACCAACAGAGCATATCACGTTGCTTAAAGGAAACCTGAGATTAATGAAAAGGAAAAATGTATACACACCTGGGGCTTCCTCCAGACCCCTTCGGCCTGATCGGTCCCTTGCCGTCCTCCTCCGTTGCCTCGTTCCTTTGCTATGGCTGCTGGTAATTTCATGTGTCGGTACTTACTGTGCATGTGCTGAATGCTCCCTGTGGCAGGGAGCCACAGTAGAGTAATGAGGCAACTGAGGAGGATGGCGAGGAACCGATCAGGCTGAAGGAGGATGGTGGAAGCCAAAGGTATGTATAATTATTTTTCTTTTCCTTAATCTCTGGTACACTTTAAAAGGCTGGATGGACAACATCATCACAGAGAAATCCAAACTTTCTTTAGGACCTTCTCTTTGGTGCTTAGCTAGAGGAAGCTTCAAGGGTAGCAGAATAAAAACAAGTTTGCCTCTGTAGAGAAATTTTAAGCAAAAGGAAAAAGTTAAACTTTTCATGAATAAATTAAGATTTAGAGGAGGTATACCAAAATAGCAGCTCTCAATGCCAAATATCAAATATTTTTATAAACCTTTTGAGAGAAATGTACAAGGTCAACAGCAACAAGTAAAGTGCCATTTTTTCTAGTTTGAAAGAAGTTTAGTTATGGAGGTACATGAGGAGGCTAGATAATAGTCTCCCTATTTCTTGTTTCAAAGCCAAAAAAAAATCCTACCATTTGATCATTGGTCTTGAAAATGCTAATTGTTACTTTTTTTTGTATTTCAAAAATCAGTGGTCCTTCTACAATAACTTTGACAGGGTAAGATTACTTTACAGCAGCAGCAGATTTGTTGCACGATTACTTTCACAAATCATCAGTCATTGTGGAAAACCTTGAATGCCTCAGCGTGGCTAGAGAACTCAGTGATTCAATTTCAGTTTAGAACCTTGCCTTTCAGCCTTAGGATAACACAACAATTTTCACAAAAGTGGTTGTGGAAATGGTAGTCTTTCTAAGGCTTCAAGAGATTATACGTATCCTTCATCTGGATGAATTTTACCTTTTTGTTACAAAGCTTTTGTTACCTTTTGTTACAAAGCTTTCTCGCTCAGGAGGACATCTGCAAAGTTCAGGATATTTTATCCACTTAGCATTTGGGTAATAATTGGAAAGGGTCCTATCTCATACCTTCTTGGGAAAAAGCTATTTCTGGGGATTTAATTAAAGCAGACCGAAACCAAACATTTTTTTTTTAATTCAAAATATTTAGTTGCACCACTCTGACACATATAAAGATAAATAAACACTCCTTCAAGCCTATGAGCATTTCAGTGCATGCTTTTCACCCTCCTCTTTGCATAACTAGGGTTATACAGGTGGCAGCCATTAGCAATTCCTCCTTTGCTGGACACCATCTACTTCACCAGTTTGCCGGATTATTTGCCGGCAATATGAAAGGAAGGGGAGGGGTTTCTCCAATAAATGTAAAATATTTTATATTTGTCATCATGCAGCTGAAAAAAGGCTGCTATTTACTATTATAATTTAGAAAATAGATTTTATTTCTGAAATCTTGTATTTTTAGTTTGGGTCCACTTTAAACGCTAAGGTTCAGAGGGCCTTTCTGCTTGGACAAAAACTTTTTAAAAGCTCACAATGTCACCAGGGAAGCAATGTCTCTTGGTGTAAGCCAGGTTCTCGTCAATGCAGTGGAAATTTTTATAATCCTAGGATGGAAAAGTGGATTCATTGGAGAAAACTGGGTTTTGTCCAACTTGATGGAACTTAAATGAGATGGTGGAAGTAGAATGGTCCCATGGATAAAAAAGTGCCCAAATCCATCTAATTACAGGTGAAAATCTGAAGAGCACAAGGGCTCACAGGAAAGGCCTCTTATTTTATCTATCCCTGCCCTCTGCCAGGAAAACTTGTATGGCTGTAATTTGCTTATCAGTGATGTTTACTATATTCCTGACAAGCTTCCGACAAGACGGAAGCTGTCCCTTCCATGCCTAGAAATGAACTCTTTCAAGCAGCAAAATAAAACAAGTAAATAGCCTGGTTATTAATATTTTGCACTGTACATACAGATGTTTATCTCATCATGTCACATATCACCTCGGGTACACTTTAAAGTTGTTGGACTCGCTCTAGAAAAGGTATTCATTTTGAAAAGATGTTCATTTTGAGACTTGTTCTCAGAATGAAATAATTGAGTGGCACAATCTTTTCTTCAATGAAAAAGTGCACTAGTATTTTTAGACCAAATAGTCACATAGTCAGATGGGGAGGGGCACATTGCACCTGACATACTTATCCCATAATTTATTTATTTTTTTAAATGGGAAGACTGGCCATAGACTTTAATATAAAACCTGCATGCAGTGAGTTAGACTAACGTGATCAATTATAAAGAAGTACTGTGAACAGGTCCATAGAATTGTATGGGCAGTGAGTTAACATGCAAAATTTGTCTGCAATGCAACTGACCACTGTGAACAAGGCCTGCAGGTAGAAGAACCTTGGTTATTGCCCAGTTTGACAGACTTCAGCAGGCTCCTAGCTTTTGAATGAGACATTTTAAAGACAAGGAATATCTCAGAAAAAGCAATTCTATGCTGATAGCTAGGAAAACAGTTACATCAAAACACTATTACCAAATCTCGAAGGTGTTTTTCCAACAATTTAGAACAATGCATTTTGCAGCCGAGTATTATAAATATTTTGGATCTGTTTCAGAGGGAATTTATACAGGGCCTTAAAATGAGCACTTCAGATAGCAGCCTAGTGCATTCCCCGATGCCCCTGTCATTCAAGGCTTTTTAATTCAAAGATTCTGCACAGCTGTGAATTTGAACTTAAAACGATTGATTCCTAAAAACTGATTGCAGTTTCCAGGGAATTGAATATAGTGCTAGAATTGCTTTCAATTTTACCCTTTTGAACTGTTGTTGGTTTCCTTAAAATGTCAAACCATTAAAACATTTAATTGCCATTGCAACCGCAAGGATAGTAGGAGGACTCCAGCCTTTGCCCACCAGATAGCCAAACAGGACAATAGCAGAGGACAAAACTAGATTTGAACTTCATACAGACTTTTTACCAAATGTAGTGTCCTTCCATGAAGAACATGATATTGTAGTTATTTCCCTTCTTTGCAAATCCTGTTAAAAACACAGAGAATGTAAGTATTTAGACGTTGTGAGAAGTGTGCAGTCAATGGAAGCCCTGAGGGTGTTTAATGTTTTATCTTTTCTATGTTGGACTGAACCACTTATTTTACAAAATTGTCTACCCTGCCCAGATCACAGATGATTACATGCATGCTCTTTTTTTGCATATTCTATAGGAACTGGTCAGTGTATTTTATTGGCCAGTTTAGTTATAGCCTTCAGGGTCATAGCCGGAGTCTAATGTATATAGTCATACTTGTGCAAGTTGGAGCATAAATTACCCTCCCTCTGTCTTGTCAGGTCTCGACTCAGATTCCCATCCAGTAAGATTGCACCTGTCCTGAGTTCTGTGGATGTCCATGAGAAGATTCCGTACTCTGTTCGGGAAGGCAGCACGGTGAGATTGCATAACTTTAATCTGTCTTTAACTGACATCTGGAATCTGGCTGCAGGGATCACTGAAACATTGCATTCATATCCTTCTAACAATGCTTTTATCTGTACTGATACAGTCAGTGTAGAGTTTGCAGAATGATCACAATGCTGCAGGGCTCCAAGCACATGGCCATTGTCACTTCCAAACAGAAAAGAGAATAATACAAATGAAAATGAGCAAAAAAAAAAAACTGATATGGACTGCTAAGCTTCTTTTCTCATTGGGGTTAACTGTTGAAAAATGTTTAATTCTACTTTGGATCAGTTTTTTTTCCTAAAGTGTAACTCCAGTCACAGAAATGGAACATTGAAACTTTTATAACAAATTGTTTAATGAAATGCTAAACTTGAAGCTTGAAATCTTCTGTATATATAGAAGGCCCCGTGGGAGCCTCTTGTAAGGGCTGGCACTGGTATATAGGCCATATAACTACTTTAGAGACCTCACCACTTCAAGATAATTAAACTGTTGGGTAGTTTAGTGTTCCAGCATCCACCAAACACTCGGCTGATGGGATTCGTCGGCATACCCGCAGACCCGGACGTGCCGCCACGAGTCTTGCAGACGCGTGCGGCTTAAGTGGAAATGAGTGACACGTGACATGACCTACATATGTATGTACAGTGCCAAGCGCACAAATGAATATGCTGTGTTGCTTTTCTTCTTTCTCTGCCTGAGGTCTCATGCACACTACATGCAATTCCAATGTTTTTTTTCCCAATTTTTATTTATTTCTTTTTATTGAAGAATCATAAAACAGAACTTGTATCTTCCCTCCTTCCCCCACCCCCACCAAAGCCCCTTTTTACAACTTGTTCCTATTCCGTCAGGTAAAGGTCAAGGACTACGGAGCCCACCAACATGGGGCTTAACCCTCTGGAGATTGCCTACCCAGTACTCTACTCTATAACATGGGTAGACAAAGTAGAGGGTTAACAGTCACGATGGAACAAAAAAACACAGAGGCACCAGGGGCCCAAATGGTGCAGTACATCAAAAATGATGGAAGCAAAAAAATATAAAAAGAAGGTACTCAAAAAGGGATGTTGCAAAGGGGCAACCAACCACTGCAGGCAGGTGGAGATCAATAAACCTGACTCCACTCAGGGGTCCAGGCTATCCGGAGATGGTCGCAGTTTTAGAGCAAAATGCCCTGGGGGGGGGGGGGGGGGGGGGAGGGGGGGGGGGTGTATACAATGCACAACAGGATGTAAAGGCACCCTGAAAATAAAATGAATTGAAAACAATAAAATAAAAGCCAAGGTTTGACCACCTTACCTGTTAAGTTAGGCCCAAGGGAAGAAAAGAGCTTCTAAATTTGGGAGCCCCCTTTAATAAAAGTACTCCTAGCTATCCTAGTTATTCACTGAATGTGTGGGGCTATGACCATGCCTATGCAACAGCTGAAAGAGGCAGTGACTGACAGACACCTCTGGTGTGCTAAGGTACATATGATCACAATGAATCGGAGTCAACTAAACGAATGAGAGCATGCTCTTTTACATTTTTGACATTCTAGCACACTGTGGTGTATATAGTACTATAAAAAATTACATTGCTGGCTATTGGACTGCCAGACCTTCACATGTTGATTTAATACTTGTATAGACAAGCTGATATCTGGACATTGTGATCAGAGCTGTGGAGTTGAAGTCGAGGAGTTGAAGTAATTTTGGGTACCTGGAGTTTGAGTAAGTCGTTTCAATAAACTGAAACCTCAGAGTCTGATGATTTTTGTACCAACTCCACAGTCCTGGTAAGAATTAGACTAAGGAGTCGGAGCAATTTTGGGTACCTGGAGTCGAAGTCAGTGGTTTCATAAACTGAGGAGTTGGAGTCGGATCATTTTTTTGTACGGACTCCACAGCCCTTATTGTGATAGGCATGGGTTATTGGTTCATGCACAGGCTCATAAGTTCATGCACAGGCACTATTTCCATATTCATTTTGAAAAAGCCATTTGCAACTGCAGAAGCATTTAGCTCCAAAAGTTCAAACGTGCACTTTTGGCTGTATGCTGCTACTTACCTTTTGCTTAGGTAATCATGACAGCACTAAAAGGCAAGACACTGCAAATTGCATTCCCTCACTATAGTAAATTTGCTTTATAGCGCAGTGAAAATACGGCAGAGGCAATAAAATGTTCCTTTACATCTACAAAGTAATATTATTACAATCCCAGACTGGACCGTACTTGCATGGAATTATGTTGTCCCATCTTTCAGTGGGATTTTTTCTGGGTGCTCTCACATCCCAAAAACACATTAGATTGTGAACCCCTCTCAGGGATACAGTGTTCTGTTTTCTCTGATGGAGCTGTGCTGGGGTCTTGTATTAGCTCATGTTGTTCTTCTGTGCAGATGTCTGATGTTCTGTCATTGGATGGTATGGAGTCCTTCATCCAGAAAAGGGAAAACATACTGCACGAGCTTTCTGCCTTTCCAGAACGGTCACTAGTGCATGGCACACAGACTCTGCCCACCACCCTTAATCCCCAGGCAGCAGGTAAGAGTGGAAGTGTAACAGGCTATATTGGAATGTGGGTCATGTTTTTAATGGATATAAACAAAAAATGTAGGTTTTTAGCTGCTATAGAGATTTCTATCCTCTATTTACTAAGCTTCCAGAGATGCAATGTTTTGTATAACGGAAATTGAGCTAGCATGCCAAGTAGGCCAAAACTATTTACGTTAAATGTATTGCCCAGGCCTGCCACAAATGTACAGCCATCTACGTTCTGATGAGATGAATAACAGTGTTTGTAAATAATCATAAAGTTTTTAGGAAGTTACAGCAACAGCAAGTAAAAAATATAAATGAGGATCACCAGTTTAAACACAGTCTGTAATTATGCCTCTGCAACTTGTTTTTATTTAACCGCTTCCAGCATCTCTGTATAGTGAATATTTGATGTAATGATGAGTGCTGGCTATGCCTTGTATGAACGGAGTATTATGTTGGTACAGGCTTGGATGGTGATCTGTCAGCAGTGGCTCTGGAGGTGCTCTGGCTGGTGATGAGGGATCATTGGAGCTGGCTGTGTACAGACAACATGCAGAAGGTGACGCATCTCCTGTGTGGCAGCCTCATCCAGAGGTGAGTCATCTATTGCTCATCACGACCAAAGAACTAGTACACAAAATTCCACAGGACTTATTTATCAAAGTATTGCAGTCTGTGCTGCCCCACAGTCAACTTTGAGGTAGGGAATTAAGAAAAGAGAGCTGTGTGCAGTTGGTGTTGGGCAAGACAGACCTGGTGGATGTAAAAAGTACATTGTTGATCATTATACCTGGTTTCTCAGCAGAAGAGGGGATATTTATAGAACGAACTCTCGAAAAATCTCACATTTACATTACATTTGATTTAGTCTTCAAAGCAGTGTGAGGTGTGAATTGCACCAGCCTAATTAAGTTTATTAAATAACAGAATATTTCTATTTAGTTGCTATGAGTTACTATGTTCTATACACTGCTGTTTTCTATATTATAGGAGTGTCTTTTTTCCTAGTTTTCTCTTAGTTGTATTTCATGTTGTCACCACAAGGTGGTACTGTGGGACAGCTATTTAACATAAGAAACAGGTGTGGATGTTTGCAACTGCATTTTGTCATTCATCTATCAATAGTCGATTAGTCGATCTCCCGATTGACATCCTAAAGAACAACTTGTGTGTCTTCTTTTTATGTTAATGTTATATTAGCCCTGCGATAGGACTGCCAATATTCCTCATCTTTGTTGTCCATAGCACAGTAGATGTAAGATGCTTCTCTTCCACTTCCTGACCATTGGATGTTGTTGTTCTGCTCTGTGTGCTATTGCAGCCATAGAGACAGACACTTACAAAGAGCTTGCAGGGCCACCCTTATGTTATCATCTAAGGAACTGAGGGCCAGATTTATCAAGAGTGTCTGAGACAAAATATTAGTAGGCTTTTAGAAATCCGTGCAGAACTGTCTCATGCATCTTAAGAAATCATTAGATAGTACAGATTCCTTCTTAAACTGTAAGGAATAGAAGGGGTTAGGAAGGTCTCTCAGGCAGTGCAGTGTGTGATGGGAATTGCTGTTGCTGAGGTAACCAACACACCTACTGTATTGATAGCAGCAGGCTCTGAGGAAGAATTCAGCAGGTGGAAGGGGCACATCACAAATCATGTCTAGCCTGCACTCTGCAATCATGTCTAGCCAGCAGTTCTACATCTGTAGAACTGCTTTCAAGCACTTCTTAATCTGCGCCAGTTTAGGGATGGATTTACACTTCTCTTAACTGTAGTGCAGCTCTAGAAATCCACGCTAAACTGCCACTATTACTAGGATTTAAAGAATGTTCTTATTATCATGCAGAACTGTTCTCCCTGCTGGTTAGAACAGATTAAGAAGAAAAAACTGTTGGTAATGCGTTGATAAATCTCCCCCTGTGTACAGACTTCTCATACATCTTATTGGCTGCATGTTGTTTAAACCGGTAAATAGATAAATCACCTGTGTGAGGTTTAAAGTGGACCTGAACTCTTGCACAGGACAGAAAAAAACCTGAGAGAAATACACTGTGTGTATTTAGGGAGTTTAGCCTGTCTAATTCCCCCTCATCTGTGACTAAGTACAAGTTGTAATTTGATCCCTCAGCTGTGTCAGCTTAGGAATCTTCTCTGCCATGGCTAATGTGTAAACACAGGATGTTAACAATATGTCTGCTGCCATGAAAGCAGGAAGTAGACACACTGCAGATTTATTGCAAGATTTGTATCAGCTGTAACAAAGAAATGTTTTTCTCTAAAGGTTTTTATTATGCTTTTGCGCATCTCTTAGAGCAGAGAGGAAGTTCTGAGTTCAGGTCCGCTTTACGATTTGTCCTAATTTTTTCTGACAAATATGAAATTTTAATGTAGGCAATGCAGTCTTCTAATTGGTAAACTGTTTAGATAACTTGCTCAACCCTAGTAAGTCTGCAAAGTTGTTATGAAGCTGTGTTTTTGTTGTGATGAAAGGTCAGTTTTCAGTGTGTTGCAATACAGTGATGCAGTGTCCTTAGATTTACATATATATATATATATATATATATATATATATATCTCTATCTCTATCAACTCGCGTGGTGACAGCTTTAAAAGGGGTTACAACTATTTGGAGGAATAGATAGGTCCACACAATATTCACTAGAACAGGGGTCTCAAACTCAATTTACCTGGGGGGCCGCAGGAGGCAAAGTCAGGATGAGGCTGGGCCGCATGAGGAATTTCACAATCCGGCGCATCGCCGCCTCTGCCCGCCCCTCTTCCCGCTTCCTCTTCCCGCTTCCTTCACAGAGAGGGGCGGGGAGAGGCAGCGATCCATGTGGCGATTGACGTCAGGAGGGGCAGAGCTGAAGCTGAAAGCTCTGCCCCTTCCAGGAAATGCCGGCGGATTGCCCCCCGGGCGATTTGGGGGCTCTGCAGCCCTCGTTTAGCGGCGGGGATGCGGCGGATCACTTGGGAGCACTGAAGCGAACTATAAGGAAGATTTTGCCGGCGAGGGCCACAAAATATTGTATCGAGGGCCGAAAATGGCCCGCGGGCCGCAAGTTTGAGACCCTTGCACTAGAACAATAAATCCTTTATTACATCCATAGAAAGAGACAGCATATACTAACTGCTGTCATGTTTCTGATGCACCGTG
The DNA here is from genome assembly GCF_040937935.1 of Hyperolius riggenbachi. NCBI lineage: Eukaryota > Metazoa > Chordata > Amphibia > Anura > Hyperoliidae > Hyperolius > Hyperolius riggenbachi. The sequence continues at coordinate 214,468,367 of NC_090651.1, read as the reverse complement.
GGCCTTAGTCATAGCTTGGCTGTAGAGACTGTGTAGACTATGCACAAACTAATGAATTCCTGACCAAAGGCCACCATAGACTGCAGTGTAAAGGTACATCTGTACGGTACGGGGCCCATTAGCTGATTAGGGCACAGAGCCTCTTGACTGTAGTAGGTGCCATCATACTCAACAATTTAAGGTTGTGGCTATCTAGTGATTTGTGCACAGCTCTCTTGGTTGTAGTATATGCCGCCATAGAACCACAGTGCTAAGTTGCAGCTGTGCAGCACAGGGTACGTACTTTGAGTATTGGTGCTCAGCTAGCCAAGCACTGGCTATTGGTTATGCTACACAGCACTGGTGATGTCTTTGCTGTTGGGGATTAGCTACTATATAGTCTCTGGCATAGCATAACTGGTGTGCTGGCTATCATTTCTACATGGCACCCGGGTTTAAGGTTAGGCATAGTTTTTAGGAGGGTTCATATAAGAGTATATGGTAGGGAAGGCATGTGTTATTTTTAACACACAAATGTTCGGGTTAGGTGTAGTTTTAGGAGTGTTTAATATTAGAGGACATGGTTGGGGAGCAGTATGTTAGTTTTCCCACATAGAGGTAAGGGTTAGATGTAGTTTTAAGAGGATAAGTGTTCGGGGATAGGGAGTGGTTAGATTTCACACATAGGGCCTGAGTCACAAAGCGGTGCTAACCTAGTTAGCACGCCTAAAGACTTTGGGCGTGCTAACTAGGGTGCTAAGTAGTTAGCACGCACCAAGCTAAATCAGTTCGCGTGCTACGTTTCACGTCACACCGGGTGCGACGAAAATGGCGCATTGAATACGCCCTAAACGTTGCACCCATGCGACGTTAAGGTCGCATCCAATGTTTCACCCGCATCGGGCAGTGCTAAACTTAGCGTGCAAGCACTAATTAGCACGTGCAAAGTATGTTTAGGCTTTTCACAAGCATGCTAACAGTTAGCACCGCTTTGTGAATCAAGCCCATAATGTTCAGTAGTTAGGCATAATTTAAAGAGGAACTTCAGTGAAAATAATGTAATTAAAAAAAGTGCTTCATTTTTACAACAATTGTGTATAAATGATTTAGTCAGTGTTTGCCCATTGTAAAATCTTTCCTCTCCCTGATTTACATTCTGACATTTACCACATGGTGACATTTTTACTGCTGGTAGGTGAGGTCAGTGGAAGGAGATGCTGCTTTGCTTTTTTGGCAGTTGGACCCAGCTGTAAACAGCTGCCATCTCCCACAATGCAATGAGGTTCACAGACAGGAAACTGTCAGCACCATGGTCCTGACATCACACTGTGGTAGGTGTTTCACCACAATATCAGCCATACAGCGCCCCCTGATGGTCTGTTTGTGAAAAGGAATAGATTTCTCACGTAAAAGGGGGTATCTGCTACGTATTGGGATGAAGTTCAATTCTTGGTCAAGGTTTTTCTTTAAAAGGGTAGTGTTATTGGAAAGGGTTGGGGAGCAGTGTTAGTTTTTTCACATACAATTCAGAGGTTGGGGATAGGCATAGTTTTAGAAGGGTTAGTGTAAAGAGCTAAGGCAAGAGGAAGTTTAGTTTTAATAACTAGTGTTGGGATGCAACGATAAAATTACCTTTTGACCATTTGCAAAAGTGATTTGTCAATACTGACAATAGCACATTACGATAATGTTTTTCTATCAGAATCATGCAACTTCCATCTAATCATGCAGCCTATTCAGTATGTGCTCCTAGACATCAACAAATTTACACAAACCACTTACTAAGCCTTACAGTTAGAATAGGAGTGGCATTTTTTTTTTATTCTATTTTTTGTCTAGTTTTTCAGGGTCCAAACCTAAATGCAAATATTTGTGTGTTGTGTTAATTTTTTAAAACCATTACCTGCCTAAAAATACCATGATTTTTAATTGATTTTTCAGATGGCTACAGGTTCAAGTGGCCAATATCACTTGCATGCAGCGCTGGGCATTATACTTACGCCTACTACAACAAGCAATATGGCCCGGGGGTGTCCTGCGTACTCAGCCTCGACCTCCCAGGACAGCAGAACAGAAAGCTACAGCTCATGACCAGGCTTTGCAAAGCCTTATGGGGATTTTACCAGGTGAGATCTGTGATTGCATGTATACGGCAGTTATGTGTCTTGGGATACAGTACATCTTTAACAAGAAAAACCTATATGCTCTGGCATGGCATATTATCGTTTAATGTAAAGTTCACAGACCATTACAATTGCACCTACCATATGAGAAGTGGAGTATGTGTGGGCTGGAGGAGTTAAAAACTACCCCTTAGTCATAACCCTGTAAGTCAGCTGCAGACAGCAGCACTCAAACGGAGTGACATCCCTCACGCTAATAGATCAATTTATATGGAGCTCCGTCTGTCGCTCCTGTATTGTGACTTGGGCTACTGCCATCTTGTGGCTAAAATAGATCATGGCATCTAGTTGCCATTCTCATTAGAAAGGAAGAAAAATGACTCCCAATTTTATTAACAATAAAAATATAAAATACACAAATATAAAAACTAGATAAATAGCATTCTGAAATATCAAAAAACGTAATAAATTGCATTGTGTTAGCATCATAATGATTTATTAAAGTATTTATAAAATGTGTTTGGATAAAAACAGGATCCTATTTTAATAGCAAAAACTACGATATTCCTCCTTGCTAGAAGAACAATAGTGTATAAATTAAAGGGGTTGTGGGAGAAAGGAAAGAAACAGGAAAACAAGGGGAAAACAAAGGAAAAGCAAACAAACAACTGTAACCTGAAATGGTGAGTTTCAGGTTAGGTTTCATTAAGCCCCCTCCTATGCTCACCGAATTGCAGGGTCCTGGTAGTCCTACCGACATAACATTTGTTGCTTCAACGTTTCAACACATAAACAACGTGTGGGCATGCAATATACCGGTATAGGTTCTCTAGATGTCATTTTGCAGAGTGTCAAGGTAGCAGTACTGAGTCTCTACAATCGATGGGGCTGGAATGTATTTCTGACCAGTTTGCTCTCGGTGAGCGCTATAGGTGGTTTCCTGGTAAACCTATTGGATTTACCATCTAGAAACACTTTCCCCTAAAAGGCTTAATGGGAACCAACGCCACATTTGTTTCCTGGTTTCTAATAGCTATAGGAAGCTGCCATGTTCCCTCTCCCCTCCTAGCTGTCCATTTTTTTTTTATTAATAAGCAACATTGTTGACATGCATTTTTAATGTGCTTTTGAAATGCCCTGTGTGCTAAATATGGTGCTTGTTTCACTTTAATGAGTAGCTCAGTGTGAGTAACCTCTTTCGTTGTTTTAACATTAATATGATCATTAATTGGGCCCACAGTTTGTTTGTTTTCTTGTGGTTTCCTGTTTCTTTTCTTCTCTTTCCCCCTTCCTCCTATTTCTATTCTCTCTCTCTCTCTCTCTCTCTCTCTCTCTCTCTCTCTCTCTCTCTCTCTCTCTCTCTCTCTCTCTCTCTCTCTCTCTCTCTCTCTCGTTTTATCAAGGAGGAATATTGTATATATTTTTTGCTATGAAAACAGGATCCTGTTTTTAATCCTTCAAATGTTATGTATACTTTAATATATCACTATGATCTTTACATATTGGGCTCTATTTACAGAACTTCTCAGCATTAATTATTTATCACCTAGTTAATAAAACTAACCTTATAATACATTTACAAGAAAAATAATCACTCAAAGTAAGTTGTTCCTGGTTAACTTCATTTCAATAGTACTTTTCTTACCTGAATTATATAATATTGTTTGCTCTTTGGGAGCTTAAAAATGTAACATAGAAAGGTAAAAAAAAAAAAAGCTTTGTGAATCATGCCCAATGTCATTTATTCAGTTTTTTTTATTTCAGAATGTTTTTATAATTGTGTTTTTATATTGTTATTGTGAATGAAAACGGGAGTAATTTTTCTTTCTAATGGGATTTGGCAGCTAGATGCCATCATCTATTTTAGCCACAAGATGGCAATATCCGAGTCACAATACAGGAGAGACATAGACAGAGCTCCGTATAAATCTAGTGAGGGATGTCACATAACGGAGGGGGGGCCCTGAAACGCTTTGTGACACGAGACCTCCTTTAGAGTGGTGGGACGTGTGCTGTCTCCATCTGACTTACCGGATTATGACTAAAGGTTGTCTCTTGCTACTGGCTATGGTGTGACTTCTCCTCCACATAACGCATATTCCACTTTTCATATGGTAGGCGCAATTGTAATTGTGAGTGATCTTTACATTAAAAACAATATTCCATGCCAGCACATATGTTTTTCTTGTTGTTTCAGATTAACTCGCCACATCCTGCTACCCTCTGCTTGATTATCAAGGAACTTTTTTCAGTGAAGGACTAAACATTGTGCTTTGCTTACAGCCCTTTACAGTCATTTATCTAAGGCTGTTCAGTTGGTCTCGAGATTGGTTTAAGCGCTGGTGTTTACTTATTGTTTATTGGGATACATCTAACCTGCTGTAATCTTGGGGTTGTGTCCACAGATCTTGTCCAGGATATCCTGGGAGTTCAAAAGTGTCGCCATGCCTGGAGCTCAATTCTGGATTCTCTTCAACACCCCAAGATAAACAGGTAATGGCACCATTTCATTCAGAGTTACTGGAGGACAGATTAAGTGTTGATATACTCAACTATGCTTAAAATAACTTAAATTGAGGGCTCTAACAATATAATGTGGACTATTTCTGCTTCCCATTTTGCTGCTGTTCTAATATAAACTCTAGCACTGATCAGCTTGTATTTTAGAACAATAAGCCAGTAGAAGTCTCAGTGTCTGCAGTTTTTATCAGCACTTTGACAGAAAGGTACTAATTGGTTTAGAGAGTTGATTTAAGGATGTCATACATTACTCGATGGCCACCGGATCGGCCATAAAATCTGATCAGAGAGGGATTTGTTACCTGCCCACACACTGCACACAGATTGGAAATCTACCATACTACTGCCTCCATGTTCCAGGCCGCCAGGTACCTCCCAGGCTGTGCAGAGTGTTGCAGGCTCAACTGTCTGCTGGCCCACTTCCTCCTGTGTCCCGTGTCTTTAAAGTACATTGTTCTGGATCCTCCAGAGCAGCCTTTCTCAACCTTCTTACCCTGGAGGAACCCTGCAAATAATGTTCTGTTCTCAAGGAACCCCTGCAAACAATTTTTTTTATCTCGAGGAGCTCCTGCATTCATTTTGCAAGGAGGCATGGTCTTTAAAAGTCGGTGAGGCTGTTAATTTTACTACCCCCTAATACACTGCCCCTCATTATACTGTTTCCTTATCCTAGAGCTTTTTTTTTATTAATGTGCTAATTATTATTCTGACCCCCAATTTAGTGCTAATTTTTATAGTACCCCCTATTATAATGTGCTCCACCATACTACCCCCCCCCCCCCCCCATGATGGGGAAAAATGCCAAGGAACCCCTGCAGTGTACTCAAGGAACCCCTGGGGGGGGGAAAAGCAGAGCCCAGTCTGCTCTGTGCTAATACGCAGGCACCAGCCCTCTCCGCCTATGCAGCACGGGCGAGCTCCATCGACAAGCCTTTGTCAAAGGGCCTGTGAGGGGCTCAGAGCTGGAATGGCAAGGAGAGTGATGGGAGAGGCCTCTGGAGGAACCAGAAGTGCCCCCCCCCCCCCCCTTGGGTGAGTATGCCTTAGGGGCACATTTTTTTCCCCTTCAGGGTTACTTTAAACAGACAGCTGTTTGTGCTCAACTAGGTGCTGTAATGTGACTGTGGTTGTTACAGATGGTATCTGTGCTTTGCTAGGTGCTGTAAGGTGGCTGCGGGTGGTACAGTAGGTGCCTGTGCTTTGCTAGATGCTGTTAGGTGACTGTGGATGGTACAGTAGGTGCCTGTGCTTTGCTAGATGCTGTAAGGTGACTGCGGGTGGTACAGTAGGTGCCTGTGCTTTGCTAGGTGCTGTAAGGTGACTGCGGGTGGTGCAGTAGGTGCCTGTGCTTTGCTAGATGCTGTAAAGTGACTGTGGGGGATACAGTAGGTGTCTGTGCTTTGCTAGATGCTGTGAAGTGACTGGGGGGGGGTACAGTTTTGTCTGTGCTTTGCTAAGTGCTGTAAGGTGGCCGCGGGTGGTACAGTAGGTGTCTGTGCTTTGCTAGATGCTGTAAAGTGACTGTGGGGGATGCAGTAGGTGTCTGTGCTTTTCTAGATGCTGTTAAGTGACTGTAGGGGATACAGTAGGTGTCTGTGCTTTGCTAGATGCTATAAAGTGACTGTGTAGGAAACTGTGGGTGTCTATGCTTTGCTAGATGCTGTAAAGTGACTGTGGGGGATACAGTAGGTGTCTGTGCTTTGCTAGATGCTGTAAAGTGACTGTGGGGGATACAGTAGGTGTCTGTGCTTTGCTAGATACTGTAAAGTGACTGTGGGGGATACAGTAGGTGTCTGTGCGTTGCTAGATGCTGTAAAGTGACTGTGGGGGATACAGTTGGTGTCTGTGCTTTTCTAGATGCTGTTAAGTGACTGTGGGGGATAAAGTAGGTGTCTGTGCTTTGCTATATACTGTAAAGTGACTGTGGGGGATACAGTAGGTGTCTGTGCTTTGCTAGATGCTGTAAAGTGACTGCGGGTGGTACAGTAGGTGCCTGTGCTTTGCTAAGTGCTGTAAGGTGGCTGCGGGTGGTACAGTAGGTGTCTGTGCTTTGCTAGGTGCTGTAAAGTGACTGTGGGGGGGTACAGTTGGTGTCTGTGCTTTGCTAGATGTTGTGAAGTGACTGTGGGGGATACAGTAGGTGTCTGTGCTTTGCTAGTTACTGTAAAGTGACTGGGGGATACAGTAGGTAGGTGGCTGTGCTTTGCTAGATGCTGTAAAGTGACTGTGTAGGATACAGTTGGTGTCTGTGCTTTGCTAGATGCTGTAAAATGACTGTGGGGGATACAGTAGGTGTCTGTGCTTTGCTAGGTGCTGTAAAGTGACTGTGGGGGATACAGTAGGTGTCTGTGCTTTGCTAGGTGCTGTAAACTGACTGGGGGGGGGGGGGATACAGATGGTGTCTGTGCTTTGCTAGATGCTGTGAAGTGACTGTGGGGGATACAGTAGGTGTCTGTGCTTTGCTAGATGCTGTAAAGTGACTGTGGGGGATACAGTTGGTGTCTGTGCTTTTCTAGATGCTGTTAAGTGACTGACTGTGGGGGATACAGTAGGTGTCTGTGCTTTGCTAGATGCTGTAAAGTGACTGTGGGGGATACAGTAGGTGTCTGCTTTGCTAGGTGCTGTAAAGCGACTGTGGGGGGTACAGTTGGTGTCTGTGCTTTGCTAGATGCTGTAAAGCAGAGGTCCCCAACCTTTTTTGGCCCGGGGACCGCTTCCCTGTCCAAACACTTGTCCGGGGAGGGGAGGGTCAGGGAGGGGTGCTTGTTGTCAGCAAATTGGATTGGGCAGGGAACAGGGCTATGGTGCGAGCATATGGAAAACCACTGGGCCTCAAAAACAATCTCACACATGCACAGATGTTCCACCAGTATTAGGTAGCCCCCTCCCCAGTTTAGATGGCTAGATTTGCCCCCAGTTTTATGTAGTCCCCTCCCAGGTTATGCAGCTAGATGTGCCCCCAGCATTCTGTAGCCCCCCTCCCAGGTTAGACAGCTAGATGTGCCCCCAGTGTTATGTTGCCCCCCTCCCAGGTTGGGCAGCTAGACGTGCCCCCAGCTTTCTGTAGCCCGTCTCCCAGGTTAGGCAACTAGATGTTCCCCCAGCGTTCTGTAGCCCCCCTCCCAGGTTAGGCAGCTAGATGTGCCCCCAGCGTTCTGTAACACCCCCACCCAGGTTAGGCAGCTAGATGTGCCCCCAGCGTTCTGTAGCCTCCCTCCCAGGTTAGGCAGCTAGATGTGCCCCCAGCGTTCTGTAGCCCCCCTCCCAGGTTAGGCAACTAGATGTTCCCCCAGCGTTCTGTAGCCCCCCCTCCCAGGTTAGGCAGCTAGATGTGCCCCCAGCGTTCTGTAGCACCCCCACCCAGGTTAGGCAGCTAGATGTGCCCCCAGCGTTCTGTAGCCTCCCTCCTAGGTTAGGTAGCTAGATGTGTCCCCCACCCAGTCAGCCTTACCACCGCGTTCTGGCATCTTCTATTTCCTTTCAGTTGAGCAGCATGCAGCAGAGAGTTTTTCAACATCGAGCTGTTTAGAGGAAGCACAACTGATGTTGTAATGAGAACAGCGCCACCTACTGACACGCTGATGCATGCTGCTCGGCTGGAAGGAAAAAAAGAGAGAAGAGGCTAGACCCGCGGCCCAGCACAAAACAGCCCACGGACCAGCAGTGAGCCGCGGACCAGAGGTTGGGGACCCCTGCGTAAAGTGACTGTAGAGGATACAGTTGGTGTCTGTGCTTTGCTAGATGCTGTAAAGTGACTGTAGAGGATACAGTTGGTGTCTGTGCTTTGCTAGATCCTGTAAAGTGACTGTGGAGGAGACAGTTTGTGTCTGTGCTTTGCTAGGTGTTGTAAAGTGACTGTGGGGGATACAATTGATGTCTGTGCTTTCTAGGTGCTGTAAAGTGACTGTGGGGGATACAGTCGGTGTCTGTGCTTTGCTTGGTGCTTTAAAATGACTATGGGTGATGCAGTTGGTGGTTTAGTTTGCTAGGTGCTGTAAAGTAACTGTTGGGTTCACAATTGGTATTGTAGCTCTGCTAGTTGAGATGGTTAGTGTCTGTGATATGTTTTAAATGTTTTTTTGTTTTGTTTTTCATTATCTCTGTTTGCAGGCATTTGCTGTATTGTATATGGGACATTCTCTTGGAGCATATGACCGCCTCTCCTGCCTTATAAAAGAAACTGACCTCCACTAAACAGATCAGAAAGCATCACATCAGTAGACCACATACTGTATAATGTGGGTATGATACTTAATGGCTAAAGGGTCACTCCACCTAAGATCGACATTTCAGATGCAGCGGGACCAGTGATAAAGCATTTTCCAGGCGATGGAGTGAAGCTAGTGGATTTGTGAGTGTGATCTGACTGAATTGCGACTTTTGGATGTATGGACTCCTTAATGAGCGTCACCCACTTTCACTTCAAACAAATGCCTTGTACTGGTTGAAGAACCGTAGCCTAACTGTATTGCATCTCTTTGCTGTCTTTTGGCACAACAGAGGGTTACTAATGAGTACTTTGTTTCATTTTGTTCCTTTGAAGACTGTGCATATGAAGGCATTGCATCGTCCTTTTCCCATACATCTTGTAGAAGGTGAATTCTGTATCTTTGCTGTTTAACGCACTTAGAACAGGTAAATGGAGGCTATTTATGCTTAGGAGATACCTTACTATCTGCTCTGCCAACACAGATGGTCACCAGTCCTAGATCTGCTCTCCAGTATGTAGCATGGAACGTTGTGACTCATAGATGACATTTTGAGTACGAAGGAGAGGAAAACGTGGGATTCATTATAGGAGAAGCTTGTTCTTGGTGGATAAAATATCACATTCCATCACAAGGCCTATGATAGTGTATTTTTATATGGAAAATGACAATTCAAACAGTTACTTATCTTTTTATTTCAGCTGTGTAATATAACTTGGCAAAATAGAAAACTAACTTTTTGGGAAACTTCAACTGCTGCTGTTCTAATTAGCAACTTCTGTTTCTAAAGATTAGTCAGATTTTATAGGTATTGTTTTTTGTGAAATGTGGCTTGTCTCAGAATTGACATCAGGAAGAATAATCTTCATCCCATGACTTGGTTTCAGCCACTATCAGATCCAGAGGACACTGCAGGTGATACCCGGGAGGGCCTACAAGCTACAGCAGGACCCTGAATTCATAGTATAAAACTACCAGCAAAAATGTTAGAAAAAAAAAACACTTTAACATTGTTTGAACTTATTTAGACTGAATGTAACTTTTTTCTTCCTGTGGCAATTTTGAGATAAGCTAGAGTTTGTGAAACTGGCGGATTTAGCTTATCTTAACCAGAGAACATTCTTGTTCTACTGCCGTGTAGTATAGCTAAGATAATCCACAGCAAACAATAAGGCCTAAAGGCAGCATTCACATACAGGGGATTAATGTCAGCCAAAACAATCTTTCCTGATTGCCTCTGGTGACATTTTCTTCCTGATCAGTGTACAGATGAGCTGCTTAACTGCTGGAGCAGAAGATGTCCTGCAGCAGCTCACCACAGAAGCTGCAGTAATGATTTTACAAGTAGGATAGGGCTCTGTGGGTTTCTAGAGGGAAGGTCACTGAGGTTGAGGAACAACTGTATTTACAGTTGATGTGCATCTAAAACTATCATCAGTGTTCGATTTGAACCAAAAAAAAGTTTAGTGTGTATACATAGCTTCATTCTCAGGAGAAAGATGGCTAGATAGTTTACTACTTAAAACAACTTGAAACATTAATTTGTTATATTTTCTATGTTCCTAACAAAAACATAATATACCAATCAAATGAGTTAGGTCTCTGCAAGTATCCTTTAAAGTTTGAGTGTGTAAACCTGGTCCAGTATTATGCTTTATTTCTAATAGAAATAAATTTGTGATGTTATTTGGAGAATGCTATTCTCTGAGCAACACCTAATGTCATTCGAGAATGCCTGATGTTATTGGAGAATGCTATTCCCCAAGATATTCCTGGTGTTATTGGAGGGTGCCAATCCCTAAGCAATGTCTCATGATATTGGACGATACCATTCCCCAACCAATGTCTGATGACATTGGACAATGCCATTCCCTAAGCAATGTCTGATGACATTGGACTATATCATTTACCGAGCAATGTCTGATATTGGACGATGCCATTCCCAGAGTAATGTCTGATGATATTGAACTATACCATTCCCCAAGCAATGTCTGATGATTTTGGATGATGCCATTGCCCAAGCAATGTCTGATGATATTGGAGATTGCCATTCCCTACAATCCCGGTGTTATGGCAAATTCCATTCCCAAACAATGCCTGGTGTTGTGGTAATTGCCATTCCCCGAGCAATGCTTGATGTTTGAGGATGATGGTCCTCAAGCATTGTGTGAGGTTAATGGTAGATGACATTACCTGAACACTGTGTGGTGTTGGTGGTTGCCATTCCACAAGCAATGTTTGATGTTGGTAAATGATACCATTCCACAAGCAATTGGAGGATGCCATTCCCTGATCAATGAGTAATGTTATTGCAGTGTGCTATTCCCTGAGCATTGTGTGAAGTTTGGAGTATGCCATTCAACAAGCAATGTCTGATGGGATTGGATGTTGCCATCCCTTGATTTGTGTTACTGGATGTTGTCTCCCAAGCACTGTGTATTGTTACTGAGGTATGGAACTCATCTGAGCTGTGTATATCACTGGATGGTGTTTTTACAGATCTTGCTGCTGTAGTGTGACCAAATTTACATATTTATTATGTCTTGTTTTACTTAATATTTTAATTATTAAATGATCAGCATCTGCTACGACGACATCCTGTGTCTGCCAATTTGTTTCTGCCTTCTTTATTGGTTCTATGATAGGGACACTCAGACACTTCTTATGATAATTACATGGGTTCATGGTGGCCTGGTCTGGTAAATGATCTCTGAAAGGACAGTGATCAGAGAGTAGGAATTGATTCACTACTTCGCACCATTTGATCTTGATCAGATTTCAGCAAAAATGTATTAATTGTTTGAACGCCTGCACCTGCTAGATCTGATTTAAAGGAATTCAGAACTATACAAATATAAATCTCTTGATGCTCCTCTCCTTGCCAACTTGATATAAAATTAACTGCTACATCCAATCACGGTTTTCATTAATTAACTATGGAAAAAATTTGAAAGTTTCATTAATGGGAGTGTGTTGGGGGTTAAATGGCAGATTAGATCAAAGTGCCTGAACTGGCCAAGAAATCAACCTCATGCTTTATCAGTAAATTGTTTCACTGTTCCAGTGTTCTCCCCAGAATTTTTTTCCAGCCGGGTGGCATGAAAAAGTAGCCGGGTGGAGTGCGAGGGGGGGATTCAGGGCCGATGCAACTGTGCTTACAGCATAGGAGGAGGATGAGGAGGCGAGCCGATGACAGCCGGGTGCTTACCAAAACTAGCCGGGTGCATAACCCGGCTAAAAGTGCCTGGGGAGAACACTGCTGTTCACTTTAAACAACCAATTGTGCTTATTATTATTATTATTATTATTATTATATTATTATTTTTTTTTTTTTTTTTTTTTAAGTGAATCCCTCTACGCTTTATTAGATGAGAGAAAAGCGAAAATGCATTGCTTTTTACTGCACATTCCCTTTAGTGATTTATGTAATATATATAAATAAAACATTCCTGATATCAGACCTGTAAGTGAAGGTGATGCACCCTTAAATTGCTTTGATCGTTAATATAAACATGCATGAGATGACTCTGATTAGGGAAGATTCTCAGGTAACATAACCATAGCTGTGATATAATTTACAGTGAAGCTGAAAGATTCAGAGAGTCAAGTAGCTTGCACCTGAGACTTCTCACGCTAATTTACTTCATGACTCGGCCCATTTAGAGAATCCTTTTGGTAAATTGTTTTGTTTGCATTTTCCAATAGGACAACGCCTGAGCTCTTGAACAAATCTCAGTTTCTGGTCAGTATGAGACGGAATGTAGTATAGCAGGAGGGGTACGCAGACTGTAAGCTTCTATTGTTGCAAGGTTAGGAGTTGCAACTCTGTAGGTGCTGTATCCTGGAGTCTATTTTTTTGGGTCACTATACTGGGAGTTGTAGTTCTGTAGAAGCTCCACTTTGGAATATGTTGTTCTGGCTCATAGACTAGTAGTTAAAGCTCAACCGATGCTGCAGTATTTTTCTGGGATATCATGCTGGGAATTGTAGTTCAGAAGATGCTATATTGTGGAGTCTTAAGTTCTTGGTTACCACACTAGGACCTGTAGTTCAGCAGAAGCCTTGTTCTGAGTTGTCAAGTACTCCCAGGATTAGCGTGTTATTTTAGCACTCTTGTCCTTTTGTTTCCTGTCTTCATTTCCCGTCTATTGACTCTCTGGGAACACTTTATAATCCCCCTTTCTATCACAGCCTGGGGTAGCGGCTTTCCTCTGCAGCCCCTTCTGCAAACACGCCTTTCACTTCCCTTTTACGTCTGCAAATATTGAGGGATTTCTGCTAAGTAACTGGAGCTGGATTAAGACGTTTAATAAGCGGAGTAATCCTTTACATATACGGAGGATTAGAGTGCAGTCAAATGAAAGTCTCAACAAGAAAAGCTCCACTCCACAAGATCTGGAGAGTGAATTGTCGAAGTTGAATTGTGTGACAACTTGTGACATCTGCTTGATCTGGATCAGAGCCCATTCTTGAAAGTGTCATATTATCTTCAACCCCACCCACCCTATCTACAATGTCTTACTAGGTCCTGTTGTATAGCATAGGTCCTCAGTATTCCACATTTTGAACAGTAATAAATACTCTGGTAGAAAAGGCAAAGAGATCTTAAACTCTTCATCAGGTATATGAACAGCTTCCAGTATTCGAAACAAAAGGAGCCTCTGTGCTCTGATAGGTAAAGCTTTACTACAGATATACAAATAATTATGCTGCAAAAGTACAGTACTATTGTCCCTTATCAAGCAGTTGTGATTCTAGGCAGCCATCTCTCTCTCTCTCTCTCTCTCTCTCTCTCTCTCTCTCTCTCTCTCTCTCTCTCTCTCTCAAATGTAAACTTCGGAGGGCAACAGGATCGTTATCAGCATAGCACGCTTACATCTCCATGATGGCCCATACTCACGGGCTACAATTGTCGCCGCAACACGCGGCGCGCGCGTGTTGTGGCGACAGGTCGCCCGTGAGTATGAGGTGCAACACGGGCGCGCACCCCGAACCGTCGCTGCTGTCGCCAGGCGATTGGCGCGGTCAATCGCCCGGCGGCAGTTGCCGCTGCAACTTCGCCGCAACTGTCGCTAGTCCGCGTGAGTATGCGGACTAGCGACAGCAACTTAATAGAAAATCCACGGCGCTTCCGGCGAGGGGGAGGAACGTCGCCGACAGCTTCCATCGCTTCAGTAATCCCTCTTCCGCATGTGTACGCGGAGGGACCTGGCGACGCTCCCGTGTGCTGGCGACAGGACATAAAGTAGCCCGTGAGTATGGGCCATTAGAGTGCTGGTCTCATTTTGTTGTGTCTAATTTTAAGTACACCTGATGTGAAAAGCACATGGTGGCCGCCACAATTTATTTTATTTTGAACAATACCAGTTTCTTGCAATTTCAGCTGATTTGTTTGGCTGCAATAGTGTCTAAATCGCACACCAGAAATAAGCATGCAGCAAATAGAGTGCCTCCATATTCCTCTTACTTCAGGTGTGCGTTAATAGGCTACTGCTCATCTGTATACAGCTTGTGGGATTACTTATACAGAGTCATTCAAACTTTGAGGAAGGACAAATTCCTCACACCAGTTCTACACTGTGTGGCCTCAATTCACGGAGCTTTACCAAACACTTTATCAAACGTTTGATAATTTACCTCATGGGTAACATCTAATTTTGAATTCACTAAGGTGTTATAGATTTATCCAATGTTTTATCGATGAAATGATCAATAAATCTATAACACCTTTAGTGAATTCAAAATTAGATTTTACCCATGAGGAAAATTATCAAATGTTTGATAAAGTGTTTGATAAAGCTCTGTGAATTGAGGCCTCAGTATAGTATTTTTTTTTTAATGTCAAAAACCATGTTAATTTAAAACAGAGTTAAACAAAGTGTGAAAACATGGTAGTGCAAAGCATAGTCATCAGATTACATAAATAAAGCATTAGGGTTACAGAAATTACCGTACATGTACTGTGATAGGCACCAAAAAGAAGTGCTCGTATGAATGTTAGTTATACATTTAGGCCCTCCGTCTATTTGAGTTTGACACCCCTGCCTTAGGGGCTGAACTTTTTTAATACGTATGTCAAAAGGGTATATTGATGTAACTTATGAAATTATGGGCTTGTAATTGGTGATGGACGCACAATTGAAAAAATGCACCTTTTTTATTTCCAAATAAAATATTGGCGCTGTACATTGTACTAAGGAAATATTTTAAACGTTTTAATAACTGGGATAAATGGGCAAATAAAATGTGTGGTTTTTAATTACGGTAGCATGTATTACTTTAAAAATATAGTGGCATGAAAACTGAGAAATATTGAATTTTTTCAATTTTTCTTATTTTTCCAGTTAAAATGCATTTAGAATAAAATAATTCTTAGTAAAAAAAAACCTAATTTGTGGCTCCCCCCCCCCCCCCCCCCCAAGATATAGATTGTTTCATTGTGTTCATTAGTAAGCAAGTTATAGGCAAATTAATCGAAGGAGCGATGAAAAGTGAAAATTGCTATGGTACAGAAGGGGAAAAACTCCTCAGTATTGAAATGGTTAAGGGCTCAAGGTGCCCATCAAGGATAAAATCTTGATTGTACTGTCTTACCAAATCTATGTAGAGAAGGGTAAAATTAGTGGAAATACTTTAAATTGATACTTCAGATAGTCCCTTATATTACATAAAAGTGGTAAGATTGTACCATCAAACGTCTATTATTAATGGACACACACTTAGGATGAGCATTACAGAGTTGCCTATTGAATTGTGTGGGTTATGAAGTGCTTGTTTGGGTTTTGTAAAAGTTAGCTGGACACAGACTATAAGGTCAGCTTGACCTCTCCTCTGGCAGAGAAAAAGTAAACAGTTGAGATAATAAAAGTCAGAAGACAGGTCTCTCCACGACTTTTGAAAGTCGTAGAGCTTAATGGCTTTTTTGCATAGAGATAACTGGAGTTTCTTAACTCTTCCTGTACTGGAAACAATTAGACTGATGTATCTGATCTTAATGTTTTATTTCTTAGCTGTACTACACATACAAATCATATCATAATTTTTTTTTCGCTTCAGTGTCTCTTTAATGTACAGCGCTGTGTAATATGTTGGCGCTTTATAAATAAATATCGTGCAATATGATGGATTGGATGGAACAAAAGCTGGAATAAAAGGAAACCTGTAATGTCTTAAAAAAATAAAGTTTAATTTACCTGGGGCTTTTTCCTGCAGCCTACCTTTGCCTGCCCTGTCTCTGAACAATCCTCCAGTCTCCCACCGACGCTAAGTTTTGTTATCGCCGACATGACCCTGGCTGTGTGCGTCCTCGCTCGCGTTTCCCTTGCTGGGAGCATTATGCGCAGTACATGGTTGTACAAGATATCAAACCCTACAAAGATTCGATACTTACCCGAGGTTCCCTCCGGCCCCATAAGCACGTATGAGCTCCTTGCCATCCTCCCTCAGTCTGCCGTTCAGCAGCAATCAGCCACGGTAACAGGCTCAGTCGGGTCCAGTCTGGGTCTTCTGCGCATGCGTGGACCTCCCGCACATGCGCAGTAGACCCATAGTGATGTGACTGAAGCAATTAACGGGGCTGATCACAGCCGAACGGCAGACCGCTGGAGGACGGCCTGGGACTCTTATGTGCTTATGGGGCTGGAGCAAGCCCCGAATAAGTATCGAATCTTTATAGCTTTTTGATCTCTGGTTTACTTTAAGATCTCCAGTGTTCTTGAACCTTAGAATATCAAAACTATATAGAGTAATTTTTTTTTGCCACCTGCTGAGAGTTGATGGCCTACAATCCCCTTCTGTTTTAAGAATGCAATCCTTACTCCGTATAAGAATATAGTTTCACAACAAAAATTACTTTATTTTAGATAACAACTGTACAACTCGGTTCCTGAGATATTCTCTCTTCTGTGAGTATTGTTCAAATTTCTCATGCATTTATTAAGTGCTATTATTCAGTAAATGACTAGGTTGCTTATGTGTATTACTATAGCTGATAATGTGGTGAATAGAGAGAGGTTGCCCCTCTTCCACATTCACTACCACACAATTACATCAAAGTGACCTTTATCCTCCCTTGTCCTGCTTCTCAGTCTGTGTGGCGGTCTCACCAGTCTCCTCAAGGTTTATTAGAAGTGTATGTGGATTAGGTTTATTCAATAGCAAGTGGTCTTTTCCTGCTTATTGGACGTGCTGTGTACACTGACTACCCGACCCTCCTCGTTCTGCTTAACACAGAGGAGCCTTTTCTGGCAAATGTCATGCTTTGAATCCTGACAGAGCCAGCTTGGTTCCTTCAGTATATAGGTAAATAACCAGAAGGAAGACAATTAAGCAATGACGGTGAGAAATGAAAAAGGTTAGGCTTGAATAGCTGTCAGTGATTAAATGTAATGGTGGTGGGTGCAGTGTGGGAGTTCACAGAGCCTCTGTCTCATGGATATAAGCTCTTGTCACTTAAAAGTTCTGCCAGTTTCCCTAGCAACTAACAAAGCTGTGATCCTTGATGGCTGGAGATGTGTGGAGGAAGATGACCTGGCTGTACTCCACCAGACTGACATAATATATGCAGAGAAATCCCATCCACAGGTTTGGCTGACTACATACATTATTGTTATTTTTTATTATTATATATATAGCATCAACATCTTCCCTAAAACTGTGCATAGTACAAAACAAATAGTGGGGAACTTAAATACAAGAGAGGTTTTAAAATCTGTAGAATAAGTACATCCACAAATACAGACAATGTTGATAAGTGTTTTGAGACATCACCAGTACTGGTGCACGTTGACATGATAAATTACATCAGAATAAAAAACACGAGGAGGAGGTACTGGCCTTTGCGAACTTACAATTTAGAGCAGCGTTTCTCAAACCTGTTCTCAAGACCCCTCCCGCCCAACGGGGTGCGTGTTTTGCAGGCAACCTCACCTATGCGCAGGTGGGATAATTAGTATCTTGGTTACATGGAATCCACCTACCTGTGCATCGGTGAGGTAGCCTGCAAAACATGTACTGTTGGGGGGGGTTTTGAGGACAAGTTTGAGACACACTGATCTAGAGGGTTGGAGACATTAGTGAAGAAGACATGGGGTTAGCAGATGAGAAAGTGAACCTCCAGTGCTACCTCTAGCAAATTATAGGCTTGTCTGTATGTGCCTCCCTTATGTCTGATGGCCTCAGGCAGTGGTTTTCCCACTATCCTCTGCAATAGTGTCCTCCTTGAAAGGTTGGGGTAAAGAAAGAGATGTCCGCCATCAAAACCAATGTAGTCTTTACTCCTCACACAGTTTAAGATCTGCTCAACATTGGTGAATCTAAATAAATGGCATATTACAGGCCGTGGGCGAGCCTGACCAGGATTCCTGGGCTCTGTGGGCTCTCTCAATGTTCATTGATGTCTGAGCTGGTCTGCCCAGCAGCAGGTTAAATATGTTAGTCAGTGTGGGTTTTGTACATGCATGTGCCAGTGTGGAAAATTTCTGTTTTATCTAGTCAGGACAGGCAAGCAACGGACAGAGAAACACAGTCACTGACGTACTGGCATAAGACCAAGTTGTTACACTGATCTTACCACTCCTGAGCTTCCTGATGTAAGGCGTGTAGAAATAAAATATTTAAGAACAGTTTAAAAATATAACGTACTTTTCGCCGTATAAGATGCATTTTTTCTCCCCAAAAAAATGGGGAGAAAAAGTCCCTGCGTCTTATACGGCAAAGGCAGGGAATCCCCGACTTATGAACGCCCGCCGATACGATCCGCAACCCGCCGTCGGGGATTCCCTGCCTGTGCGTCCTGCTGTGGCCGTCTCCTCCTTCCCGCCTGCCTGCCCCCCTCCTCGTGTCCCCCGTGTGTGTGCCCGGGCCCCCCTGTGATTGAGAAGCGGCAGCTCTTACCTCCTCCATCTTGCCTGCGGTGATTGAAGACATCCGGCTTCTGTGGGCGGCTTCCTCTAGTGCCGGCTTGTAATGACGCGTCATCGATGAAGCCGGATGTTTTCAATCGCCGCGGGCAAGATGGAGGAGGTAAGCAGCTGCCGCTTCTCAATTCGAGGGGGGCCCGGCGAGCACACACACGGGGGGACACGAGGAAGGGGGCAAGCAGGCGGGACCCGGCGAGCACACACAGGGGGGACCCGGCAGACAGCAGGACACATGGGGGCAGACAGCAATGTGCAGACAGCAGGCACACTGGGGGCAGACAGCAGCACACTGGGTGCAGACAGCAGGACATAGGAGGACACCATTTGGGGGAGGTCATGTACAAGACGCTCCTGAAATATGGACGCACCAGGTTTAGTTTATTTATTTTTTTTCCTGGATTTTGCCCTCTAAACCTGGGTGCGTCTTATATTCCGGAGTGTCTTATACGGCGCGAAATAGGTAGCTTTGGACTTAAGTCAGTTTTCAAAGAAAAATTATTTTATTCGTAACTCCAAGATGCAACGCATTTCGCGGGTCTATAGCCGCTTCATCAGGCTGTAACAGGAGCAACTAGGAAGATCAAGATTAACACTGGCTAAGAATACATATTGTAAAATATAAATAAAATATTTATAATCTACTTCCATTCAACACAATTATATATTTAGATTTAACCAGATCAGTGTAATACTGTGGTTGGTATTAATAATAGAAACACAGGATTTTAGAAACTGCGCTAAATGTTTTAACACAGTGCATACAGTTTCAATTAGTTACTTTGGTGGAGCGCTACCGTACAACACCTTCTCAGGTCAGTAGACGGAGCCTAGGAGACAAGCTGAGAGAAGGAAGGAGATCACATACAGCCGAGACCGGAACGCTTCCAGAGGCAATGGTGACTATGTGATGGGCTTTGTTTAAAGATGATTTTAATGTACGCATATTGATTTTAAGCATGAAGCTTCAGATTAAAATGGTTTTACACATGAGCTTTTTATTTTTATGAGGTGTTGTTAGCCCATGTGGCAGACAACGTGGAGAGACAAGCAAATATAAAGATTATATCTGGTGAGAAGGGAACTTGAGGGGGAGTGTGACCCCCTAGTCCCCGGTGGAAGAGTCTTATCTACAGTGGCTCCTCTGACACAGGAGACCTGGGTTCAAATCTCGGCTCTGCCTGTTCAGTAAGCCAGCACTTACAGGTATTCAGTAAGTAGTTTCTTAGGCAAGTCTTCTTAATACTGCTACTGCCTACTGAGTGCGCTCTAGTGGCTGCCTCGCAAGCGCTTTGAGTCTGACAGGAGAAAGGCGCTATACAAATACTGCAATTATTATTAGTACACTACCTGTGTGTTTCTAGTGCAGGCATGGGCAAACTTGGCCCCCCAGCTGTTAAGGAACTGCAAATCCCACAATGACAGCCACAGTCATGACTCAAACGCAAATGCAGACTCCTGCAATGCATTGTGGGACTTGTAGTTCCTCAGCAGCTGGAGGGCCAAGTTTGCCCATGCCTGTTCTAGTGTGTGGCTGCGGGAGCACAGTGGTGTAATAGTAGTATACAGACATCCTGCACTATGAGATCTTTCTGTGTTGTTTTTTTACATTTAAAGGTGTACAGATGCCAGAAGACTCAAGTATCAAAAGATGGTTGTAGCTATTGGGCATTGAGCGCTAGTAAGGTGGATTATATTTATAATAGAAACACCAAAAAATCATATGGTTTGCATGTCAGTATAGGACAACTTTTAATTGCATTCTAGACTTGATTACTCCCACATATATCATAGTATATATTTAAAATTTAAGGTATCTCTTTGAATGTGATGGGCACATGCATATGTTATTCATAAAGGGCTTGATTGGATAACATATGCATATGCTCATCTGAGAACATAGCTGCCTATACACATTGATTTATGTGTAGCTAGCATTGTTAAGTTTTAGGATACGCCCCCTTCTTTTTCTTACTCATTTTAATCCCAATAACCACCATTTTATTACACTGATCTGATTAAATCTGAGTATACCATTGTGTTGAATGTCACTAGATTATGAATAGTTTATTTCTATTTTACCGATATGTATTCATAACCAGAAGCGGGTATAGACCGTGAAATGCACTGCATTTTTGAGTTACAAATAACGTTTTTTTTTGTTTTTGTTTTTTACTGAACACTGACTATTTTGAGTCTGCTTGGGGAGGCAAGTCCACCGCTACCTCCCTTTTTAAACTGTTCTTAAATATTTTATTTTACACTGTTGCCTCTGTTCAAATTATAACCTAATATTTCCCAGAACGTCATTGGACAGCACCCCTGGTGAGACTTGTCTCCCTCCCAATCGTGGACAGGAACTGCAAAAGAAAAGATTTGCATAACAAATTGGCAGCCATACATAAGCCACTATCTTACCACCAGTAACTCAGTTCAGTTTCCTGTCCCGGACGGGAATGCAGAGGAGAGGTCTCCAGGATGCTATCCATGACAGATGGTCAGGGGCAACGTCTTTCAGGGCTCCAGGCATGCTGTACAGTGGACAGTCGGAGCCCTGCAGCGTGGAGGAGGCTTCTCCGTATGAGGCAGCAGAGATATAGCGCAGGCGCGCTTTCAGACCAAGATACTTCCGGGTCAACCCGGAAGTTGTCACGCACGGCGTCCGGCGTGACTCTGATCGGGCGGCAGGGGCCGCGGAGGTGATTGCGAATCAGCATCAGCTGATTCGCTGAGGTAATTAGCAAATAGCGCGGCAGGGGCTGCGGAAATACGAGGTAATTATGCATATCTATTAAGCGGCAGGTGCCGCGACGGGGGACTATGCAAATAAATTATGCTAATGGGCTAGTCAGCTGAGCCCTATTGTTCATGTGGATTTAATCCTTTTCCCTGTCTCACTCTGGTGGTTTATGTGAGCATGGAGGACGCTTCTGGGTCAGCTCCTGCGCAGTCTGCCAGGCCAGCCCAAGATACCTCTCTGGCAAGTACAATGGAAATATAGATATGCAGTGTGTGTATATATATATATATGTGTGTACTAGAGAGGGTGCTAATGGTTGGCTTATTATTATGTTTTATAGCCTGAAAAACATGAAAAGCCTGAAAAACATGATAAAACTGACAAGAGTCAGCATGCATCAAGTGGATCTAGCAAATCTGCGAAGAAATGTGCCATTTGCTCCACTCGCTTGTCATCCTCATCCTCTAAAAAGTTGTGCCAGGATTGCACAAATAAACTGGTTAAAGATGAATCCCCTGTCATATTTAAAGATCTGATGGGTTGGATGCGGGCGGAAATGTCTTCAGCAATCAAAGAAATTAAGGATTCTGCTATTTCTTCTCAAGCTGTAGCCCCCAACCCTGCTGATGTTCCTGACCCTAGCAGTGACGCTGCTGTTATACCTATCAATACTGGGTCTTCTCCTACTCCGGCGGCACGTATTCCTGTGCAGGCTAGGAGGAGTAGGGAGAGTGATATAGAGGGCTCGGAACTCTCTGAGGGGGAAATATCTGCATTAGAAGAGATATCTGAGGGTGAAGAGATAGAAAAAGCTGAGAAATCACAGAAATTTGCTTTTTCCCCAGATTTAATGAAAGATCTCCTAACCTCCATGCATGAAACAATGGGTATTAGATCAGAGCAAAAACCCCTGACACCCCTGGATCAGATGTATGAAAGTTTGGCGGACCCCCAATCTAGATACATTCCGGTCCATTCTACTCTTAAATCTATGATTAAGAAAGAATGGGAAAATCCTGAGAAAAGGGCCTTTTGGCCCAAATCTTTATCTAAGCGCTACCCTTTTGCCCCGGATGATCAGGCTTGTTGGGGTCCTCCGCCAAAGCTGGATCCTTCCTTTTCCAGGGTGTCAAGAAAATCAGACCTTTTGTTTGAAGACTTTGGTAACCTAAAAGATCCAATAGACAAAAAAAATGGATAATGTTTTGCGTAGGGCTTGGGAGTCGGCTTCATTAACTTTCAAACCGGCTGTGGCATCAACAGCAGTTAGTCGTTCTCTGAAAACTTGGCTATCAGACCTGCAATTTAAGATTGCTAATGGAGTTTCTAGGGAAGAAATTCTAAATGACTTCCCAAAAATTACGAATGCCTCAAATTACATGGTTGATGCGGCAGATGATACAGTAAAGTTGGCAGCCCGAACCACGGCGCTAGTCAACTCGGCTAGAAGGGGAGTATGGGTTAAAACCTGGAATGGGGATACTTCCTCAAAATCTAAGCTTTGTGGTATCCCCTGTGAAGGTAATCTGCTGTTCGGTTCAAAGCTGGACGATACACTAGATCGTACGGCGGATAATAAGAAGAATTTCCCAAGGAAGCGCCCTTTTCAAAATAAGCGGCCATTTCGGGCCCCCGCCAAAAATGAAGCGGATAACAAATCTTCCAGGGGTAGAAGATGGGCCCCTTATAGACAACAAAGACCCCCCAATACCTCTACTAATACCAAAAAGACAAACAAGCAATGACGCCATCATTCCAGTGGGGGGGAGAGTCACCAACTATTTCGAAAAATGGCAACAACTCTTCAGCAATCAGTGGTTACTGAATATAATATTAGAAGGTTACAAAATAGAGTTCGAGCAGCCTCCCCCTCAAAATTTTGTCCTAACCCCTTGTCCAAAAGACCCATCTTTAAGAATAGCCCTTCAATCAGAAATAAGGTCACTTCTTCAGAAAAGGGTAATTCGCCAGGTTCCAGCATGCCAAAAAGAACAAGGATTCTACTCTCCAGTCTTCCTGGTGAGGAAACCTCAGGGAACCTATCGATTTATTCTAAATCTAAAGAAACTAAATCTGAGGGTCAAATACAGAAAGTTCAGGATGGACAATATCCGATCTGTAGTTCATCTCTTACAGAAAGACGACTTCTTGGCATCTCTAGACCTGAAGGATGCATATCTTCATCTGCCAATCCATTTGTCCTGCCAACAATACCTAAGGTTCGCCGTGTGGATGGAAGGAGAGGTAAGACATTTTCAGTTTAATGCCTTACCTTTCGGATTATCTTCAGCTCCATGGCTATTCACCAAGGTTATGTCTGAGGTACTAGCCCTTCTCAGGTTAAAACAGATTAATATTGTCGGTTACCTTGATGATTTTTTATTATGGGGGTCTTCTGAGAAATCCGTTTTTGATCAGATAACTACAACTTTGAGCTTCTTCCAGGATTTGGGTTGGTTGATTAATTGGGAAAAGTCTGCCCTAGTTCCTTTCCAATCCTTAGAGTTTTTGGGTTTCATTATTTCTACTAGAAAGGAAAAATTGTTGTTACCTGATAGGAAGATCAGTGCTATTATTGACAATGTTCTCTCGTTTCAGAAATTGAGAAGCATATCGCTAAGAAAGGCCATGGCACTTCTAGGTCTTCTAACTTCTTCCTTTCCGGCAATCCAGTGGGGGCAGTTCCATGCAAGATTCTTACAGATGTGGATACTAAAATCTTGGAACAGGTCTATGACGTCACTGGACAAGAAAATCGTCATTCCACAGAGTATAAAGGCTTCTCTGCTTTGGTGGAAACAGCTGGATCATCTATCTCCAGGTCGTCTGTGGAGTTTTCCTCATCAGAATACAATTACAACCGACGCCAGTTTATGGGGTTGGGGAGCCCACTTCAATTCTCAACCGGCCCAGGGAGCCTGGAGTATGACGATCAGTTCACAGTCATCAAACAACAGAGAACTGCAAGCAGTGTGGCAAGCTTTACTACATTTCGGGCCCCAAATCAAGAAGTCTCATGTGAGGATAAGGACAGACAATCAGAGTGTGGTGGCTTTCCTAAACAGACAAGGGGGTACGAGGAGTCAATCCTTATGGGAAAAGACGACGAGGATCCTATTTTGGTCAGAAAGGAATCTCTCATCCTTAACAGCGACACACTTAAAAGGAACCTCAAACCAACTGGCAGACTACCTCAGCAGGAAGAGGTTGGATGCGAACGAATGGTCATTAGATCAGGAAATATTCCAGCAGGTGACGTTACAATGGGGCTGCCCAAAAATAGACTTGTTTGCAAGGAGAGTGAATACGAAATGCCAACAATTTTGTGCCCTGTTTCCAGAAGATCTACCATGGAAAGTAGATGCCTTCTCGATCAATTGGGGGGAAGTAATGATGTATGCATTTCCTCCAGTTCCGTTGCTAGCACGAGTGATAAAGAAGATTATACAGGACAAGGCTCGAGTAATCTTAATAGCTCCACTGTGGCCAAAAAAACCATGGTTCACGTCACTGAGGGCACTAGCAGTAACAGATCCGATAATATTTCCTCCTCTGCCACACTTGCTATCTCAAGGTCCAGTATGGCATCCGAACTTACACATGCTTCACCTTTCAGCTTGGAACCTGAATGGGGCATCCTGAAGTCCAAAGGGTTTTCAGATGAACTATCAGAAACTTTGATACAGAGTAGGAAAAAAGTGACTCGAGAAATATACCAGAAAGCCTGGAGAATATTTAACGATTGGTGTAGGGAAAGATCCTTTAACAATTCATCTCTCAAATCCGTATTGGAATTTCTTCAGTGTGGATATAAGAAAGGTCTTAGTATCAGCACCCTGAAAGTACAGGTATCTGCTCTTAGTGTGTTTTTAGAAAAACGACTGGCAGAAGAAAATCTAATTGTACGTTTTTTTCAGGCTTTAAAGAGACTTAAGCCAGCAATTAAAACAAAAGTACCTGCTTGGGATTTAAACATTGTTTTACAGGGTTTGTGTGAGGCTCCGTTTGAGCCATTAGCGCAAATTTCGGAAAAATTTCTTACCTTAAAGACCATTTTCCTGCTGGCAATTACTTCAGCCAGGAGAATTGGTGAATTACAATCACTATCCATTAGAGAGCCTTATTGCACCATTTCAGAGGATAGAATAACATTACGTCCTGATGCAGCCTTTCTACCCAAGGTAGTTTCCTCTTTTCACAGAAATCAGGAGATCTTCCTACCCTCCTTTTGCGAGAATCCTAGTAATGAAAAGGAAAGGAGACTCCATTCCCTTGACGTAAGGAGATGTCTTATACACTACATGGAAAGAACAAGTTCCTGGAGGAAAACTGACGCAATGTTCACCCTTTTTGCTGGAAAACAAAGAGGCAACAAAGCTTCCAAAGCAACGCTGGCACGATGGATAAAACAGGCTATCACATCAGCATATCAGGTTCAAGGAAAGCATTTAATCTCTCCAATCAGAGCTCATTCTACAAGAGCAATATCAACCTCCTGGGCAGAGAGGGCAGGGGCATCTATAGAACAGATATGCAGAGCTGCTACCTGGTCAAGTCAGAACACTTTTGTGAAACATTATCGCCTAAACATCTCGGCTGCAGCAGACTTATCATTTGGAAGGAAGGTGCTGCAGGCAGTGGTCCCTCCCTAGATCCTATATCTTGTACATCGTCTCACCAGGGGTGCTGTCCAATGACGTTCTGGGAAAGACAACTTTACTTACGGTAACGTCTTTTCCAGTAGTCAGAAGGACAGCACCCCTGCAACCCGCCCTTCTTTTGGGTGGAATAATAATTATGTAAGTGAGCATCTATGCGGTCCGTGTCATCTATTGTATTAACTGAGTTACTGGTGGTAAGATAGTGGCTTATGTATGGCTGCCAATTTGTTATGCAAATCTTTTCTTTTGCAGTTCCTGTCCACGATTGGGAGGGAGACAAGTCTCACCAGGGGTGCTGTCCTTCTGACTACTGGAAAAGACGTTACCGTAAGTAAAGTTGTCTTTCAAGTCCACCCTTGGTGGAGGGGTTTCATTCACTATTGTTTCCTGTCTACAGAGGGCAACTTTTAACCCAAGTAGGGTCAGGTCTAATCTTCCCACCTGCAGTTACAGTGGTTGCCTTAGTGGTAAGCCACCTTTTGTGAGTTTCCTTTCACTTTGTTTATGTGACTCTTAATTGTGCTAACATACTGCACTATCAACGGCTCTTGATTATCTGTCCATTTGAGTTTTTCAAGCTTCCTGATGTAAAGTACAGCTTGGTAACAATTCTTCAGGACCCTTGTTCTTGTGAGCCGCTGCTTTCAATGGATTATGGAACACTGCACGGCAGTCCCGAACCTCCGCTCTGTAAGCTGCTGTTCACACGCTGGGGCACTCACAGTCTCTTCCTGCACCACATGACACGCTCTTCAACACCTCTCTCCAGCCAGCATCTCTCACATGTGACTCACTGCCACGTTACCATGAATCGCCGGCTGGAGGGAGAGCAAGCAGCACAGCAGCTGACAGGAGAGACTGAAGCTTCTGCGCTGGAGCCTGGAGAGACAAGTGACTGATGCTCACTTCATCACTCTGCAGGGCCAAGTCCATAGCCACCCGTGATGTGCACAGAAAGCAGCATGACTGCGGATTGTCCTGGTTTGTGTGCTGGGGTAGCCCCTCCTCATCTACTTCAAATCTTCCACCCTAGGCATCGGCCTATGTGGCCTTGCCACAAATCTGGTCATGTTTGTTATAAGTTTGAAATTAGATGGCAGGCTATAAAAACTCAATGCTATGATAAACTTGAAATGAGGAACACCATGAAGATAATGCCATAAAATCAAAATATTTATATCTCATACTGTGAAAAATAGAAAAACATCCCATATAATACAACGGATATCTAAAATGCATAAAAACATTGCTCATGGCAGAAGTTAACCCATGACACGTAAATGTAAATAGCAAATCGGGTTGGTAAACTCCCAGGAGCTCAATGCAGGGTGCCCAGGGAGGTGAGTAAGTGCTGGGGCTGCTGCAGGCATGCTGGCAGCATTATTTTTTTCCTAAATGTAAGGGTCTGCAACGGGCTGAAAAGCCTAAAATCTGTTAATAATCATACCGCCAGGGGGGTTAAAATACACACTCAATAGCTATCTATTCAAACATTATAAACATGGTACTAGTTCCATACTATATCCATATCATATACTATATGGTATATGTACCATATACCAGACGGTACTATCTTCTTTGATTATTGCGTAGTGTGTCCCAAAACAGCTAAACATAAGCTGACTTATATTTGATGCAATTACCATGAGCCAAACACAATAGTAAAGCAATTGCAGTTAGAATCCCTTTATAGTAAACTCCAAGGGACCAGGGAAATTAGTTTACTATAGCAGTAGTCCCCAACCTTTTTTGACCCAAGGACCACTTCAGCATCAGGCAATTTTTCCAAGAACCGGGCGTATACGGGGGACAGGGGTGTAATTGCTCGTGCAAGGGGGGGGGGGGGGGGGGGCTTGTTCTGCTGGCAGGGTTATTACATAAAGAAGTCCTGACGACATCAGCCCTACCTAACAATTAGTTCATTGGAGAAGCGGAGTGGCTAGGTGTAAACCTCTGAGTAAGATCAGAAATGTAGGTTGGACAGGTTTTGTGGACAGAATTGAAGGTCAGACACAGTATCTTGAATCCTGATTCTGGACTGGATTGGTAGCCAGTGAAGGGATTCACCGAGGGGAGCCACCGTGGTGGAGGAGTGGATAATTCTCGCTGCTGCATTCATGATGGACTGCAGTGGGGCAGTTCGAGTCATAGGGAGACCAGACAGAAGGGCATTGCAGTAGTCAAGACGGGAAATTATGAGGGCATGGATGAGGAGTTTGGTGGTGGCATGAGTCAGGAAAGGGTGGATCTTGCAGATGTTACAGAGGTGGAGGTGGAGATGTTGCAGGACTTTGTGAGATTTTGGATGTGAGTAGTGAAGGAGAGTGCGGAGTCCAGGGTGACACCCAGACAGCGGGCTTAACAGTCGCATACACATCTGGGAGGTTCAGGGATGGCCGGGGTGGGAAGATCATAAATTCCATTTTGTCTAGATTTAGTTTCAGGAATCTAGTGGACAAGATTAACAAAATCTACAACATTTTACAAACATTTGCCTTTGCAAGCTTACAATCTAGAGGTACAATACTAAATATATCTTAATCTTACAAAATGGCTGGAGTCTGCTCTGGTGACATCTATTCCATTTTCTTTTTGTCAGCTTCATGCAGAATATCTACAAGCAGCAATGCAGTGCATCATCCACTGAAAATCTGGGATGTTCATGGAATGAGACGGAAATAAAATCCTGTAAAAATATAGTGAGAGCAAAATTTAAAGAATTATATGAACCATATGCAATTTTTTTTTTCTCCTGAGTTTTCTCCTTGATGATATTTTGTCACCTTGTCATAAAATGCCCTTTAAACCACCAGCAAGCAAGAGAATACGCAAAATACTTTTGATAGTACTTTTTCACCAACTTTTGGGTACTTTTTCAGTTGTAAAATGCTAAAAAGTTAATTTAAGGAAAAGATGAAAATTATTTCCTAAGAAAAAGCTCAGGAGAAAAAGGAGAAAAAGTTCATTGCATTGAAAACACTTACATGAGGTCGCTCGCGGGGCCCTGAGACCCTAACTTTGTAGGCTTCAGTCTGACATACTGGGAGGGGGGGGGGGGTTAACCACCTATGTTTCTGCCTTTTCTTCTGCTGTGTAAAAATATAGTAGACATTATCTGTTATTCTAGAACAGGCTTTCTCAACCCTGGAACCCCAGGGTTCCTTGAGTACTCTGCAGGCGTTCCTTGGCATTTTCCCCAGTTGTGGGGAGAAGTATAAAAGAGCACATTATAATAGGGGATACTGTAATAAGAAGCATCAATTTGGTCAGAATAATAATTTAATAAAAAGCACTAGAATAAGGAGACAGTATAATGAGTGGCGTTGTAATAGGGGGTAGCAAAATAAACAGCCTCACCTACTTTTAAAAACCATGCCTCCTGCAAAAAAAAAAATGCACGAGGTTCCTCGAGATCCAAAAACTGTTTGCAGGGGTTCCTTGAGATCTAAAAGTTATTTGCAGGGTTTTTCCAGGGTAAAAAGGTTGAGAAAGGCTGTTCTAGAAGTTATTTGGAAAGCATAATACATTAATATTTATTGATCTATTTTAATGCCACCTTACAGATGCTCAGAATGTTCCGTACACCTATTTGTTATAGGCACTTGCAAATTGATGCTTATATTTTTCATGTTTGTATACGCAGCGTGCTTTAAAGTAGACCTGTAGAGACAAAAGAGACTTTGAGGGTACTTACCTTGGGAGGGGAAGCCTCTGGATCCTAATGAGTCATCGTCCATCTCCCTCCGCCTGTCCGATCCAGTGCTGGCAGCCCCGAAAGCAGAGCCACAATAATATTTACGTTGCCTGACTTTAACATGCACACTAGTGGCTCTCCGCTCGGGCATCTGCTCTGGCGGAAATAGCTAAGCCCGATCATGTCCTTTCTACTGCACAGATGGCTTGCACCTGCACGGTAGAGCGGACCCGATCAGGCTCGGCTGTTTCCTCCGGAGCTCGAGCGAAGAGCCACTAGTGTGCCTGCGCAACCCTCCCGGCAAGCGGATCTTCAGAGGAAATAAAAGGAGTGCTTTTTCATCACTCCACTGCCACCAATGAAGACATAAAGTATATCTCCTCTCCTGGCAGTTCTAGACCAACTTCTATACCTAACAGGATGTGGACAACCCAGCCATCAAAGCAGAAGCAAGGGAGTGGACAAAAATATGTAAACACCTGGCAAAATACTTGCCTTAATTAACATAATTGCTATAGCAGAGTTTGTAGATGGGTGCAGTCTTTTGTTGCATAATGCAACTATATAAGCTTGTCTAGTTGATGGAATTCCAAATTCTTAAAGCTTGTATGGTGGGTGCTTCTGTTACCAAGGTAGTGGAAGTGTTTTATGTATCATGTGACACAGTATCCAAGATTATGATTGCACAAAGACTGGAAAAAATCGCATTTGACAAACGCCTGCGTGGACAGATGGGTGTTAAGTGACAGGGACAAAACCAACATTACGTAGGGTTGCAATGAAAAAATAAGTTTACAGTTGCAAAAGTGACTGCTGAGCTGAATACTGAACTCACAAACACTATCAACACTAAAACAGTAAGAAGGTTTTTGTGGAAGAGCTGCCATTGCAAATCCACTCATCAGTGATGCAAATTATCCTAAGAGGAGACAGTGGTACCAAAGTCATCAAACCTGCACTATGGAGTAATCAAGACATTTAATTTGGTCAGATGAGTCGAGCTTTACATTGTTTTTGACCTCTGGTCTAGTTTACATCTGGAGAATGCCATCCCAAGGTTATGATGCAGATTGTTTCCTTCCAGGGGTGAATTACATCCTCCCATAACATGCCCACCAATATCGTAATACTTCCCTGATTGCAGTGTATTTTCCAGGACTGGTTCCAAAGAAATATCCCTCGAAGAAAGATCTGGAAGTTATAGACTTTTCACCATTAAGTCTTAAGACAGATACAGCATTAATCACTTTATAAATAGGGTGCTTTTTACAAATCTAACATCTCCCACGGAAGATGTACGATTCTAGATGGTAGATGTAAATTTTTTAGGTGATTTTATCAAATAACATTGAAAATGTTTTATAAAGTAGGAGAATATTATGCTAGTGAATGTGGGTTGAAACCAACTTTTATCCTTTGTTAAACAGACCATTTCACTATTTTCAGAACAAAAAAAGCAAACTTTCGTATAATACTTTATTGGCTGCAATAAGAAAGGTAGCTATTTAGTCTTGTATGTGAAATTAATGCAGTTGGAGAAAATAGACTGAAACATTCTATAATGGACAGTCAGTGGTACTTAGTAATTAAAATACATTTTGGATTGTCCAGATAGACAGACAGGCAGTGGTGAATTAGATATTGTAGCAGGATGGCTAACAGAGAGCCTGGAAAAGTCCTGTCAGGAGTTTATACATCACCCAGACTTCTATGCTTTGCATACAGGGAGCTGTGATCCACTCCAGGAATCCAACGGATTCATTAATTAGTATTCAGGAGGTGGATTATGTTAAATAGCTAAGCCCTGCTCTCATTCATTGCTCTGTAACCTGGGGAGCAGACAGGTTGGTCTGCATGGAGCTAAAAGGTTGGTTTAACCGCTTCAGCCTATATGGACGAGCAAGCTCGTCCAGGCAGCGGCAGCTGAAGTCTATCTGGACGAGAGTCCGCGTCCAGGCGCACTTCCGCGTGTGCGCGCGCGGTGCGTGCTCGTCCCCGACGGCTTACAAGCCGTGCTGTTTGGTGAAGAGGAGCCAGCGCTCCTCTGAGCCAATCAGAGCAAAGGAAGTAAAGAATTCACATAGTTACATCCAGTAACAATGTGAATTCTTAATAATGTTTGTAAATAAAAGGTTTCCCTCTCTCTGTCTCTCAGCTCCTGTCACACAGATCAATCACTGTTCTGTGGTGACAGGAGCTGAGAGACAGACTGACAGATAAACTGGTAGGACTTTCTTTTAATAAAATTTGCCCCCCATCCCTAAATTTTTAACCCCATAACTGCCCAGAATCCCTGATTCGCCCTCTCCTTGGCCATTTATTCCCTACAGATCTATTGATCACTGATCTATTGTGATCTATTTCTTCCGATCTGTTACTATCTATACTCTACTGTCCTCCCCCCCCCCCTCTCTACCCCCTCTACAACCCCCCTCTACACCCCCCCTCCCCCCCCAAAAAAAAAAAACTTTAAAAAAAAACTGTCACTTTAAAAAAAAAAATCTTTCTATCGCTTTATATTTTTCATCTTTATCTATCCCTTTCTAAATAATGGCAAGGAGGCTCTATTCTGTGGTGGAGGCAGCCACCATCCTCCAGCAGAGCAGCAGCGAGGATGAGTCAGGTAGTGATTGGCTCCCTCCGTCCGGCTCTGGTTCAGGATCTGAATCTTCAGAGTCCGAAGGGCCGCCATCACGCCGCTTGAGGAGGGACCCAAGTCCTGAGTCCGCTGATGAGGGAACATCAGGACTGTCCACAGCAGGGGGTTCCGTGGGCGACCCAGCATCGGGCTCCGTGGGCGACCCAGCATCGGGCTCAGTGGACAACCCAGCAGAGGGCTCCGTGGGCAACCCAGCAGAGGGCTCCGTGGGCAACCCAGCAGAGGGCTCTGTGGGCAACCCCGCTGCTGCTAGCAGCAGTGCGCCAGGGGGCGCTAGGCGCAGACAGGGTAGGCAGCCACAGGTACCTCGCAGGCAGGAGGTACCGCTTCATATGTTAAATGGCACCTGGGAACCCCCTAATTATGCTGCGCCCAACATCCCACCCTCACAGTCACCGCTGGTGTGTCAGTGCCCATTGTCAATCAGGCACCAATTGACATTTTCCAGCTTTTCATGACAGAGGCAATGTGGGAGCATTTAGTAGAGCAAACTAATTTATTTGCTCTACAATTTTTAGCTGACCACCCCACCAACTATATCACCAGAAAATGGCACCCCACCAACATGCCCGAAATAAAGGCCTATGTAGGCCTCACGCTCAGCATGAGCATCACCCCAAAGCCCCAGATAAAAATGTACTGGACCTTTATCATAATGCACCCCTCTATCCAGCAATAATGCGCAGGCAGCGTTTTGAGCTGTTGTCAAAGTTTTTTCACCTAAATGACAACATGCACCTAAATGACAACATGCAAAGTGTGAATCATACCGACCCTGACCATGACAGACTGTTTAAATTGAGACCCCTGTTGACCCACCTAAGTGCAGTGTTCATGGATGTATATACCCCACACCGGGAAATAGCTGTGGACGAATCCCTGGTACCGTTTCATGGGAGACTTTCCATGAAACAGTACATCCCAAGCAAGAGGGCAAGATGTGGGGTGAAAATTTATAGGGCATGCGAGAGTGGCACTGGCTATACCTTCACTTTTAAAATTTATGAAGGCAAAGACTCCATTCTGCAGCCAGCTGGGTGCCCTGAGTACATTAGCACCAGTGGCAAAATAGTGGTGGACCTACTGAATACACTTCTCCACCAAGGCTACTTGGACAACTTTTATACAAGTGTGCCACTGTTCAAGTTCCTCTTCTCAGTCCAGACTGGCGCATGTGGGACGGTGAGAGCAAACCGTAAAGGCCTCCCCCCACAGGTAGTAAATAAAAAAACTATGCAGAGGAGAGTCCTACGCACTCAGATCTGAAGAGCTCCTGGCATTAAAGTTCCACGACAAGCGGGAGGTGATGATGCTATCCACCATCCATACTGAGGCCACAGTTCTTGCCACATCCAGAACGGAACAACGTACAAAGCCAGAGGCCATAGTCGCCTACAATAAAAATATGGGAGCAGTGGACTTATCAGACCAAGTCTTGGCGCCTTATTTATTAAGAAGAAGAAGGAAAGCATGGTACAAAAAAATAACATTCTTCTTGTTGCAGATGACCATGCACAATGCATTTGTGGTCTATCTAAAAACCACCACAACACCAACAAGCCAACAGATTACCTTTCTTGAGTTCCAGATTCAAGTCCACAAGTCCCTAATGTATTCCCCTGGCCAAATTGCACAACAGGATCCTATCCATTTGGAGAACTCAATTCGACTGAGGGAGAGACATTTCCCTGAACTAATTCCCCCCAATGAAGTGAAAAAAGCCCCCCTGAGAAGATGCAGAGTGTGTGTGAAACACAAGAGACGGTGTGAGTCACGGTATTTTTACCCAGATTGCCCCTCAGCCCCAGCACTGTGTGTTATCAAGTGCTTTAGGGCATACCACACACTTGCAGATTACTAATTTATTTTTTTCCTTTTTTTTGTGTTTTTGTTTCTCTTTTTTTTTGTGTTTTTTTTTTCTTTACCTGGACATATTTGACTGGCATTTTCCCCCTTCCTATATATTCATGTAACTTACAGACCCTCAAAGGAGCTCACATTTGGCATACCCCTATGTTTTTGGGGTGTTGGCGGAAACTGAATTTTTTGAGGAAAAAGAAAACACAAAGTAAGTTCAAAATTGAACTTTGGACCCTGCTGCTCCCATCTTCTGACTCTTGGATCTGCCTGACCCCTGACTTATGGCCTCTGGCTTTTCTCTAATTCTGCAAGACATCCAATGGTAAGTTCCAATGTATTTGTTATCACTGTGAAGAGAAGTGATATATTCAAATTGGCCACATTTTGGATTTGTTATAACCAGGGCAATGTGAAAATTCCTTTTGCAGTGTTCCTTTGAGAAGGTAGCTCACAAAATACCTACTGATGAATAGCCCTGGTTGTTAGCCTTCTATGATGGTGTCATGTGCGGTCTTTGTTTGATTCCAATCTCTCCTGGGAATATGCAAACAAACAATAGCTCTGCAACAATTAGTGCAAAAAAAAAAATAGTGCACATTGGGTATAATTGATTGCTGCACACAACCATTTGTTACTAAGTAAGGCATATGTTGTATCATTTTAACCGTGATGAGCTGTAGAATACATTTTGGTGTGTTTTAGGACTGAGGCCTAAGTCATCAGATTTTTTTTATAGTGCCAAAGTGAAAAAAAGATGTAAAAAATATCATTTTCCAAGTTATGATTCAATTTTAGCAAAACCGCAGAAGTCCAATTGTTTTAAAATATGTATATCTCAGTAGGCCTGGGTCTCTAGTTTTCAGAATAGTGACATTTGTGACCTGTTTCAAATGTTCTGACACTCCAGGGGCTTTGCGAACAAAGAATGACTGTATTACTTTTGTTGCAAAAAATGGCCTTGAAAATTGCATTAGTGCTGCTCATGGTTAACAGAGTGTTGTGTGGCCAAGAAGCTATCTGATTATGTGTATAGGGTATCATTCTCACCGGGATAAGCAAGAGAATAGTATTTGGGGTCTTCGAGAGATTAGGCATATGTGATGTGGTTTTGTTTTAGCAGCAAATGAAATGAAAAGCAATGCAATTGTTATTTTCATATACTCTGCACCAAACTAATACACTTGTAAAAAACACCAAAAGTGACAGAATTGAAAAGTGAATACTTAAATAGTTACCTTAGGGACTCGGCTTTTTAAATATGTATGTCATGAGGATGTATTACTGTTTTTTTTTTTTTTCAAATAAAGGCTTGTAATCATTGGTAGTGTGCAATGAGAAAACAAAAACCACAACATAGAAAAAATGCACCTTTATTTCCAAATAACATATTGTCGCCATACTATGTACTAGGGACATAATTTAAATCTTGTGATAACCACGACAAAATAGGCAGATAAAATGTGTGGGTAAAATGTTCAGTAGCATTGTTCATTTTAAAACTATAGAGGCTGGAATTGGAGAAAGTGTATTTTTTCATTTTTTCCCTCGTTTTTCTCTTTAAAATACATAGACATTTTAGTAGTTACTAAAAACAAATGTCACCCCCCAAAAGCCAAATTTGTGGTGAAAAAAACAAGATCTAAATAATTTATGTGTGATGAGTAGTGATAAAGCTATTAGCGAATGAATGAGAGCAGCGCTGACAGGGGAAAATTGCTTCAGTCCTTAAGGTGAAAATAGCTGTGAGGCTGAACCGGTTAAAAACTGTCATTTGTTGCAGTGTGACTAACAAAGCATAAGGCTTGTTCAGTCTATAGGTAGAATTGTATATATTGTATAGTTAGAGCCGAGACACGGCTAGGGTTTTGTTTTTGAATTTACTTTGTTTTGAAGCACCTTTTTATGCACCTGTGTAAATAGCTGTAAATAAACACACCACTGTTTAAAGGCAAAGCCACTGGACTGGTCTCTATACCTGAAAAGGTTGCTCACCCCAGGGAGCTTAGCACCCGGTACATATTTCCCCCTCTCACAATATACAAACACTGAGAAAGGGGAGGGGGAGAGATTAAAGGAAAAATAGGATTAAAGGAAGGACAGCTTTTCCATGACACAAGGGCTGGGTGGCCTCTGTTATAAATGGCCTCAGTGGCCAGGTTTTGTAATAATAGCAATTGGTAAGGGTCTCTATTGAGGAAACTGCTGTCTCACTTGAGTGCATCATGTGAAAGACCAGCGGGTAGGCCTGGGCCTCTAAAAGGAGAGTGTGTGGGAAGAGATAATCCATTTATGACGGTCAGTATTGTCTGCTTCACAGTGCTGACACTGACTGATGGCACTTAACACTTTAACATTACAGAACAGCGACTCCATGCTCTGATGCCTCATATCAGTATTATTTCTTCACTCTGATCCAGTGTTTCTGTTGTCAAGAGTGGGACACACCACAGCTGGCACAAAGCTCGGTTAAGGACTGTTTATAAAGATTAAAAAAATGAATTATCTCAATGCTTAACTTGCTAGATACAGAGATTCTCATTGAGGCTTCTGATTTCACCAAAAGGCAGTACGCTGCAGTCTGAGTTCCTGAGTTCATCATCACATGCACCTTTGTGACTCTAAGTACCTCCCGTCATTTTGTGCAATGGATACTAAAAAGAGTGGCCAAGTCATCTTTTTTTGTGTGCAGGGTCTCTCTCAGGGGAATACAGACAATACACAGGTAGTATTTCAGTACTGGCCGCTAGTTGGGAGGTCCAGAAATTCAGATTGAATTTGCCAGTAAATCCTGAACAATATGGGATGATAAGAAGCGCACACGCTGCAAGCTTCTTATCACCTTGAATTGCATATGGGCCCTGGTATCAGATTCAACTAACGTTTGCTGTATAACAATGGTGGAATTATATTGTTATGCTAAGTACACATAATGCAATTCACTGTGAGATTGACAATTCAAAATGATAATTTCTTACAAGCCTGATCTACTCTCGATTGATAACTGGGTCGATTCTCAGATCCCTACTGCACAAAATCAATTCCATTATTGATTGGGAGAAGATCGGACATGTAAAATTATGGTCTCGACCTATTGATCTGACGGGAAATTGCATCGTGTGTACCTAGGCAGACATACCTGAAGACTCAAGCTTTTACAGGAGGTAATGAATGGCTGAAGGCCCAGTGGTGAAGCAACAGCTGCAGACCTGAATACAAACTGCAAGAGGCTCAATTGGGAATCTGAGATGGATTTGAGATAGCCGCTCAAATGTCTCCATAACCACAGATGCTATGGCTACTGGCCTGCATTTGTTTGTACACCTTGGCTTTTTAGGAACTAGTAAAATTAGCCATTTGTGGAATCAGTTGAATCCAAAAAATAGCAAAAGCAACTGGTGGTTTGTAAACACGTCTGTTCAGTATTTCATTGAGTCAGAAAAAGCAGAACTCAAGTCTAGTGATTTTCTAAGATTCTGTGTTTTGAATAAGCTTTTGACCTCTCACGCACTGATTGTTAGTGAGTTTACCCTTAATGATGATTGTCACGGACGATTGCGGGGACGCAGGCGCGTCCTGGAACCGCCCGTGAAGAAAAGCGATCGCACTCGATTCTCTGCGTCGATTGCGCTTCAAATCGATAGAATCTGGATTTAATGTGTAGGAGGTCTGCAGTCCTTTCTTAGCAGAGGAATAGCATCACCTTAACTGCAGGATGGCTCTTTTGATATGCTAATGAGCCTGGGCCCAGAGAGTCCCTGGCTTCAAGCTGTGCTGATGGCCCATCCATCAGGTATAAGGTGACAAACACCATGACAGAACCAAATTTAGAGTGAGGGAACTCAGACACTCCGACTCCTTTTCCCAGCAGGGAGCCGACATGTGGCTTGCTGCTGCCAACTTCAAAGAACCTTTGCCTGGGAATGACCTGGTATAAATCCCAGGGGTCTCTCATATTCCATAAATGGCTATATGTATCATATTTTCTGTGTTGCCAGGCTGGCAGACCCTCCAAACTAACAGAGCAGGTAGGGCCCTGCCTGGCGTTGGTTCTGAGCACATTTCAGAACCTTCTGAGGTAAAGACTGCCCGTTAGGCAGTCCAACAGTGCCCTAATGGTACCACAGGGGTCCCACCCCTCATGTTTGGTATCAGACTGCTGGGTACATCGAGGCAGATCTGGAAATATTAGTAAATCTGCCCTGACCTGTACGGTTCTGTGAGATAGAGCCCATATATGGGTAGATATGATTTCTAGCCCCAGTACAAGAGGAGGGCTCATCTCATCTTTGAGGAGGTGTATAGCTCCCCGCCCTCACTCCCTCCTACTGAAGCAGGGGCATAAGAATGGCTGAGGACTAAAACTCAGTGTCCTCCACACTGAAACATCTTGCACTCATCAGATGCCAGCTTGAGGATATGCTGGCATCCACCTGGTCTGAACTCTGAACTCTGGACTTTGAAACCAAGGACTTTATGATTCTTCCCACAATAAGGACATCTTTCCAAGAACTAAGTATTTTTCTCCCTTCTTTTTATTTTTCATACTGGCTATTACTGTTTTCATAATTGTTGATTTTCATAATTGTCTGTATATATTAATTATTTATATTGCGTGAATAAACGACTTTCTCCAAGTCATTCACTTTCCGCTACCCTGCTTATCAGCACACACAGAAATGATCCCGGGTCTCTGAAGATACGCTACTGTTTGTTGTTGTTGGCTAGACAGAATATCGTGTGTTAACCGTTTTATTCGCAGGACTAGTCAGTTAGTGAGTTCCTCTGTCTCAGGAAACAGAGGTGGTGGCAGATCCCATGAACTAGTGTGTGAGTTGTAATCACCCGTGTCTCACAGGCTCCCTTCTGAGTTGTCTGCGGCTAATTCTTAACGGTTCCTGCGCATTGACTGCGACCAGAGTTCGCACGATCTGTGCGCTGGCACCGTTTAGAAGGCTAAGTGCGGTCAGCCACAAGGGCTCCTGTGACAGTGTTAGGCAGCGGTTGGATCTGTGTTGTGCTGAAAGTATCTGCGATAGCGCTAGCGCTATCGAGAAACGAACTAATTCGTTGGTGTAGCTGGAAGGCAATATATTTTTTATATATACAGAGAGACTGTGTAGCCAGTACCCCTTCCCCAAAGTTTTATTTTATTTGGCATGGAAATGTCCGGGAACTACCAGAACATGTGCCTAGCAGACCTGGAAAATCTTTGCGAAGAGAGGGGCATTGGCATCCTCCGCAAGACAAAACGGGACCTGATAGCAGACTTGTCCAGATGGGATGCCCAGCAACTGCGGGAGCCGGGAGTGTCCGCTGAGGTGGATACCAGCCCATCTGACAATCAAGGGGAACCAGAGGCTGAAGATCTTAGGCGTACAGAGGTTGAGCATCCTGCGGGCCCTGTTGCAACAGTTACGCCAGAGACTGTCAGTATGGACCCCAATCCCAGAGTTTCTGACATTACTCGCCCGGAACTGGCCAGTACTGGACTGTCCATGGGTGCTGACCCGGTAATGCAGCAGGCATTACAAAAGCTGATGGAGACTGACCTGGAAAAGTACATGCAGTACATGGAAGCACGAGAGGAACGGGAGCGCCAATCTGCAGAACGCAAGGCTGCTGCTGCTGAACGCCACGCAGAGAGGGATGCCGCTGAGCGAGAACGGGAGCGCCAATCTGCAGAGGACGGGAGAGACGACAGCATGAGCTCGACATGGCAAAGGTTCAACAGGCCAGCCGGAGTTCACCGCCCAGCCTCCCTGCTGAAGGAGCTGCAGCACCCGTAAGTGCAAAATTTAAGTTTGCTAATATTGAAAAAGACACAGACATTGACTTGTTTTTGCGGTCTTTTGAAAAAGCATGCCGTCAGTATCGTCTGTCCCAAGACCAGTGGGCCAGACATCTGACACCTTTGCTGCGCTACAAAGCGCTTGATGCCTTCGCAGAATTGCCTGCGGAGAAGGATAATGATTATGCTGCTATAAAGGACGCTATCATTACTAAGTACCAGCTGACGCCAGAAGCCTATCGCAAAAAGTTCAGGGCCTGGCAGAAAAAGTCTTCTGATTCGTACCGAGATGTGGTCAGCAGCTTGCTCACCACACTCCGGCAGTGGACTCTAGGCCTCACCAAAGGGTCTTATGGCGTCCTGGAGGACTTGATAGTCCTCGAACAATTTCTGAACATTTGCCCTGCTGATGTACGACAGTTTGTGTTAGAACGCAGGCCGGCTTCAGCCACTGTCGCTGCAGACCTTGCTGAGACTTTTGCAACTACCCGGGTGGCTGATACCCGCAGAACTGTCCCATCCAGCTGGAGAGGAGGTCAGCCCAATACCTCGGCAGACCCTCCTGCCCCTGTGAGCCGTCCGCCACAGAGGCCACCCAGCGCAGCTGCTGCACCCAGGCCTGCAGCGCCTGGAGAGGTCACCTGTCACTACTGCCGCCAGCCCGGACACATGAAATTCGACTGTCCGGAGCGGAGACAGACCCCACCAGCACCTGGATCATCTGCATCACCTGCACCTCACCCACAGCAGAGGCAACCCGCCAGCGAACCACAGCCTGGATCATCAGATTTTGTCCTGTTTGCCCGCGGAAAGGAAATCCGCGACCGAACCGACCAGCAGCAACTTGTTAGAGTGAACGGCAAGGTTGTCAC
This sequence comes from Hyperolius riggenbachi, assembly GCF_040937935.1. Lineage (NCBI taxonomy): Eukaryota > Metazoa > Chordata > Amphibia > Anura > Hyperoliidae > Hyperolius > Hyperolius riggenbachi. The sequence goes on along the minus strand of NC_090651.1, from coordinate 214,427,346 downwards.
CGGATTTCGAGACACCGGAGCTGACATCACGTTAGTTCACTCACATCTTGTGCCAAAGGAGAGCATCAGCTCCAGCCGATCCCTTGCCCTTACTGGAGTAGAGGGCACCCTTTTCCACATAGCCCACGCCAGAGTGAAGCTGGATTGGGGAGTGGGAGGGGTCCACGAAAGGGTTGTTGGGGTTATGAAGGATCTCCCAGTCCCTGTGTTGCTAGGGACTGATTTGGGCAAGCTTGTGTCCTACTATGAACCTGCCACGACCGCCTTGTCGCTCACGGAAGGAGACAGACTCTCCACCCACCACCAGGTACTTTATACACTTGGGGGAGCACCAGGGGGAGGTGGGTTGAATGTGCCCAGTTCAAGGGTACCAGGTTCAATAGTGCCTGCTTCAAAGGCACCTGAGTTTGATGTACAGACTGTCTGTTGTGATGATGCTGTAACTGTACCTGAGTTTACTGTACAACCTATCTGTAATGAAAAAATGTCTATACCTGTCAATATCATTACTGCATGCAATGATGATTTGAGTACTGTCTGTCTGTGCCATTCTGACAGTGTACCGGTGCTAGCAGTACCGCGCAGCTGCACTGCTCAGAACCTGGGCTCAGAACAGGTGGAGGGGGTTCCGGCCTCCTCCCCCTCCTCTGACCGCAGGGATGAGACCTTTCAGCCGCTGGCCTCGTGTGACATGAGCCAGTTGGCTGAAACTGACAGCGCCATATTCACAGCCGCACTACAAAGTGACCCAAGCCTGGAGGTGCTCAGGAAGCAAGCCGCTGAGCCCCTCGCAGACGGGGCCGCTTTCAAGGTGTACTGGGAAGGTGGGAGACTGTACAGTGAGTCTGTACAGCCCCCTACAGGTAGATCCCACGCGAATACCAAATGGCTGGTGGTCCCGAGTGCGTTCAGGGGACATGTGCTGAAATCCGCACATGGTAATCCTCTGACAGGGCACTCAGGGGTCCGCAAGACACTTGCCGGTATTCGGAACCAGTTCTATTGGCCCCGGATGAACAGGGATGTAGCAAACTACTGCAGGGCATGTGCCGTCTGTCAGGAGCTGGGAAGGTCCAGGGATTCCCGCGGGGTTCCCTTAGGTCCACAGCCACTCAGCAGGGGAACCCTGCGTGGGCTGGCTGTTGACCTAACCAACCCACTGCCCGTTGTCAGCAGTCCCGGCAGGCACCACGTCCGACTGCAGTGGCGCAAACGCCCTGTCCAGAACGGTCCATGTTGGGTCAACCCTGAGGGTAGCCGACCGCGACCGGTCCAGGGGAACCGAGCCACAGGCTCCAATAGGTTTTCCCGCCGTACCGGCAACTCAAGGCCCGTCAGCCAGGTTAGCGGCGCCGCCACACATCTTGCGGATGAGTGGCTAAGCCACAGACAAGGGGGGGGGCTGTCACGGACGATTGCGGGGACGCAGGCGCGTCCTGGAACCGCCCGTGAAGAAAAGCGATCGCACTCGATTCTCTGCGTCGATTGCGCTTCAAATCGATAGAATCTGGATTTATTGTGTAGGAGGTCTGCAGTCCTTTCTTAGCAGAGGAATAGCATCACCTTAACTGCAGGATGGCTCTTTTGATATGCTAATGAGCCTGGGCCCAGAGAGTCCCTGGCTTCAAGCTGTGCTGATGGCCCATCCATCAGGTATAAGGTGACAAACACCATGACAGAACCAAATTTAGAGTGAGGGAACTCAGACACTCCGACTCCTTTTCCCAGCAGGGAGCCGACATGTGGCTTGCTGCTGCCAACTTCAAAGAACCTTTGCCTGGGAATGACCTGGTATAAATCCCAGGGGTCTCTCATATTCCATAAATGGCTATATGTATCATATTTTCTGTGTTGCCAGGCTGGCAGACCCTCCAAACTAACAGAGCAGGTAGGGCCCTGCCTGGCGTTGGTTCTGAGCACATTTCAGAACCTTCTGAGGTAAAGACTGCCCGTTAGGCAGTCCAACAGTGCCCTAATGGTACCACAGGGGTCCCACCCCTCATGTTTGGTATCAGACTGCTGGGTACATCGAGGCAGATCTGGAAATATTAGTAAATCTGCCCTGACCTGTACGGTTCTGTGAGATAGAGCCCATATATGGGTAGATATGATTTCTAGCCCCAGTACAAGAGGAGGGCTCATCTCATCTTTGAAGGAGGTGTATAGCTCCCCGCCCTCACTCCCTCCTACTGAAGCAGGGGCATAAGAATGGCTGAGGACTAAAACTCAGTGTCCTCCACACTGAAACATCTTGCACTCATCAGATGCCAGCTTGAGGATATGCTGGCATCCACCTGGTCTGAACTCTGAACTCTGGACTTTGAAACCAAGGACTTTATGATTCTTCCCACAATAAGGACATCTTTCCAAGAACTAAGTATTTTTCTCCCTTCTTTTTATTTTTCATACTGGCTATTACTGTTTTCATAATTGTTGATTTTCATAATTGTCTGTATATATTAATTATTTATATTGCGTGAATAAACGACTTTCTCCAAGTCATTCACTTTCCGCTACCCTGCTTATCAGCACACACAGAAATGATCCCGGGTCTCTGAAGATACGCTACTGTTTGTTGTTGTTGGCTAGACAGAATATCGTGTGTTAACCGTTTTATTCGCAGGACTAGTCAGTTAGTGAGTTCCTCTGTCTCAGGAAACAGAGGTGGTGGCAGATCCCATGAACTAGTGTGTGAGTTGTAATCACCCGTGTCTCACAGGCTCCCTTCTGAGTTGTCTGCGGCTAATTCTTAACGGTTCCTGCGCATTGACTGCGACCAGAGTTCGCACGATCTGTGCGCTGGCACCGTTTAGAAGGCTAAGTGCGGTCAGCCACAAGGGCTCCTGTGACAATGATCATAGCTGCTCTACTGTTAATTGACATTTCTAATAATAATGTCATTATTCTAAAAATCCACAGGAGGGAAACCTTTGACAAGTTTCAATCAGAAAAAAAGGGTCTGAGACCTCCACCAGGTGGCAATGTTGCATTATCTTCATGGAACACGTTAGACACAACTGCAGTCTGTTCAGAATGATTTTGCATTCTTTACAACAGGAAATGTACGATTTTTACCTCCACAAACAATTCCCTTAGTGCACCACTTTGCAACGCTGGGATGAAGCTGCAGATATTGCTTTTATGCCCATGTAAGTCAATCTGGAAAGGCTTGTTTATAGTACACATTTAACTTACTAATTTCACAGAGCCACATAATCTATATACCTCATGAACAAATATAAACAGGAATAAGATACCATACCTTCTGTTTTTAGAAGGCAAGGCAACACTGTACTTTGCAGTTTTTTTCCAGCAACCTAATTTAAAGAGGAACTCCAGTAAAAATAATGTAATAAAAAAGTGCTTAATTTTTACAATAATTATGTATACATTATTTATTCAGTGTTTGCTCATTGTAAAATCTTTCCTCTCCCTGGTTTACATTCAGACATTTATCACATGGGGACAGTTTTACTGCTGGCAGATGATGTAGCTGGATTACTGCTTGCTTTTTTGGTCGTTCTAAACAGCTGTTATTTCCCACAATGCAATAAGGCTCCCACAGTGTGATGTCTGTACCTCAGTGCTGTGAGGCGCTGACACCACACTGGGAGGGGTTTCACAAAAAAATCAACCATACAGAGCCCCTTGATGATTCATTTGAGAAAAGAAATAGAGTTCTCATGGGAAAGGGGGTATCAGCTACTGATTGGGATGAAGTTCCATTCTTGGTTACGGAGTCTCTTTAAGTAATGACTTAAAGCAATACTGAAGCAAAAAAATAAATAAAACAGATTCTCACTCACTCTGGGTCCCATAAAGCCTTTCCTTCCCTTTCACGGTCCCCTGCTGATGGGTTACAGGCACAAACATACATGAGTGCGCATTCGCGCCTGCGAAGTACGGACCTGCTTGTGAGTTCTCCAAAAGCCTTCTGAAGCCTCCCGCAGCAGCAGATTCAAACGACCAGGCCATGAGAGGAATAGGAAGGCTCTATGGGATCCAGAGCCTTCCATCTCCATACGCGAGTATCTGTCTTTTTTTTATTTTCACTTCAGTATTGCTTTAATGGTGACTCTACTATGCAGGTGATGAATAAATTTACCAAATGGCGGATGGTTGGTTAACAGCCACCACATCCCAACAAGGCTGCAATGTCAGAAAGGAGCTGCGGAGTATGTTTTTGGGCTGGAATCATGGGAAAAGAGCTGTTTAGGGTCCCTGAAGGTGTGAAAATGACCTCTGAAAAGTATGTGGAGTTTCTGACTGACCACTTTCTTCCATGGTACAAAAAAGAAGAATCATACTTTCAATGCCATCTTTAAGCATGCCACTACGCCATATTTTGCTGTAAGGAATACTTCTGCATCATTGGCTGCTATTGGAATAAAAGAGAAACTCATGGTGTAGCCACCATACTCCACCATACTCCTGGCCTCAATCCTATTTAGAGCCTTTGGAACATCCTCAAGCAAAAGATGGAGTGGGAGGCAGTTTATATTCAAACAGCAGCTCTGGGAGGCTATTCTGACATCCTGCAAAGAAATTCAAGCAGACACTCTCCAAATCTCACAAGTTCAATGGATGCAAGAATTGTAAAGCTACTATCAAATAAGGGGTCCTAGGTTCATACGTAACTTGACCTGATGTTTTTAATTGAAATAGCTTTTGGTTATAGTAAAATTTACCTCCTAATGCTGCACATTCAACAAATGACCATTTTCAGATCTTTACAGCCTATAAAATGTTTTAAAATTCTGCCTAATAATGTGGAACATTGCATTTTACTTTTTTTATTTTTGAAAAAATCCCATTTGTCATGAGGAAGTTTGTTCAGTATTTGAATTATGCTTTAGTGGTTGATGACTAAAAGATGATGCTGACTGCCACTTGCATCCACCATTTAGGAAAATCAGAGGGAAATATTTGCATAATAATTTGGAATGCAGTGTAAATGTATTTACCGTACATGCTAGTATTTTATCAGACAATTTCTGAAGAGAAATGTCTCTCCAAGAATGTATTGTTCATACCCCCCAACCATTGTTTTTCAAGATCTTATCCTAAATTATGTGTGAAACTCTTCTGAACTGACTAACAGGTATGGAAATATTAGCAGCCGTTGAGTGAAAGTTGTTGTAGCTCAAAACCAATCCAAATTTACATCAAGTGGCTTTAAACATAAATCATTTGTAAGTCCACATCTTTTAAGTACACCACAGTCTCCAGAAATTTTATATTTTTCATATCAAAATGTAAGGTCAAAGCAATAGCTGCACACAAAATCATCGCATGGTCAACAATATCAGCCCTGTCCAATTGTCAAACACATCATCATTGGCTGCTATATTTCCCAACAGGTTTGCTTTATAGATTAGTATAGTCAGTGATTAAAGCTGTTCTATTGTTTCCTTGGTACTTCCCTATGGAGTAAATGAAGCGCAACGCACAAAATGTCAATCCCATGACACTATGGCAGAGTGCCCTGACAGGGTCATAGGTATAGCGCCGTATGCCCCTCTCCCAGTGACGTACACCCTGCTGGACAGGAAGTATGTTACTGGAATTCCTGTGCCACACCGCCGCCACCAACATGTTTCCATTACTTCCACAGCCGCTGAGGCATTGGGGAAGTCCAACGGTACCACGCTGTTGACTCCACCCATGCTGCTTTATTAGTTAATGAACATACAGTAGATTCCCAATCAATACTAACAAAAAATGTGGTGCCCAAAAACACACACAAAATGTAAAAATAAAATGTAAATTCCACTGTAGCATTGTATTTTCACAACAGGTAAATAACATGCGATTTTTCTGAAAATAAAAAAGCATGGTATTTTATGTGCGTTCTTTTGCCCTAATTTACATGTTCTACCTAGTAACAGCATGACAAGTTCTTTTTTTCTGGCAAGAATACGGACACGAAAATTCGCATTTGAATGAGATTTTTGCATTATATATAAAAAATTGCATGCCATAATGCAAAAATATAAAACAGGCTGTCAGCTTTTTTTCATACAAGTATTCACATGAAATGGAAACTAGCCAATTCACATGCATTGGTTTTCATGCAGATGTGAATTTGCAGTAAAATCGCACAAGTGGAAACCTAGCCTAAAACTTGTCTCCAGAGAAGTCAAAGATGAGGAGAGCTGAAGTACTGTATAAAACTAAACCCGTAATCAAAAAAAAGTAAAAATTGTAGACACTTAACTCAGCAGGGTGGAAGTGTCCTCATACTCTAGAGCAGTGGTTCCCATTCCCAACCTTTTATGAGGTATCGCCCCTTAGGGGAAGACGACTCACCCCTGTCGCCCCCCTTCTCTTAGTACGGTATACCCTTAAGCCAGATGGTGGTGCCAGTGGAGGGGGTAGCGCTGTGACCTTGCCAGCTAAAAATAGCCGGTGACTCAACTACTTTGCGCCAATTCCCTTACCGGTGTAATGTCAGCTATTGCAGCCCCGCACGTTGTGCAGCCCCGCATGCGCAGTAGGAGCCTGCGTCCCATTAAATTGTGCAGCCACGTAAAACGTCCTAAATATCTCCACTTCCGCACCATGTACACTCCCGAAATTTTCAGGGGAGGGAGGGGACCCCCAGATCTAGCTCTGTGCCGAATTGCAGCCCCCGAGCCCCGCTGGTTCCAGAATCTGATTGCAGCAAACCTATCTCGGGAACTAGTGGGGCTCGGGGGCTGCAATTCGACACAGAGCTAGATCTGGAGGTCCCCTCCCTCCCCTGAAAATTTCGGGAGTGTACGTGGTGCAGAAGCGGAGATATTTCAGGTAAATAATATCTAACTTCCCACTGAGCATGCGCGATACTCAGTGAGGAAGGCTGCTTCCGGGCTGCAATATCTGACATTACACCGGCGCGTGACCAACGAGCCCTGATGAATTACGCAACTCTATCATGCACACTTGCATATTTTATACAGATCATATTTTTTGCCCATAATTTTCTTAAAAACGAGTGACACTGCGACACTTTATTTTTTCTGCCTTTTCATACTGATCGCCCCCCTTTTGCCCCCCACAAATTTACCGCCCCCCTTAGAACCCAAAACGCCCACGGAACCACTGCTCTAGAGGCTTCCCCAATCCTCCACAACCCCGCTGCTGCTGGCTGGGATCCTCTCCATCTTTGCAGTAAGTATTTGACCTTTTTTTTTCACCCAGACTAAGGGTAACCGTTAAAGGAAGCTTGGGGCAAAAAACGAGCGAAACGGTTTACTCAACTGGGGCTTCTTCCAGCCCCTAGCATTCTTACCATTCCAACACCGAAGTTCTGCCATGCGCTAGGCTGCTGCTGTCCCCTCTGTAAGATTGCACCCTGTGGCTGGGTTGTGGTCTTCTGCGCTTGCATGGGCAGGCTGTGCTCCTGTGGCCAGGAGTGCTCTGTACTTGCACAGTTTTAGTCTTTGTGAACTGAGCAAGCACAGAGCGCTTCCGTTCATGGGAACAAGGCCACAAGAGGTGTATGACCAGCCTGTGCATGCACAGAAGACCACGACCCAGCCACGGATTGTTACCTTATGGAGGGGCAGGGGCGTTCCTAGGGTCCTTGGAGATCGGGGGCACCTGTGGGCACAAGGTGAGGGGTATATGCAAAAAAGAACGGCAAAAATGGGCGTGGCCATACAGTGGGTGGGCGTGGTCCTGGGTGGGGCCAAATTTACATGAACTTAGCAGTGGTGTAAGCTACAGATAACGGGCCTGCCCATCAAAATATTGAATGGAGCCCCATGTCCTTTATTTAGATAATTTACAATCAGTATAGGCATAGATCAAAGATGTATATGCACATACAATTTTGATTGGTCAATCACTGACCAATTTTACCACCCCCATGCAGTAAGTGGGCCAACAGACAATGAATTTGATGAATAGAGCTAAAATTGGCTAATCAAAATTGTATGTGTGTACCAGGCTTTACAGCTAATACTGTACATAATGAAAGTAGCAGGGATCAGCACGCACTGCAGCTACTTTACTATCAGTAAAGAGCTGAGCAGCGCTACTTAAAAACAGATGAATGCTTACCTGCAAAAGTGTGCAAGCCCCACTAATGGGATAAAATACACACTGAGCACACACATGACCTGTCTACCGCTTGGAGGATGTTGGTTTCCTCTAACAGCTTGCATGCAACTTGTTAGGTACTCGTCCCTCCCACTGTCGTAGAAGTCTTTCCTCCATGGGAGGGGACCTAACACTAACTAAATTATACCTATGCATATGCATAGCCTGGGCGCGCTACCAAGTAAAATTGAAAATTGCGTAAAAAAAGTGGGATCAGCGCATCACCAGGCCGCCACCGATTGGCCTCAACTCAGAGATGCGCTGAGCCCCCCCAGAGACTGCAAACGCACCTTGAACCAAACAGAAGCTCTGCATATACACCAAAACAGTTTTGCTTTTGGTGTATATGCAGAGCTTCTGTTTGGTTCAAGGTGCGTTTGCAGTCTCTGGGGGGGCTCAGCGCATCTCTGAGTTGAGGCCAATCGGTGGCGGCCTGGTGATGCGCTGATCCCACTTTTTTTACGCAACTTTACTATCAGTACAGGCACAGAGTAACAGCTTATACTGTACATACTGGAGGCATCAGAGATCATCAAACACTATAGCTAGATTACAATCAGTACAGGCACAGAGTAACAGCTTATACTGTACATACTGGAGGTAGCAGAGATCAGCACACACTGCAGCTAGATTACGATCAGTACAGGCACAGAGTAACAGCTTATACTGTACATACTGGAGGTAGCAGAGATCAGTACACTGCAGCTAGTTTACTATCAGTACAGGCACAGAGTAACAGCTTATATTGTACATACTGGAGGCAGCAGAGATCAGCACACACTGCATCTAGTTTACTATCAGTACAGGCACAAAGTAACAGCTTATACTGTACATACTGGAGATAGCAGAGATCAGCACACACTGCAGCTAGATTACTATCAGTACAGGCACAGAGTAACAGCTTATACTGTACATACTGGAGGTAGCAGAGATCAGCACACACTGCAGCTAGTTTAGTATCAGTACATGCACAGAGTAACAGCATATACTGTACATACCGAAGGTAGCAGAGATCAGACACACACAGAGGACAGGGCACAGACAGACACACGCACACAGGATGGGGGGGGGGCACACACACACTAGGGCACAGAGAGAGGTAAAGAACAAACACAGGATGGGACACAGAGGCATACACACACAGGCACAGATAGAGGCACACAACACATACCCACAGTTTCCATACTACCCCAATTTACACACACACACACACACACTATATATATATATATATATCACTCTTCTCTGCCCGCACACACACTGTTCAAGGCACAGCATACACCAGAGGGAGGGGGGAGAAAGGGGGACCCGGGGGAGGGAAAGAGAGAGAGAGGGGAGAACATCAGAAGGAAAGCAAGACGGACTGAAAGCCAGAGGGATTATACTACCTCCTCCTTCTCCATGCAGTCTTCAAGATGCTGCTTACTAGCTGCCGCTGCATCCTCCTGGCTGGCTCTGGCTGTAGTCTGTGTTCTCCCCCTCTTCAGTCTGCAGCTCTTGCTCCGTCCTTGCTGGGCTCCTCACAGAACAGGCACAGCCACCGGCCAGTCAGTCAGCGCTCCTGGGCACAATGTAGGCTGCAGAGATGCATCCTCCCCACCTCCACACAGACTGCTCCATTGATCCATGACGTGCCATGGTGCCCGCAGCCCTCCTCTCAGTGAATTTGTGTTGGCTGCACGCTCCTGCTTCCCATCAGCTCCAGCAATACCTAACCGCGCTGCATTTAAAAGTGCTTTGAGTCCTATGGGAGAAAAGCGCTATAGAAATGTTATTGTATTGTAAAAGTTGCTGAGAGGTGGAGCTTCAGCGTGGCCGAGTGACGGAAGTGACAGGGAGAGGGGGCAGAGCGGAATAGCGCTATAGTACTGGCCACTCAGGAGGCAGGGAGCCAGGCTGAGGGAGGTCGCCATATTGAGGTAGAGAAGTGGCAATGGCACCTGCAGTGTGAGGCGGGCTGTGGCTGTACGGCAAGACGAGCTGGCGGCATGCAGGGGTCAGTGGGTGCCGGGCAGGCAAATTCCATCTCCACTACACATGCAGGGGGTGGAGTTACTCGCGCTGAGACGCTCACTCCAGCCTCCTGCCTCTTACACAAGCTTGCAGAGTCCTGAGTGGACAGCGTGAAGCCTGTGAGTGCACCGCTGGCCACAAGTTCCGCCCACAACATGGCGGCCACCGTGTCGAGTGAACGGCGTCCGCGCTGGCCAATATATTGGGGGCACTCACGCTGGGCACCCCAGAGACAGGATTAGGGGCACCTCAAAGGCATATCCGTGGCACGGGCCACGGTTATATGACCCTAGCGTTGCCCCTGTGGAGGGGACAGCGGTGACCTCAAGGACGGCAGAACTTCGGTGTTGGAACAGTTAGAATGCTAGGGGCTGGAAGAAGCCCCAGGTGAGTAACGCATTTTGTTCCTTTTTTGCCTCATGTACTGTATCTTTTTTAAACACCATGTACAATTCCTAAGGTACTAACCAAGAAATAATGGAATCTCTCTGACTGGCAAACACTTCATACCTGTACCCAATCAATGTTCGATTAATAAAATGATCTGGCCTATCTAGAAGCTGAAGTAAGTGTCTCTTTTTTTATTTATTTAACTAGCCTTAGAATTGTTTTCGGCATAGCTTATATTCAGCCCCTACTAAAACGCCGCTTTCCCGCAGCATAACAAGGGGTCTTTACCCCCCAAATCCCCTCCGTGGTGCCTGGGGAGCGCTTCCGTGTGAGGCAGGGCTATGAGCTGCAGCCCTGCCTCACAGGCGTCTGTCAGCCGCGGATCTCCGCCTCTCCCCCGCTCTCAGTCTGCCTTCGCTAAGAGGGGCGGGGGAGAGGCGGAGATACGCGCTGACAGACGCATGTGAGGCAGGGCTGCAGCTCATAGCCCTGCCTCACACGGAAGCGCACAGGGGCAGCAAAATCCACAACCAAGAAAGTTGTGGATTTTGCAGGGGGGATTTGGGGGGTAAAGACCCCTCGTTATGCCACGGGATAGCAGCGTTTTAGCAGGGTCAAACATGCCCCTGCTGAATATAAACTAAAAAGTCATTTTTAATCTGGCTTCAGATTCTTTTTTAAGGACCAGACACTTTTTTTCCTTTCAGACCACTGCAGCTTTAACGGTTTATTGCTCGGTCATACAACCTACTATCTAAATGAATTTTACCTCCTTTTCTTGTCACTAATACAGCTTTCTTTTGGTGTTATTTGATTGCTGCTGCGATGTTTAGTTTTTATTATATTCATCAAAAATGACATGAATTTTGTCCCAAAAAATGTTTTTTTTACTTTCTATGGTGACATTTTGAAAATAAAGTAAAATTTCTAAATAACTTTTTGTCTAAATTTATTGTGCTACATGTCTTTGATCAATAAATAGACACTGGATTTTTTTTTGTTTGGGTAAAAGTTATAGTGTTTACAAACTATGGTGAAAAAAGTGAATTTTCCCATTTTGAAGCATCTCTGACTTTTCTGAGCACCTGTCATGTTTCATGAGGTGCTAGAATTCCAGGATAGTATAAATACTCCCCAAATGACCCCATTTTAGAAAGAAGACATCCCAAAATATTCACTAAGAGGCATGGTGAGTTAATAGAAGATTTTATTTTTTGTCAGAAGTTAGCGGAAAATGACACTTTGTGACCAAAAAAAAATAAAATAAAATAAAAAAAGTTTCCATTTCCGCTAACTTGTGACCACAAAAAAAAAAAATGAAATCTGCCACGGACTCACCATGCCCCTTTCTGAAAACTTTGGGGTGTCTACTTTCCAAAATGGGGTCATTTGTGGGGTGTGTTTACTGTCCTGGCATTTTGGGGGATGCTAAATTGTAAGCACCCCTGTAAAGCCTAAAGGTACTCATAGGACTTTGGGCCCCTTAGCGCAGTTAGGCTGCAAAAAACTGTCACACGTGGTATCGCAAGTTAGCGGAAATTGATTTTTATTGTTTTTTTTTCACAAAGTGTCATTTTCCACTAACTTGTGACAAAAAATAAAATCTTCTATGAACTCATCATACACCTAATGGAATACCTTGGGGTGTCTTCTTTCTAAAATGGAGTCACTTGTGGGGTTCCTATACTGCCCTGGCATTTTAGGGGCCCAACACCGTGAGGAGTAGTCTGGAAACCAAATGCCTCAAAATGACTGTTCAGGAGTATAAGCATCTGCGAATTTTGCTGACCGGTGGTCTATGAGGGGCCGAATTGTGTGGAACCGGTCATAAGCAGGGTGGCCTCTTAGATGACAGGTTGTATTGGCACTGAAGTGCAGGAAGCGCAGGATGTTCTCAAATCGTGACCTGGACATGGCAGCAGAGAACATGGGCATGTGATGTATTGGGTGCGTAGACCAATAAGACTGCAATACATTCTTTTTGACTAGACCCATGTTAAGGAGAAGGCCCCAAAAAATGTTACATTCGGAAACTTGCAGTGGTTTCCACCGAAAAGGCTGGGCATGGTAGCTTCTTGGATTGGCAGTTGCGTTTTGTGTGGCATAACGGTTGGTCTCAGCCACAATTAAGTCGTAGAGACCAGCAGTGATCAGAAAAAAAAATCTGTCACTGCAGTGGGGCGGGTGAGGGTTTGGCCGGGTGATCAGAAGCCCGAAGGGGGCAGATTAGGGCCTGATCTAATGGATAGGAGTGCTAGGAAGTGACAGGAGGTGATTGATGGGTGTCTCAGGGTGTGAATAGAGAGGGGGAATAGATGCAATCAATGCACTGGGGTGGTGATTAGGGGGGGTCTGAGGGCGATCTGAGGGTGTGGGTGGGTGATTGGGTGCCCGCAAGGGGCAGATGAGGGTCTGATATGATGGGTAGCAGTGACAGGGGGTGATTGATGGGTGATCAGTGAGTGATTAAAGGGGAGAATAGATGCAATTAATGCACTGGGGAGGTGATCGGGGGGGGGGGGGGGACTGAGGGCGATCTGAGGGTGTGGGCAGGTGATTGGGTGCCCACAAGGGGCAGATTAGGGTCTGATCTGATGGGTAGCAGTGACAGGTGGTGACGTGGTGATTGATAGGTGATCAGGGTGTGATTAGAGGGGACAATAGATGCAAGCAATGCACTGGTGAGGTGATCAGGGGGGTCTGAGGACGATCTGAGGGTGTGGGCGGGTAATTGGGTGCCCGCAAGGGGAAGATTAGGGTCTGATCAGATGGGTAGCATTGACAGGGGGTGATTGATGGGTGATCGGTCAGTGATTAGAGGGGAGAACAGATGTAAATAATGCACTGGGGAGGTGATAAGAAGGGGGGGGGGGGGTGTCTGAGGGCGATCTGAGGGTGAGGGCGGGTGTTTGGGTGCCCGCAAGGGGCAGATTATGGTCTGATCTGATGGGTAGCAGTGACAGGTGGTGACGGGGTGATTCATAGGTGAGCAGGGTGTGATTAGAGGGGAGAATAGATGCAAGCAATGCACTGGCAAGGTGATCAGGGGGGTCTGAGGGTGTGGGTGGGTAATTGGGTGCCCGCAAGGGGCAGATTAGGGTCTGATCTGATGGGTAGCAGTGACAGGGGGTGATTGATGGGTGATTAGAGGGGAGAACAGATGTAAACAATGCACTTGGGAGGTGATCTGAGGGCGGGTCTGCGGGCGATCTGAGGGTGTGGGCGGGTGACCAGGTGCCCGCAAGGGGCAGGTTAAGGTCTGATCTGATGGGTGGCAGTGACAGGTGGTGACGGGGTGATTGACAGGTGATCAGTGGGTGATTACAGGGGAGAATAGATGTATACAGTACGCAGGGGGGGGGTCTAGGGAGGATCTTGGGGTGGGGGGTGATCAGGAGCCCCCAGGGGGCAGTTTAAGACTTGATCTAAAATATAGCGTTGACAGATAGTGACAGGGGGTGATTGATGGGTGATTAGGGGGGTGATTGGGTGCAAACAGTGGTCTGAGGGGGTGATCAGGGGGGTCTGAGGGGGTGCTGTGGGCGATCAGGGGGCAGGGTGGGCAGGATCAGTGTGCTGGTGTGCTTACTTCAAAGGCTGCCTCCTCCCCTGGTGGTCCCTCGATCACTGGGACCACCAGGGAAGGAGGTAGCCTGTATAATACACTTTGTATACATTACAAAGTGTATTATACGTTTACCATGCGGCAGATCGGGAATTAACACCCGCCGGCGCTGCTAATTGGCCGGCGGGTTGACATCGCGGGTGGGTGGAGCCTAATGCCGGTGGATTCGCGCACATGTATGCGCGCGATCCCCGGCTAATCAGTCCCCCAGGTACCGCCGCCGATCGGCGTTACGTGGTCCTGGGGGTGCCACTTTGCCTCCGCCTATTGGTAGTGGGAGGTCAGCAAGTGGTTAAGTAGGAATGCTTTTTGATCTCTTTGAGTCCTTATACTTTCTTGGTGGTGGCTCTGGCTCACCGTGAGCTTTCTGAGTGCTCTGTATGTACGGTATATTAGTGGCAGTATTCTCTTCTTTGTAATTTTGTTTTGACACAAGCTTAAGGATATAAGGAAAATTATTGCCCCTAAAAATGTATATGACAATCCCCCCTCCGCCCCCCCCCCCCCCTAAATTAATAAAGGGAACCATGTATAAACTTTATATTTACCTGGTGGGTCCTGCAGGATGTGGAGGAAGCCTCACCCTTGCTATGCATTGAGGGTTTTCCTTTTGATCATAGCTGAATTCTGAGGAAAAAATGCTCTGGTCGCGGGACAGAGCTGGCTGGTACACAAGTGGTTAAAGGGGAAACTTAACATTAAATATAGGAGAATGTAGTAAATGCTTCAGAATACCCATGTGTCCATAAATTATCTTGGTTTTAACATCAGAAATGCTTTTTATCGCTATATATCGGATCAGCTTGTTTCAGCACGACGCTCTCGGAGCCGAGCGCCGAAACTAGGCGCCCCATAGCAGCAATGCTATGCTGTGTGAGGCGCATCCCTCCGAGATGCGGCAACTTGGAGGGGGAATAGTTTTTAACGCCACCTCGGAGTTTAGCAGCAGCGGTGAGAGCCGTCATTCGGCTCTCACCGCGCCGAACTGAGCAGCGCCGAAGCAATATGCACCCACTATATATTGCTATTTCTTGGTATATAACCCCAACCTTCCAGAGATGTTTAGCCTAGCCTATGCTATCACAAAGTCTTCTCCTCCCAGTTCACTCTGGGGGGGCTAGGTGTTGTTTCATCTTACTTCAAAACAAATATCCTCTATAATAATCTGTAAGTGTCCCTGCGTCATCAACAGAATGGCTGTGTCCCTAGTTTTTCTGTACTGCGCATGTGCGCAGTACAGTCAACCATTGGGACGGGACAGGGAGCCGGGCGAACGGGTGCGCGCGGCAGGTGCGTGGGCGTGCGGCGGGTGCACGCATGCGCACTAACATGGAGCGACAGCGGCATCACTACCTAGAGCCTGTTTTTAAACGGGCTTAGGTAGACTAGTATTTCATAATTGTGCACCTTGCCAACAGTAAAGATGTCACCATCTGTGATAAATGAAGAATGTAAATCAGGGTGAGGAAATATTTTACAATGGACAAACATAGACTAAATCATTTGTAACTTAATATTGCACAAAATAAGCCGTTTTATTCAGTTAAGTTCCACTTCAAGTGCATGAAGGTTGGGGGTGATGAAAAAAATTGCACCCTACAGGATTTCACTCACTTCAAGTGCAAATCTCCTTTCTTCCATGCAGTACAGAAGACCCTGCTTTAGGGAATAGCAATCAGCCGCTTAGGGTCTTTTTTAATTGATCACTGCGCTATTCTTCCATCATAGTTTTTAATGCAGGGACACCGTTCAACCTTACTCACTCAAGCTGGAGGTCCTGGAAATCAGTCTGCAGTCAAGATGCGCACACCCCAGACTGTATGAAAATCCAAAAAGCTTTATTTAGGCAACAGGTACAGCATAAAATGGCTAACATGTTTTGGACTGTGCAT
Source organism: Hyperolius riggenbachi (assembly GCF_040937935.1). Classification (NCBI taxonomy): domain Eukaryota; kingdom Metazoa; phylum Chordata; class Amphibia; order Anura; family Hyperoliidae; genus Hyperolius; species Hyperolius riggenbachi. The sequence continues at coordinate 214,411,341 of NC_090651.1, read as the reverse complement.
ACTTAGTCATAGCCCAACATGCCAAGTATCCATCAAGGTATACTAAACCTAAGACACACCCATAACTGGGGTGCACTCTAGGTGAGCTCATAAAACATTCAAAGGTGCTCAAATTCATATTGTTACTAGATAATGAATTTAAAATCAAGTGCAAATATATGCATAATTCAGAATACAAAAACACAGCTATATTAAAAGGATACTGATAATATACTGCCGGAGAGGAAAACTCTTACCATTCACAACTGAGACAATCCGGTGTGCAGGACGGTATTGCAATACCAAATATGTGGTGTATGCCTTCACCTGTAGAATTTCCAAAGTGTCAGATACTACATACAGTTGCATGGCGGTGACTTGAGCGCTTTCTCTTACAAGGGGGTTGAGAGGGTCCCATGCTCAGTGAGATGAGGAGATACTTATCGCAAGCTATCATTACGTGAAGTCTTTTGAATAATGACTCTGGGTACTTGCACCCCGGGGGGTCTGAATGCCACATGGCATTTGAATCTTATTTGTTAGTATCCTTTTTATATAGCTGTGTTTTTGTATTTTGAATTATGCATAGATTTGTATTTTGATTATGTATATATTTGTCCTTGGTTTTAAATGCATTATCTAGTAGTAGTTGAGCAATACACCTTAAAATATTTTATGAGCTCACCCAGAGGTCACACCTATTATGGCTGTGGCTTACTTGGATACTTGGAACTTTGGGCTATAACTAAGTACGCATATTAGCCATTTTTATGCTGTACTTGTGGCTTAAACAAAAGCCTTTTTGGCTGTTCATACACTCTGAAGTGTGCAGACTTTTATTTTGAAAAATTCTTACATCGTAGGTGGTCTTCCACAGCTGTGCATCCTTGCCTCCATTGGAAATTGCAAAAATAGAGCAGGTTTGGCTGCACAGCAATGGAAGAGTGTATTATCTACTCCAGCGTCAAGGGTCCTCCTCTTCTTCAGTGCAGCCACCTTCTCTCAAACATCTATCTGCTCTATCTGCTTCTAGTATGTTGTGTGGCTTGTGTGGCATATGGGAGAGATTTAGGTCAATGAAAGTGGGTGGCTGCATTGAGGAGAAGGACAATGCAGACCTGATATTGAAGTGTGTAACAAAAAGTAGGTGGACGGAAAGAGAAGCAGAGGCCCGGGGATTTCCAAGATTTGAACCAGGGACTCTAGCACTTTTAGGCAGGAGAGATTTCCAGTACAGCACTGTGTCATTGCTCCATTGCTGTCTGCTATTCATGTATGGATGTTTGATCCTTAGTGATAATTACTGTGAAGATAAGATAACCCAAGCAAACACCTATTTCATATCTACAGATCCGGCTAATTGTTCTGGAAATTGTTCCATCAATTTAACATTTTCACAATTTTCTTCACCCACATAAATGCTTCACCAAGCCTAATGCACAGACTTAGGGGGCAGTCTATTATTATATTATTTTGGGCTAGTCCATCTCTCCATAGGGGATTCTCAGCATGGCTTTTAGGTCTGGTGCACACCAAAACCCGATAGCAGATCGGCAAAATGCTAGCAGATTTTGAAACGCTTTTTCTTATTTTTCTGTAGCGTTTCAGCTAGCATTTTGCGGTTTTGTGAAGCATTTTTGGTGTAGTAGATTTCATATATTGTTACAGTAAAGCTGTTACTGAACAGCTTATGTAATAAAAACGCCTGCAAAACCGCTCTGAACTGCCGTTTTTCAGAGCGGTTTGCGTTTTTCCTATACTTTACATTGGAGGCAGAAACGCCTCTGCAATCCAAAAAATGCCTCACCCCGGGAGTATGCGTTTCAGCAAAACGCCTCCCACTCTGGTGTGAACCACCCCATTGAGATACATTGACCAAGCGTATCCGCAGCCGCAAACGGCTGCAAAAACGCCGAACATCTCGCTCGGTGTGCACCAGCCCTTTTTCTTTATAAAGACACTCCCTGAAAAAAATGTGTATATAAAGATGCTGCCCAGCCTCCCGGCTCACTGTACACTTTCTTGGCAGTGTGATGGAGCAACTGCCACTCGGTACGTGCTTTTGAAAATAAAGAAAACCCTGAAACACCCCCCCCCCCCCCCCCCCCACCCACACACACACACACACACACACACACACACACACCCATGAGGAGATGGGTTAGTCCAAAACCTGTCGGTTCTGTCAGATTTCTACTTCCTACTGTAAGTGACCTCAACATAGGCGAAAAGTAATTTATGGCTCATTTTACTCTGTAAGAAACCTACTGTATGTCTTATCTGTATATGTTTACATATATTTAATATTTTAAGATTCAAGGTTTATTTTAAGAGTTGCACTACAAGCTAGGGATAAATAATCAACAACGTGTAAGGGAGTGAAGGAATTTATATAGTACCAAAATCTTCAGTGGCACTGTGCAGAGTGCTATAAGGTAAAAGTGTGGATAATAATTACATACATAGTAAATACACAGTAGAATCAGAATATCCAGCATTCTACGTGTGCATTTTAAGGCTCAGAGCATGGTGAACAAGGTGTGGAAGCGAGTTCTCAAGGAGAGGAAAAGATCACGAGAAGTCCTGGATGAGAGAGGGAGAGGAGGTAATCAAAATGGACAATAGAAAAGTTTCATGTATGGAACAAAGGTTGCGGATGGGATGGTATTTGAAAAATAGGGAAGAATGGAGGTAATGATTTATAGGGAGCTTTGTGAGAGAGTGAGGCTTTTGAAATGAATCCTCTGGATAGCTAGCAACCAATGGCGGTATTGATAAAGAGCGGCAGAGTCAAATAAACCAGTGAGGAGTTGTCTAAGACAAGCATCAAAGTTCAGTAGGGGCTGAAGAGGTGCCACTGTCGTAGCAGTTTTGTATGTGAGAGCTTACAGTCAAATATTACCCATAGACAGCAGGTATTAGGATTTGAGGTTATTGCTGTGTTCTCTACAGTTATAGTGACTGCATGTAGTGGAAAGAGATGGTGGAAAGATTTTAAATTCAATTTTACTCATACTAAGTTTGAGTAAACAGGATAGCATGCAAGCAGGAAACACCAGACAGATAGTCAAGGACTTGAGATAATAGTGTAGATAGGTCAGGAGCTGTGCGATAGGTTTGGATGTCATCAGTGTAGAGGTGATACTGGAAACCAAAGGAGTGTATTAATTGTCTCAAACTGTGAGTGTAGATGGAGATGAGAATGGGCCCAAGGACAGACCCTTATGTTACACTGACAGACAGTGGACGTGATCAGAAGTTAGTATTGGAGTAGGAGACAGTGAAAAAATGTCCAGACAGGTCATGAGCTCTGCAAACCCTATTCCTATGCCACTGGGTATTCAATAGTAATTTATATCAGAAGAACCGGCTATTAAGATTTCACTTGGAGCTCTTGATGTGGCAGAAGTAATCCTGTCTAATTTCTTTCTTTTTTTTTTTTTTTCTATCATGTGTTGTGTATTTGAAAATTCACTCACACAGTTTTTGCAGATTAAACTTTTCTGTGCTAGAAAGTTTTGGACCAAAAACAGCTGCGGCCAGTTTGAAAAAACTGATAAACTGAATAAAGACATGACATGCCTGGCTCAGATCTTTATATACATGTCACTATATCGTCTCTGCTCCTAACTACTTGATATATAAACAGTTCTGAGCTCTCGCTTCTTGCTACATTACACCACATTGAATCCATTTCTTGGTCATGCTGTTATTTCATGCAACAGCAGCTCTGTAAACAGCCGAGTGCCACAGAAGGATCAGCCATCAGCAAGCATAACATATACACAGCGGCAAGCCTTTCATCCAACTTCCCCGATCACCGAGGGGAAATTATTGCAACAGCTCCAAATTATAACTGGGATGTCTGCAGCTCCCCATAAATGTCCCGTTTTAAATATTTACTAGCAAGAAAATTTGCTTCTTAACATGAAAGTTGTTCAAATAAACTGAATATTGATGACATTGGTAATGTTGTGCTCACAGATTACAGGTTTGACATGGGGCATTTCTTCAAATAACATCATTGTTGTTGCTATAATATAAGGGATCTGTTAGTGATTGCTCGAAACTGGAGGAAAATCTCCTATGTATGAGAAAAGCAGGAACTATTCAGTGGAGGTGATTTACTTGTGCTAGGTTCATATTGGTCCGTTGCAAAACGCACGCATTACAATGTGTGAACTGCAATAGAGAGTGGACATAGACTAAATACAAAGCCTGCATGCCGTGAGTTAGAATAACGCAATCAGTTACTGTGAACAGGCCCATAGAACTGTTTGGGCAGTGAGTTATCATACAGAATAACTCTGCAATGCTACTGAGAACTGTGAACTAGCCCTAAAGGAGATGTGCATGGATGGGAGGTGAAAATGATGTGTTCATTTTGGACATCACATCAGGAGCAGGGGAGCTAAACTAGGTGCACACTATCTATATATATATATAAAATCGCGTGTGTGTGTGTGTGTGTGTGCGTGCGTGCGTGCGTGCGTTGCCATTACTTGAAAATGCCTTGACCAATTTCAATAAAACTTTGTATACAGATCCCTTACTACCCGGGATGATAAGTTCTGGGGTCTCGCATCCCCCCTGCACACCTGGGCGGAACTGCAAACAGCCAACAGATTTCACCCATTCACATCAATGGAAAAAATGTAAAAGGCTGCCATTCTTACAGCAATAAAGCCAGAAACACCAAACTTGGCACAGCTGGTCACTTGGTGAAGTACTAAATTTAGGGAAAGTGGGTGGAGCATAAAACAGCCAATCAAATTTCAGCTATTTGTTTTCAATGGAAAAATGTACAAAACTGCAGCCATCAGGGCTGGATTTAAGCCAAGGCCACATAGGCCATGGCCTAAGGCACCACCGGATCAAGGGCGGGTGGACAACAGGCTATACTAGGGAGAAGGGAAGAGTCATCTGGCTACCTATACTTGAGGGAGGGGATTAATCAGTCTATCTATATGGAAGGGGGAGGGTGGGTCATCTGGCTTCCTATACTAGAGTGAAGGGGGGTAGGGGTTGTCAGGAACAGGCCCGCGGCATGCCTGCGTATACGGTTCCCGACTGCGGGTTTGACCAGATCTAGCGGGGAGCAGCCTTATTCGAGCTAAAACAAGGCTGGGACCCCTCAGAACACCTCTCACTGCCACCACTAGCTGTTCGCTAGACACTTCCACTCTGCTGTCGAGTCCT